>NW_023270464.1:4379038-4586794 GCF_011800145.1 Mirounga leonina | reverse complement strand
AAGAAGAAGAAGAAGAAGAAGAAGAAGAAGAAGAAGAAGAAGAAGAAGAAGAAGAAGAAAAACAAACAAAACAAAACAAAAACCTCCCAAAACTAAAAACACTAGATCCTGGATGTGTTTTGGCCTGCTTGTTAAAAGAATCTAGATCCAATTAAAATAAAATAAAATAAAAATAATCAAAAAATAAAATGTATATATGTAAAATATATATAAAGATTTAAAAATGTAATAATAAAAATTTAAAAAGGAATTGAAAAAATAAGAAAATAAATGAACAAAATAAAAGTAAAAAGGAAGCTAGATTCTATTTCACCTAGAGCTGATGCTTTGCAGCATCCTGTGATCAGTATATTGGTATGAGCAAGTTGCCTGTGCTGGTCGTCTAGGGGAGGGGCCTGTTTTGCTGATTCTCAGGTGGACTTGCCCTAGTGGGAATAAGCCTCCAGGGCACAGGGAAGCAGGACTCCTTGTAAGCAGCTCTGGACTCCACTAGGTGGCACTGTTTTGCTCCCTGAAGTCATTCAGCATTGACGGCAGTATGCATGTGGCTGCACCCTGCTTTCTAGGCCCAGAACTGAAAGTTTGAGCCACCCACTCTTCAGGGAGCCCTCACAGAAGAGCAATTAATCACCCTTCTTGTGTCCCTGATTTTCATCAGATCCCTGTGTTCACTCTGCCTGTGTCTGAGCTTTTTTATCTCAGACTATGACTGAGTTTCAAACCTCCAAATTTAGGGACTCCCAGGGCATGGACCCATACTGATCCTCTGGGGGAGTGTCTTGCCGAGCTTTTGCTGATTGCCAGCTTATCCCAGGAAAGCACACGACCACACAGCAGTTCAGATTTCATGGCAAAACAGAACAGAAAGCTGACACCAAGACTCACTGTTCTCAGCCATCAACCCCGTTCCTATGCCTGTTGGCACCACCCATTCTTCTTGTGACCCAGGGGATCCTCAGACCACACTATCACTCCTAGGTCTCTGACCTACTTCACCACCTGAGCACCTTTAAGCCAGGCACATCTTCCATGGTAGCAGACTTCCAAAAGTTCAGATTTCATGCTTTGCTGCTTTTAATACTGAGTTATAGCCTTCATAAGCAGTACTCGCTCCGCACCCCCACCTCAGTACCCAGTTATATCTCCCCCGGATCAACTCCCCACATCTCCTAGCTTCCAAAAGATGGCCGCTTTTCTACTTGTAGACTTGCAGTTTTTGCTCTCTCAGACCTCTGATTGATTTCTTTGGTGTTCAGAATGATTTGATAACTATCTAGCTATGATTGAGTGACAAGACAAGTTGAGGGTCCCCCTACTCCTCACCACCTTAACTCCAATCCTGTGCAGAAACATTTTAGATTGATGTAGTATTTTGCTTTTGTTGCTTGTGCTTTTAGTGTTATATCCAAAAGAAATTATTGCCAAAACCAATATCAAGAAGCTTTTTCTCTGTTTCTTCTAGGAGTTTTATGGTTTCAGGTATTATGCTTAGCCCTTTAATCCATTTTGAGTTGATTTTTTAACTGGTATAAGATAGGGGTTCAGTTTCATTCTTCTTCATTTGGTGATCCAGTTTTCCTAGCACCGTTGATTGAAGAGACTATGCTTTCTCCATTGTATATTATTACCACCCTTGTTGAATGTTTATATGAATGGGTTTATTTCTGGGTTCACTATTTTGGTCCATTAATCTATATATCTATTTTTATGCCACTGTACTATAATGCTTAAATTGCTATAGCTTTGTAATACATTTTGAAATTGGGAAGTATGATGCCTCTAGTTTTATTCTCCTTTCTCAAGACTGCTTTGGCTAGTTGAAGTCTAAAATTCTTTGGGCTAGTTTTTTCTGCTTCTGTGAAAACTGCCTGATGAAACTTGATAGGGATTGTACGGAATCTGTAGATTATTTTAGGTAGTATGGGTATTTTAACAATATTAATTCTTCCAAGACAGGAACACAAGATATATTTATTTATGTCTTCTGCAGTTTTTTCATGGATGCCTTATAGTTTTCAGGGTATAGTTCTGCATGTGGCTTTCAAAACCTTGGCTAAATTTATGTTGAAGTATTTTAATGTTTTTTATTTCACTAAAAATGAGATCACTGGGGTGCCTGAGTGGCTCAGTCAGTTAAGCATCTGGCTTTGGCTCAGGTCATGATCTCAGGGTCCTGGGATGGAGTCCCAAATCTGGCTCCCTGCTTAGAAGGGAGTCTGCTTCTCCCTCTCCCTCAGCCCCTCACTCTGCTGGTGCCCTTTCTCCTTCCCTCATGCTCACTCTCCCTCTCTCTCTCAAATAAATAAAATCTTTTTTAAAAAATTAAATTACTTCCTTAACTTCTCTTTCATATAGTTTGTTGATATATATCAGTTCAACTGATTTTTGTATATTGATTTTGTATCCTGCAAATTTATTGAATTGTGTATTAGGTCTAACATTTTTGGTGGAATCTTTAGGATTTTTCTTTTTTTTTAAATTTTTTTATTGTTATGTTAATCCCCATACATTACATCATTAGTTTTAGATGTAGTGTTCCATGATTCACTGTTTGTGCATAACACCCAGTGCTCCACGCAGAATGTGCCCTCCTCAATACCCATCACCAGGCTAACCCATCCTCCCACCCCCCTCCCCTCTAGAACCCTCAGCTTGTTTCTCAGAGTCCATCGTCTCTCATGGTTAGTCTACCCCTCCGATTTCCCCCCTTCATTCTTCCCCTCCTGCTACATTCTTCTTCTTCTTCTTTTTTTTTTCCTTTTTTAACATATATTGCATTATTTGTTTCAGAGGTACAGATCTGAGATTCAACAGTCTTGCACAATTCACAGTGCTTACCAGAGCACATACCCTCCCCAGGGTCCATCACCCAGTCACCACATCCCTCCCCCCCCCCACTCCAGCAACCCTCAGTTTGTTTCCTGATATCAAGAATTCCTCATATCAGTGAGGTCATATGATACATGTCTTTCTCTGTTTGACTTATTTCGCTCAGCATAATACCCTCCAGGTCCATCCACATTGTTGCAAATGGCAAGATTTCATTCCTTTTGATGGCTGCATAATATTCCATTGTATATATATACCACTTCTTTATCCATTCATCTGTTGATGGACATCTTGGCTCTTTCCACAGTTTGGTTATTGTGGACATTGCTGCTATAAACATCGGGGCGCATGTACCTTTCCGATCCCTACTTTGTATCTTTGGGGTAAATACCCAGTAGTGAAATTGCTGGATCATATGGTAGCTCTATTTTCAACTTTTTGAGGAACCTCCATACTGTTTTTCAGAGTGGCTGCACCAGCTTGCATTCCCACCAGCAGTGTAGGAGGGTTCCCCTTTCTCCACATCCCCGCCAACATCTGTAATTTCCTGACTTGTTAATTTTACCATTCTGACTAGTGTGAGGTGGTATCTCATTGAGGTTTCGATTTGGATTTCCCTGATGCTGAGCGATGTTGAGTACTTTTTCATGTGTCTGTTGGCCATTTGGATGTCTTCTTTGGAAAAATGTCTGTTCATGTCTCTGCCCATTTCTTGATTGGATTCTTTGTTCTTTGGGTGTTGAGTTTGATGAGTTCTTTATAGATTTTGGATACTAGCCCTTTATCTGATATGTCATTTGCAAATATCTTCTCCCATTCTGTCGGTTGTCTTTTGGTTTTGTTGACTGTTTCCTTTGCTTTGCAAAAGCTTTTTATCTTGATGAACTCCCAATAGTTCATTTTTGCCCTTGCTTCCCTTGCCTTTGGCGATGTGTCTAGGAAGAAGTTGCTGTGGCTGAGGTCGAAGAGGTTCCTGCCTGTGTTATCCTTTAGGATTTTGATGGACTCCTGTCTCACATTGAGGTCTTTCATCCATTTGGAGACTATTTTTGTGTGTGGTGTAAGGAAATGGTCCAGTTTCATTCTTCTGCATGTGGCTATCCAATTTTCCCAACACACATTTGTTGAAGAGACTGTCTTTTTTCCACTGGACATTCTTTCCTGCTTTGTCAAGGATTAGTTGACCATAGAGTTGAGGGTCCATTTCTGGGCTCTCTATTCTGTTTCACTGATCTATGTGTCTGTTTTTGTGCCAGTACCATACTGTCTTGATGATGACAGCTTTGTAATAGAGCTGGAAGTCCGGAATTGTGATGCTGCCAGCTTTCCTTTTCTTTCTCAACATTCCTCTGGCTATGCGGGGTCTTTTCTGGTTCCATAGAAATTTTAGGATTATTTGTTCCATTTCTTTGAAAAAAGTGGATGGTATTTTGATGGGGATTGCATTGAATCTGTAGATGGCTCTAGGTAGCATTGACATCTTCACAATATTTGTTCTTCCAATCCATGAGCATGGAACGTTTTTCCATTTCTTTGTGTCTTCCTCAATTGCTTTCATGAGTATTTTATAGTTTTCTGAGTACAGATCCTTTGCTTCTTTGGTTAGATTTATTCCTAGGTATCTTATGTTTTTGGGTGCAATTGTAAATGGGATCGACTCCTTAATTTCTCTTTCTTCTGTCTTGTTGTTGGTGTATAGGAATGCCACTGACTTCTGTGCATTGATTTTATATCCTGCCACTTGACTGAATTCCTGTATGAGTTCTAGCAGTTTTGGGGTGGAGTGTTTTGGTTTTCCACATAAAGTATCATATCATCTGCAAAGAGTGAGAGTTTGACTTCTTCTTTGCTGATTTGGTTGCCTTTGATTTATTTCTGTTGTTTGATTGCTGTGGCTAAGACTTCCAATACTATGTTGAATAGCAGTGGTGATAGTGGACATCCCTGCCGCGTTCCTGACTTAGGGGGAAAGCTCTCAGTTTTTCCCCATTGAGAATGATATTTGCTGTAGGTTTTTCATAGATGGCTTGTATGATATTGAGGTATGTACCCTCTATCCCTATAGTCTGAAGAGTTTTGATCAAGAAAGGATGCTGTACTTTGTCAAATGTACTTTTTCTGAATCTATTGAGAGGATCATATGATTTTTGTTCTTTCTTTTGTTAATGTATTTTATCATGTTGATTGATCTGCGGATGTTGAACCAACCTTGCACACCAAGGATAAATCCCACTTAGTCGTGGTGAATAATCCTTTTAATGTACTGTTGGATACTATTGGCTAGTATTTTGGTGAGAATTTTTGCATCCATGTTCATCAGGGATATTGGTCTGTAATTCTCCATTTTGATGAGTCTTTGTCTGGTTTGGGGATCAAGGTAATGTTGGCCTCATAAAATGAGTTTGGAAGTTTTCCTTCCATTTCTATTTTTTGGAACAGTTTCAGAAGAATAGGTATTAATTCTTCTTTAAATGTTTGGTAGAATTCCCCTGGGAAGCCATCTGGCCCTGGGCTTTTGTGTTTTGGGAGATTTTTGATGTCTGCTTCAATTTCCTTTGTGGTTATACGTCTGTTCAGGTTTTCTATTTCTTCCTGGTTCAGTTTTGGTAGTTGATACATCTTTAGGAACGCATCCATTTCTTCCAGGTTATCGAATTTGCTGGCATAGAGTTGCTCATAATATGTTCTTATAATTGTTTGTATTTCTTTGGTGTTGGTTGTGATCTCTCCTGTTGCATTCATGATTTTGTTGATTTGGGTCATCTCTCTTTTCTTTTTGATATGTCTGGCCAGGGGTTTATCAATCTTGTTAATTCTTTCAAAGAACCAGCTCCTTGTTTCGTTGATCTGTTCTACTGTTCTTTTAGTTTCTATTTCATTGATTCCTGCTCTGATCTTTATGATTTCTCTTCTCCTGCTGGGTTTAGGCTTTATTTGCTGTTTCTTCTCCAGCTCCTTTAGGTGTAGGGTTAGGTTGTGTACTTGAGACCTTTCTTGTTTCTTGAGAAACGCTTGTATTGCTATATACTTTCCTCTTAGGACTGCCTTTGCCGCATCCCAAAGATTTTGAACAGTTGTGTTTTCATTTTCATTGGTTTCCATATATTTTTTTAATTCTTCTTTAATTTCCTTGTTGACCCATTCATTCTTCAGTAGGATGCCCTTTAGCCTCCATGTATTTGAGTTCTTTCCGACTTTCCTCTTGTGATTGAGTTCTAGTTCCAGAGCATTGTGGTCTCAAAATAGGCAGGGAATGGTCCCAATCTTTTGGTACCAGTTGAGACCTGATTTATGACCTAGGATGTGATCTATTCTGGAGAATGTTCCATGGGCACTAGAGAAGAGTGTGTATTCCATTGCTTTGGGATGGAATGTTCTGAATATGTCTGTGAAGTCCATTTGGTCCAATGCATTATTTAAAGTCTTTATTTCCTTGTTGATCTTTTGTTTAGACGATCTGTCCATTTCAGTGAGAGGGGTGTTAAAGTCCCCACTATTATTGTATTGTTCTTGATGTGTTTCTTTGCTTTTGTTATTAATTGTGTTATATAATTGGCTGCTCCCATGTTAGGGGCATAGATAGTTACAATTTTAGATCTTCTTGTTGGATAGACCCTTTAAGTAGGATATAGTGTCCTTCCTCATCTCTTATTACAGTCTTTGGTTTAAAATCTAATTTGTCTGATATAAGGATTGCCACCCCAGCTTTCTTTGGGTGTCCATTAGCATGGTAAATGGTTTTCCACCCCCTCACTTTCAATCTGGGGGTGTCTTTGGGTCTAAAATGAGTCTCTTGCAGACAGCATATCGATGGGTCTTGTTTTTTTATCCAATCTGAGAGCCTGTGCCTTTTGATTGGGGCATTTAGCCCATTTACATTCAGGGTAACTATTGAAAGATAGGAATTTAGTGCCACTGTATTGCCTGTAAGGTGACTGTTACTGTATATTGTCTGTGTTCCTTTCTGGTCTATGTTGCTTTTAGGCTCTCTCTTTGCTTAGAGGACCCCTTTCAAGATTTCTTGTAGGGCTGGTTTCGTGTTTGCAAATTCCTTTCATTTTTGTTTGTCCTGGAAGCTTTTTATCCCTCCTTCTATTTTCAATGACAGCCTAGCTGTATATAGTATTCTTGGCTGCATATTTTTCTCATTTAGTGCTCTGAATATATCCTGCCAGTCCTTTCTGGCCTGCCAGGTCTCTGTGGATAGGTCTGTTGCCAATCTAATGTTTCTACCATTGTAGGTTACAGATCTCTTCTCCCGAGCTGCCTTCAGGATTTTCTTTTTGTCTCTGAGACTCGTAAGTTTTACTATTAGATGTCAGGGTGTTGACCTATTTTTATTGATTTTGAGTGGGGTTCTCTGTGCCTCCTGGATTTTGATGCCTGTTTCCTTCCCCAAATTAGGGAAGTTCTCTGCTATAATTTGCTCCATTATACCTTCTGCCCCTCTCTCTCTTTCTTCTTCTTCTGGGATCCCAATTATTCTAATGTTGTTTCGTCTTATGGTATTGCTTATCTCTCGAATTCTGCCCTCGTGATCCAGTAGTTGTTTATCTCTCTTTTTCTCTGCTTCTTTATTTTCCATCATTTGGTCTTGTATATCACTGATTCCCTCTTCTGCCTCTATTATTCTACCAGTTAGCACCCCCATATTTGATTGCACCTCATTAATAGCCTTTTTGATTACGACTTGGTTAGATTTTAGTTCTTTTACTTCTCTAATAACTTCCATGCTTTTTTCAAGCCCAGTTAGTATCTTTAAAGTGATGATTCTGAACTCTAGATCTGATATCGTACTAATGTCCGTATTGAGTAGGTCCCTGGCAGTCGGTACTACCTCTTGTTCTTTTTTTTTGAGGTGATTTTTCTGTCTTGTCATTTTGTCCAGAGGAGAATAGATTAATAGGAGAACAAAATGCTAGCACGGTAACAGCGTCCCCAGAAAATATACTCTAAACAAATCTGAAAAGACCTGAAGCAGTGGGAAAAGAAAGGGAAAGAGAGAAAAAAGAAAAGAAAAAGAAAAAGATAAAAACAAACAAAAACAGAACAAAACAAAACAAAACAAAACCAGAATGTGATCAAATATGATCAGGCTGGTATATAGATCAGTGCCATACACTAGATGTTGGGTGTATTTTGGTCTGTTAAAACAAAGTGCCTCCCAAAATTTTAAAGAAACAAAAACTTATATATGTACAAAAATAAGGGTTGATATGATGAAGGGATGGAAAATAACTGTAAAGATGGAAATTATAAAAAAATTTATAAAAGGAACTGATAAGTTGTTTGAAAAGAGAAAGAAGAGGATTTAAAAAAAATGATAAAAAAAGGGAGAGAATGTGATCAGGCAGGGGAGTAGAAAAAAACCATACACTAGAGATTTAGAGTATATTTTGATCTGTTAGAAGAAACTATCTCAAAATTTTAAAGAGAGAACAACTTATATATATATGCCAAAAATACGGGTAACTACTATGAAGAGACTCTAAAAATGAAAAATAAAAATGTTTTTTAAAAAAGGGATTGATAAGATGTTGGTTGAAAAAGGGAAAAAGAAAAATTCAAAAAAAAAAAAAGAAAAAAAGACAGTTAAAAAAATATTTAACTTTGAAAGACTAAAGAATCATGGGGAAAAGCCATGGATTCTATGTGCAGTGTTCCCCTAGCGCTGGAGTTCTGCCATTCTCATTCATGGGTAAGGTTGTTCTTGTCTGGCTTTTCTAGCTGATCTTCTGGGGGAGGGGCCTGTTGCCGTGGTTCCCAAATGTCTTTGCCGGAGGCGGAATTGCCCCGTCCTTGCCCTGTGTGAGCTCAGTAATCTGCTCGGGTTTGCTCTCGGGAGCTTTTGTTCCCTGCAAGCTTTCCATACTGCTTTGGAGGCGGAGAGTGAAAATGGCGGCCTCCCAATCTCTGCCCCGGAGGAGCCAAGAACTCGGGGCCCCGCTCCTCAGTGCGTCCCCAGAGAAAAACAGTCAGTTGCTCCCATCTCCCCGGTCTCTGTCCGCACTCTGAGCTCACCCAGCCTGTGACTACCCATTTCTATCTCTGGGACCCGACTTGGTGTGGAGTCTCCAAACCCAGCAGATCCCTGCAGTGTGCTCCCACGCCACTCCTCCCGGGGAAGAAGGTGAGTCTCCCCGGATCTGCTGCTTGTTGGGTCCCTGCTGGAGGAGCAGTGGCCTGACTGTGCCACAGATCACGGTTTATGGCAACCCTGAGCTGAGAGCCCATGCTTCGGCTCCGTCTCTGCAGGCGGCTTCCCTACTCCGTTACCTGGGAGCTCTGCCACACTCAGGCACCCCCGGTCTTTCTGTGACCCCGAGGGTCCCGAGACCACACTGTCCCACGAGGGTTCCACCCCCCACTTAGCTACCGGAGTGACGTCCCTCGGCAGAGCTGACTTAAAAGTTCCGATTTTATGCGCCGCAGCTCTATCACTTGCCACAAGCGGGTGACCGAGGCCCCTCCCCCACCGTCTATCCTCCCGAATATCGCCTCGGATTCACTTCTCCGCACGTCCTACCTTCCAGAAAGTGGTCGCTTTTCTGTTCAGAGAGTTGTTGCTCTTCTTTTCTTCAATCTCCTGTTGAGTTTGTAGGTGTTCAGATTGGTTTGATCCCTATCCAGCTGAATTCCTGAGTGGAGATGAAATCCAGGTCTCCTACTCCTCCGCCATCTTGCCCCGCCCCTCTAGGATTTTTCTATATTTAAAATCATATCATCTGCAAACAGAGATAATATAACTTCCCATTATCTGATTTGGATGCCTTTTATATAAATTTCTTCTCTCATTGCTCTGGCTAAGACTTCCAGATTGCTGGGTAATATGGTAGTTATATGTTTAATTTTTTAATCACTATCCAAAAAGTGTGCCAAAGTAGTTATATCATTTTCTATTCCCATCAACAATGAATGGGACGTCTTGATGTTATGCATGATTACCATCATTTAATATTTGGTATTGTCAGATTTTTTAAATTTTAGCTGTTTTAATATGTGTGTAGCTAATATCTCATTGTGGTTTTAGTTACCATTTCCCTAATGACTAATAAGCACCTTTTCAAAAAAACATTTTATTTATTTATCTGACAGAGAGAGAGCATAAGCAGGGGGAACAGCAGGCAGAGAGAGAGAGAGAGAGAGAGAGGGAGAAGCAGGCTTCCTGCTGAGCAGGGAGCCCAATGTGGGACTCAATCCCAGGACCCTGGGATCATGACCTGAGCTGAAGACAGACACTTAACTGACTGAGCCACCCAGGAGTCCTAATGAGCATCTTTTAATGTGATTGTCATCTATATATCTACTTTGGTAAAGTATTCATGCAGATTATTTGTTCAATTTTGGTTTTTTGTTGTTTTTTTATAGTTTCAAATTTTTATTTAAATTCTAGTTAGTTGACATATAGTGTAATATTAGTGTCAGGACTAGAATTTAGTAATTCATCACTTACATACAACACCAGGTACTCATCCAAAGAAGTACCCTCCTAAATACCCATCATATATTTAGTCCATCCCCCAACAACATCCCCTCCAGCAAACCTGTTTGTTAAGAGTCTATTATGGATTGCCTCCCTTTGTTTTTATTTTCCCCTTCCTTTATGTTTATCTGTTTTGATTCTTAAATTTCACATATGAGTGAAACCATATGGTATTTGTCTTTCTCTGACTGACTTATTTCACTTAGCATAATACACACACGCTCCATCCACATCATTGCAAATGACAAGATTTCATTCTTTTTGATGGCTAATATTCCATATTATATATACATCTTCTTTATCCATTCATCAGTTGATGGACGTCTGGGCTTTCCATTATTTGGCTGTTGTTGATAATCCTGCTATAAATATTGGGGTTCATGTGCCTCTTCAATCAGTATTTTTGTATCCTTTGGGTAAATACTGAGAGGTGCAATTGGTGGGTCATAGGGTACTTCTATTTTTAACTTATTGAGGAATCTCCATACTGTTTTCAAGAGTAGGTGCACCAGTTTGGATTCCACCAAAAGTGTAAGAGGGTTCCCCATTCCCCACAACTTCATCAACACCTGTTCCTTCCTGTGTTAATTTTGGCAATTCTGACAGCTGTGAGGTGGTATCTCATTGTAGCTTTGATTTGTATTTCCCTGATGATCAGTGATTTGAGCATCTTTTCATGTGTCTGTTAGCCATTTGTATGTCTTCTTTGGAAAAATGTCTATTCATGTCTTCTACCCATTCCTTATTTGTATTATTTGTGTTTAGGGTTTTGAGTTTGATAAGTTCTTTATATATTTTGGAGACTAATCCTTTATCGGATATGTCTTTTGCAAATATCTTCTCCCATTCTGTAGGTTGCCTTTTAGTTTTTTTTATTGTTCCCTTTGCTATGCAGAAGTTTTTATCTTGATGAAGTCCCAATAGTTCATTTTGCTTTTGTTTCCCTTGCCTCTGGAGAGTATCTAGTAAGTAGTTGCTATGAATAATGTCAAAGAGGTTGCTGCCCATGTTCTCCTCTAGGATTTTGATGGTTTCCTATCTCACGCTTATGTCTTTAATCCATTTTGAGTTTATTTCTGTGTATGGTATAAAAACGTGGTCCATTTTCATTCTTCTGCATGTTGCTGTCCAGTTATCCCAACACCATTTGTTGAAGAAACTGTCTTTTATCCATTGGTTATTCTTTCCTGCTTTGTCAAAGATTACTTGACCATATAGTTGTGGGTCCATCTGGGTTTTCTCTTCTGTATTGATCTATCTGTCTCTTTATGTGCCAGTACCATAATGTCTTTATGACTACATCTTTGTAATATAGCTTGAAATCCAGAATCATGATGCCTCCATTTCTGTTTTATTTTTCCAAGGTTTCTTTAGCATTTTGGAGTCTTTTGTGGTTCTATACACATTTTGGGATTATTTATTCTAGCTCTGTGTAAACTGCTGGGGTTATTTTGATACGGGTTGCATTAACTGTGTAGATTGCTTTGGATAGTATAGACATTTTAACAATTATTTGTTCTTCCAATCATTGAGCATGCAATGTTTTTCTATTTCTCTGTGTCATCTTTAGTTTCTTTCATATGTGTTCTATAGTTTTCAGAATGCGGATTTTTACCTTTTTTTTTTTTTTTAATCTTTTACCTCTTACATTAGGTTTATCCCTAGGTGTCTTATGGTTTTGGTGCAATTGTAAATGGGATCGATTCCTTGATTTCTCTTTCTGCTGCTTCATTGTTGGTGTATATATGTACAACAAATTTCTGTATATTGATTTTGTATCTGGCAACTTTATTGAATTTGTGTATTCTAGAAATTTTTGGTGGAGTCTTTTGGCTTTTCTACATAGAGTATCATGTCATCTGCAAATAGTGAAAGTTTGACTTCTTGCTTACAGATGTGGATGACTTTTATTTTTGTTGTTTTCTGATTGCTGAGGCTGACTTCCAGTATTATGTTAAATAACAATGGTGAGAGTGGACATCCCTGTCTTGCTCCTGAGTAGGGGGGAAAGCTCTCAGTTTTTCCCAATTTAAGATTATATTAGCTGTAGGCTTTCCATATATGGCCTTTATGATATTGAAGTATGTCCCCGTATCCCTACTTTGTTGAGGGTTTTTATCAAGAAAGAATACTATATTTTGTCAAATGTTTTTTCTCATCAATTGAGAGGATCATAAGGTTCTTATCCTTTCTTTTATAAATGTGGGCGTCATGTTGATTGATTTGCAAATATTGAACCACTCTTGATGCCCAGAAATAAATCCTACTTAATCCCAGTGAATCATTCTTTCAGTGTACTGTTGCATTTGATTTTCTACTATCTTGTTGAAAACTTTTTCATCCATGTTCATTAGGGATATTTGTCTGTAATTCCCCCTTTTTAGTGGGGTCTTTGTTTAGTTTTGGAATCAAGGTAATGCTGGCTTCATAGGATCTGTTTGGAAGTTTTCCTTGCATTTTTATTTTTTGGAACATTTTCAGAAGCATAGGTATAAACTCTTCTTTAAATGTCTGGCAGAATTCCCCTGGGAAGCCATCTGCCCTGGACTTTTGTTTGTTAGGAGATTTTTGATTATTGATTCAATTTCTTTGCTGGTTATGGGTTTGTTCAAATTTTCTATTTCTTCCTGTTTCAGTTTTGGTAGTTTTTATGTTTCTAGGAATTTATCCATTTCTTCCAGATTGCCCATTTTGTTGGAATATATTTTTTCCATACTATTCTTTTATAATTATATTTCTGTGGTATTGGTTGTGATCTCTCCTCTCTCATTCATGATTTTACTTATTTAGGTCTATCTCTTTTCTTTTTGATAAGTCTGGCTAGGTGTTTATCAGTTTTATTAACCTTTTCAAAGAACCAACTCCTGGTTTCATTGATCTGTCCTATTGGTTTTTCTCTTTCTATATCATTGATTTCTGCTCCATTCTTTATTATTTCCATTCTTCTGTTGGCTTTAGGCTTTGTTGGTTTTTCTTTTTCTAGTTCCTTTATGTGTAAGGTTAGGTTGTGTACTTGAGATTTTTCATTCTTCATGAGGTAGGCCTGTATTGCTAGATATTTCCCTCCTTTGATCACTTTTGCTGCATCCCAAAGGTTTTGGACTGTCGTGTTTTCATTTTCATTTGCTTCCATGTTTTTTTTTTTTTTTAATTTCATCTCTAATTTCCTGGTTAACCCATTCATTCTTTAGTAAGATATTCTTTGACCTCCACGTATTTGTGGTCTTTCCAAATTTTTCTTGTGTTGACTTCAAGTTTCATAGCAGTGTGGTCAGAAAAAAATGCATGGTATGATCTCAATATTTGTACTGGTTGAGTCCTGATTTGTGACTTGTGACCCAGTATGTGATCTATTCTGGAGACTATTCCATGTGCACTCAAAAAAGATATGTATTCTGGTGCTTTAGGATTAAATGTTCTGAATATATCTTTTAAGTCCATCTGATGCAGTGTGTCATTCAAAGTCCTTGTTTCCTTGTTGATCTTCTGATTACATCATCTTTCACTTGCTGTGAGTGGGATGTTAAAGTCCTTACTATTATTGTATTATTATCATTGAGTTTCTTTATGTTTTTCATTAATTGATTTATATATTTGGGTGCTACCAAGTTGGGGACATAAATATTTACAATTGTTAGATTTCTTGTTGGATAGACTCTTTTATTATGATATAGTAACATTTTTCATCTCTTTTTACAGCCTAAATCTAGTTTGTCTGATATAAGTATGGCTACTTCAGCTTTCTTTTGATGTCCATTAGAATGATAGATAGTTCTCCATCCCTTCACTTTCAATCTGTAGGTATCTTCAGGTCTAAAATAACTCCATTGTAGACAGCATATACATGGGTCTTGTTTTGTTTTGTTTTGTTTTGTTTTTTAATCCATTCTGACACCTTATGTCTTTTGATTGGAGCGTTTGGTCCATTTGGTCCATTTACATTCAGAGTGTTTATTGATAGAAATGAATTCAGTGCCATTATATTACCTGTAAAGTCATTGTTTCTGCAGATTTTCTCTTCCTTTCTAGTCTGTTGCTTTTGTTCTTTCCCTTTCAGAAGGTCCCCTTTTATATTTCTTTTAGGGCTGGTAGTGGTCACTAAATTTAGTGTTTGTTTGTCTTGGAAACTTTGTTTTTCTTCTACTCTGAATGACAGCCTTGCTGGATAAAATATTCTTGGCTGCATATTTTCCCTATTCAGCATATTGAATATATCATGTTAATTCCTTCTTGCCTGTCGTGTTTCTGTGGATAGATCTGCTGCTAATCTTATTTGTCTTCCCTTGTAAGTTATTTTCTTATTTTTTCAATCCTTTTTATTATTTATTTATTTTTATTATTTATTTATTTATTTTATTATATATTTATTATTTTTAAATTTTTATTTTTATATGTACTTTATATATTATCTTTTATTTCCTTTCATTATACTTTATTCTATGTTATAAAATTTATTATTTATTTATTATAAATAATAGGGTAACTAGATCCCAAATTTCTTTCTTTCTTATTTTGGAATCTAGTTTCTGTTAACAAGCAGACCAAAACACACCCATGATATAGCTTTTTTGTTTGTTTGTTTGTTTTGTTGTTGTTGTGTTTTTCTTTTTCTTTCTTCTTTTCTTTCCTGGCAAAAATGACAAGTCAGAGAAAGTCACCCCAAAAGAAAGAACAGGAGGTAGTATTCACAGCCAGAGATTTAATCAATACAGATATAAGCAAGATGTCTGAAACTGTAATGGGTCAACCAGGAAATTATAGAAGAATTTAAAAAATTCTAGGAAACAAATGAAAATGAAAAGAAAACTGTTCAAAACCTTTGAGATACAACAAAGGCAGTTGATTTTTGAGGGAAGTTCATAGCAGTACAAACCTTTCTCAGAAAATTAGAAAAGTCTCAAATAAACAAGCTAACCTTAAACCTAAAGGAGCTGGAAAGAACAGCAAATAAAACCTAGCAGAAATCAATGAAATGGAAACCAGAAGAACAGTAGAACAGAATAAAGAAACAAGAAGCTGGTTCTTTGAAAGAATTAATAAGATCGATAAACCCCTAGCCAGACTTATCAGAAAGAAAAGAGAAAGGACCCAAACTAATAAAATCATAAATGAAAGAGGAGAGATCACAACCAACACCAAAGAAATACAAACAATTTAAAAAACATATTACAAACAACAATATGCCAACATATTAGGCAATCTGGAAGAAATGGATGCATTCCTAGAAACATATAAACTACCAAAACTGAAACAGTAAGAAATAGAGAACCCTAACAGACCCATAACCAGCAGAAAAATTGAATCACTAATCAAAAATCTCCCAAGAGTCCAGGACCAGATAGCCTCCCAGGGAGATTCTACCAAACATTTATGTTTTAATTAAGTTCAATTAGCCAACATTAAAGAGGAATTAATACCTATTGTTCTAAAGCTGTTTCAAAAAAAGAAAGAAATGGAAAGAAAACTTCCAAACTCATTCTATGAGATCACCCTTACCTAGATCTCAAAACCAGACAGAGACCCCAACAAAAAAGGAAAATTACAGACCAATATCCCTGATGAATGTGGATGCCAAAATTCTCACCAAGATACTAGCTAATACAATCCAAGAGTACATTAAAAGGATTATTCACCACAACCAAGTGGGATTTATTCCTGGGCAGCAAGTGTGGTTCAACATTTGCAAATCGATCACTTGATACATCACATTAACAAAAGAAAGGACAAGAACCATATGACCCTCTCAATAGATGCAGAAGTATTTGACAAGATACAGCATCCTTTTCTGATGAAAACTCTCTGCAGTGTAGGGATAGAGGGAACATAACTCAGTAACATAAAAGCCATACACAAAAAGCCCACAGCAAATATCCTCAATGCAGAAAAACAGAGCTTTTCCCCTAAGGTCAGGAACATGGACAGAGATGTCCACTCTCACCATTTTTGTTCAACATAGTAGTGGAAGTCCTGGCCTCAGCAATAAAAAAACCAAAAGAAAACAATAGCATCTAAATCAGAAAAGAGGAAGTCAAACTTTCACTCTTCACAGATGACACAATACGCTATGTAGAAAACTCAAGACTCCACCAAAAAAATTGCTACAACTGGTACAGGAATTCAGCAAGGTGGAAGAATATAAAAACAATCACAGAAGTCTGTTGCATTTTTAAACACTAAAAATGAAACAGCAGAAAGAGAAATAAAGGAATTGATCCCATTTACAGTTGCACCAAAAACCATAAGATACCTAGGAATAAGCCTAACCTAAGTGGTAAAAGATTTGTACTCTGAAAACTATACAAGAGTTATGAAAGAAATGGAGGAAGACACAAAGAGATGGAAAAACATTCCATGCACATGGATTTGTGCTACCCAGAGCAATCTATACATTCAATGCAATCCCTATCTTAATACCAGCAACATTTTTCATAGACCTGGAACAAATAATCCTAAAATTTGTATGAAACCTGAAAAGACCCCAAATAGCCAAAAGAATTTGAAAAAAGAAAACCAAAGCTGGTTTGGTTTCCACAGTTCTGGACTTCAAGCTGAATTACAAAGCTGTAATCATCAAGACAGTTGGTACTGGCACAAAAACAGACACATATCTTCTCCCATTCCGTAGTTTGCCTCTTATTTTTGTGGACTGTTTCCTTTACTGTGCAGAAGCTTTTTATCTTGACGAAGTCCCAGTAGTTCATTTCTGCTTTTGTTTCCCTTGCAGTTTTTTCTTTTATTTTCTTTTATATTTTATTTTTTTATTATGTTCAGTTAGCCAACATATTGTACATCATTAGTTTTTGATGTAGTGTTCAATGATTCATTAGTTGCATATTATAACACCCAGTGCTCATCACAACACATGCCCTCCTTAATACCCATCACCTGGTTACCGCATTCTCCAACCCCCTCCCTTCTTTAGCTCTCACTTTGTTTCCCAGAATCCAGAGTCTCTCATGGTTTGTCTCCCTCCCTTCCCCTGTGGTTCTCTGCACTATTCCTTATGTTCCACATATGAGTGAAACCATATGATAATTGTCTTTCTCTGCTTGACTTATTTCACTTGGCATAATCCCCTCCAGTTCCATCATGTTGAGGCAAATGGTAAAAATTCATCCTTTCTGATGGCTGACTAATATCCCATTGTGTATATGACCCACATCTTTACCCATTCATCTGTGAAAGACATCTGGGCTCCTTCCACAGTTTGGCTATTGTGGACATTGCTGCTATGAACATTGGGGTGCATGTGCCCCTTCTTTTCAATACGTCTGTATCTTTGGGATAAATGCCTAGAGTACATTACTGGGTTATAGGGTAGCTCTATTTTAATGTCTTGAGGAACCTCCATACTGTTTTCCAGAGTGGCTGTACCAGTTTGCATTCCCACCAACAGTGTAAGAGGGTATGCCTTTCACCACATCATCACCAACATTTGCTGTTTCCTGTCTTATTATATTTCTCATTGTGGTTTTGATTTGTATTACTCTGACGACTATTGATGTTGAACATTTTTTCATGTGTCTGTTAGCCATTTGTATGTCTACTTTAGAGAAGTGCCCGTTCATGTCTTCTGCCCATTTCTTGACTGGATTATTTGTTTTTTGGGTGTTGAGTTTGAGAAGTTCTTTGTAGATCTTGGACACCAGCCCTTTATCTGATATGTCATTTGCAAATATCCCATTCCATGGGTTGCCTCTTAGTTTTGTTGACTGTTTCCTTTACTATACTTTTTATCTTGATGAAGTCCCAAAAGTTCATTTTTGGCTTTGATTCTCTTGCCTGTAGAGACGTGTCTTGAAAGAAGTTGCTGTGGCCCATGTCAAAGAGGTTATTGCCTATGTTCTCCTCTAGGATTTTGATGGATTCCTATCTCACATTTAGATCTTTCATTCACTTTGAGTTTATCTTTGTGTATGGTGTAAGAGAATGGTCCAGTTTCATTCTTCTGCATGTCGCTGTCCAGTTTTCCCAGCACCATTTATTGAAGAAACTATCTTTTTTCCATTGGGTGTTCTTTCCTGCTCTGTCAAAGATTAGTTGACCATAGAGTTGAGGGTCTATTTCTGGGCTCTCTATTATGTTCCACTGATGTATGTGTCTGTTTTTGTGCTAGTACCATTCTGTCTTGAAGATCACAATTTTCTAATATAGCTTGAAGTCAGGTATTGTGATGCCCCCCATTTTGGTTTTCTTTTTCAACATTATTCTGGCTATTTAGGGTCTTTTCTGGTTCTATACAAATTTTAAGATTATTTATTTCAACTCTGTGAGATATTTGCAAATGGCATATCAGATAAAGGGCTGGTATCCAATATCTATAAAGAACCATTGAACATTACATCAAAAACTAATGATGTACTGTATGTTGGCTAATTGAATTTAACTTCTAAAAAAGCTTCTCAAACTCAACACCCAAAAAACAAATAATAAAAGGGAAGAATATGAGACTCGTGACCCTGGGAAACAAACTGAGGGCTGCAGAAAAGAAGGTGGGTGGGGCGATGGGGAAACTGGGTGATGGGAATTAAAGAGGGCACATGATATGTTGAGCACTGGGTATTATATTCAACTAAAGAATCGTTGAACATTATATCAAAAACTAATGATGTACTATACCTTGGCTAATTGAATTTAAATAAAAAACAAAGAAAAAAGAAATGGACGTAAGACATGAACAGACATTTCTCAAAAGAAGACATACAAATGGCCATCAGACACATGAAAAAATGCTCCACATCCCTTGGTATCAGGGAAATCCAAATCAAAGCCACAATGAGATACCACTTCACACCATACAGAATGGCTTAAAGTAACAACTCAGGAAACAACAGATGTTGGTGAGGATGCAGAGAAAGGGAAACTCTCTCACACTGTTGGTGGGAATGTAAACTGGTACAGTCACTTTGGAGGTTCCTCAAAAATTTAAAAATAGAGGTATCCTACAACCCAGCAATTGCACTACTAAGTATTTATCCAAAGGATACAAACATAATGATTCGAAGGGGCACATGCAGCCCAAAGTTTATTAGCAGCTATGTCCACAATACCTAAAATATGGAAAAAGCCCAGGTATCCATGGACAGATACACACACACACACACACACACACACACACACACACTGGAATATTACTCAGATATCACAAAGAATGAAATCTTGCCATTTGCAATGACGTGGATGGAACTAGAGGGTATTATGCTAAGTGAAATAAGTCAGTCAGGGGAAGACAAATACTATATGATTTCATTCATATGTGAAATTTAAGAAACAAAACAGATGAACATAGGGGAAGGGAAAGAAAAATAATATAAGATATAAACAGAGAGAGAGGCAAACCATAAGAGACTATTAACTGTAGGAAACAAACTGTGGGTTGCTGGGAGGGAGGTGGGTGGGTACATAGGATAATTCAGTGATCAGCATTAAGGAAGGCATTTGATGTAATGAGCACTGGGTGTATATGCAACTGATGAACAATAAACTCTACCCCTGAAACTAATAATACTTTACATGTTAACTAAATTGAATTCAAATATTAAAATGTTAAAAAAAAAAAAAAACTCCAAATTTTAGGGACCTGGCGTGGTGCAGATCTTCTGGGATAGATTCTCATTCTGCTGGGGCTGGTGCTTGTTTTTCCCAGAAAGGCAGTCTCATAAACACGTACCACACCTTGGAGTTTAGAGTAAAGCACAACAAAAAGCCAGCTTCCAGGTTAGCTTTCCTCAGCGGGTGACTCTGCCCCTATGCTAATGACTGTGGCAGCACTCTGGTGCCCACCAGCTCTTTTGTCCCCTGAGAGGTCATGCCATATCTCCCACGTGCACTCCAGGAAGGGGAACTGTCTCTCCCAGTGCATCCCAGGGGATCCTCAGACCATGTTGTCTGCTCCAAAGCCTCTGTTTCTCTTTTCCACAGAAGAACCACTATGCTCACTGGGCTCCATGCCAGCCACTGCATGGACTTCTAACACTTCAGTCTTTGAGCTCCACTGATTGTAAAACTCACAATAATCAGCCCTTCTTATTTTCCCAGTCAGTGGTTTGGGGAAGTGTTTTTCTTGCACAATCCCTTGTGCAGTGCTCTTCCTCTACCTCTTTCTCTCTTTCTCTCCTCTCTCTGTGATCAGGGCTCCCCCTTCCCTGCAGCACCTGTGATTCTTTTCTGCCCCAAATCACATCTCCGCACCTCCTATCTTCTACAATGTGGACTCTTTTATCCTTCTAGTTCTGCAGGTTGTTCTCTCAGTCCTCAGATTGATTTCTTTGGTGATCAGAAAGATTTGATATTAATCTAGTTGTGTTTGAGGGACAAGGCCAGCACAGGGTGCCCCTACTACTCCACCATCTTAACTCCTGTTGGGATCAGCCATTATTTCTTAAAATAAAATTTCTGTCCTTTTTTCTCTCTTTTCTACTGCTGGGACTCCTATTATGCATATATTGGGTCACTTAATGGAGTCTGCTATTTACTGAATGCTTGTGTTTTGTCAAAATGTATACTTTAAAATACTAACCACCAATATGATGCTTTAGAATATGGGACCTTTGGGAGGTTATTAAGTGATGAGGGTGGAGTCCTCATGAATCTGATTAATACCCTTATAAAAGTGGCCCTAGAGATATCTTTTATCCTTTCTGCCATATGAGGTTATAGTAAGAAATGGCGATCAATGAGGAAGTGGACCTTTGCCAAACACTGAATCCACTGGTGTTAGGACTTTGGACTTTCCAGATCCCTGAAATGCATGAAAAAATTTTCTGCTGTTTATAAGCTACCCAGGCTATTGTGTTTTTGTTATAGAAGCCCAAACAGACAAAGACATAAAATAGGTATTGAGATACTAAGATGCTGCTGTAAATAAATACCTAAAAGTGTGAAAGCATCTTTGGAACTGGGTAATGGTAGATGATGGAAGAGTTTTGAGGTCCATGCTAAAAAAGGCCTACATTGCTATGAAGAGACTGTTAAGTGTAATTATGGTGAAAGCCTGGAATGAAAATAGAACTATAAGGAAGCCTCAAAATTCTTAAAGACTACTTAAGTAATCTGAATAGAATGTTGGTAGAAATATTGACATCAAGGTTATTCTGATAATGTCTCAGACATAATGGGGAACATGTTATTGGAAACTGGAGGAATATCCATTCTTGTTATAAAGTGGTAAAGCATTTGGCTGAATTGTGTTCATGTCCTTGTGTTTTATGGAAGGTAGAATCTGCAAGTGACAAAATTGGACATTTGGCTGAGGAAACATCTAAGGAAAGCACTGAACGTTAGGCTTGGCTCCTCTTGACTGCTAAATGCAAGAAGAAATAAATAACTTAAAGATGAAATTGTTAATCAGAAAGGAAGGAGATCCTAAGAATTTAGAATATTTTTAGCTGCCACATTGGAAAAAATGAGAAAGTCTGCTTGGGAAAGAATACAAAGATTATGGTCAAATGCAATAAAGAAATTAGTATGTAACTGATATCTGAACAGAAGCTAGGAACCATTCATCAAGACAATGGGGTAATTAGTCAGCCACATGAACAGAGCCAAGGTCTATTGTCCAAGACAATGGAAAAATGACCATGAAGACATATCAGAGATTATGAAAGCTACCTCTCCCAGAGGGCAAGGACCTGGGTGCAGAATATTTTCAAAGAAGCCTCTTCCACTGCCTGGCACTACCTTTAATCAGAGATTCTGTTCCTGCACTATCACTCCTCAGCTTCCCCAGATGTGGCCCCAGTGGACCCCAGTGCTATATACAACTCCAAATATTTAGAGCTTCTAGCATGTAATTCCAACCTATGAGAGCCACAGGCACATTGCTCCAACCCATTAGGGCTCTGGCATGGATTGTACCCAGCAAAGCCATGGGAACAGAGTTGCTCAATGCCATGGGGGCAATCCACCCAGAGCCTTTGGAACCCAATCCCTGTGCCAGTATGTCTGGAAAGAGTGACGGCATTAATAGGATATATCAAGTTGATTGACTTGTGAATGTTGAACCACACTTGCAGCCCAGGAATAAATCCCACCTGGACATAGTGAATAATCCTTTTAATGTACTTTTGGATCCTATTGGTTATTATTGTGGCGAGAAATTTGGCATCCATGTTCTGCAGGGATATTGGTCTGTAATTCTCCGTTATGGTGGGGTCTATTGTGGTTTTGGGATCAAGGTAATGCTGGCCTCATAGAACAAGTTTGGGAGTTATCCTTCCATTTCTATTTTTTTGAGACAGCTTCAGATGAATGGGTATTATTTCTTCTTTAAATGTTTGGTAGAATTCTCCTGGGAAGCCATCTGGTCCTAGACTCTTTTGTCCAGAGATTTTTGATTACTGCTTCAATTTCCTTACTGGGTATGGGTCTGTTCAGAACTTCTATTTCTTTCTGTTTCAGTTTTGGTAGTTTATATGTTTCCAGGAATGCATCCATTTCTTTCAAATTGCCTAATTTGTTGGCATATAGTCGCTCATAATATGTTCTTAAAATTGTTTGTATTTCTTTGGTATTGGTAGTGATCTCTCCTCTTTCAATCATGATTTTATTGATTTGGGTCCTTTCTCTTTCTTTTAAAGTCAGTTTGTTTTTCAGAGTCCATCGTCTCACATGGTTCATCTGCCCTCCGATTTCCCCCCTTCATTCTTCCCCTCCTGCTATCTTCTTTTTCTTTCTTTTTTTTTTCTTAACGTATATTACATTATTGGTTTCAGAGGTACAGATCTGTGATTCAACAATCTTGCACAATTCACAGGGCTCACGATAGCACATACCCTCCCCAATGTCTATCACCCAGCCACCCCATCCCTCCCACACCACCCCCGACTCCAGCAACCCTCAGTTTGTTTCCTGAGTTTAAGAATTCCTCATATCAGTGTGGTCATATGATACATGTCTTTCTCTGATTGACTTATTTCGCTCAGCATAACACCCCCCAGTTCCATCCCTGTTGTTGCAAATGGCAAGATTTCATTCATTTTGATGGCTGCATAATATTCCATTGTATATATATACCACTTCTTCTGTATCTATTCATCTGTTGATGGACATCTTGGCTCTTTCCACAGTTTGGCTATTGTGGACATTCCTGCTATAAACATTGGGGAGCGTGTACCTGTTTGGATTCCTACATTTGTATCTTTGGGGTAAATACCCAATAGTGCAATTGTTGAATCTATGGTAGTTCTATTTTCAACTTTTTGAGGAAACTCCATACTGTTTTCCACAGTGGCTGCACCAGCTTGCATTCCCACCAACAGTGAAGGAGGGTTCCCCTTTCTCTGCATCCCCACAAACATCTGTGATTTCCTGACTTGTTAATTTTAGCCATTCTGACTGGTGTGAGGTGGTTTCTCATTGAGGTTTTGATTTGGATTTCCCTGATGCCGAGCGATGTTGAGCACTTTTTCATGTGTGTTTTGACCATTTGGATGTCTTCTTTAGAAAAATGTCTGTTCCTGTCTTCTGCCCATTTCTTGATTGGATCATTTGTTCTTTGGGTGTTGAGTTTGATAAGTTCTTTATAGATTTTGGATACTAGCCCTTTATCTGATATGTCATTTGCAAATATCTGCTCCCATTCTGTCAGTTGTCTTTTGGTTCTGTTGACTGTTTCCTTTGCTGTGCAAAAGCTTTTTATCTTGATGAACTCCCAATAGTTCATTTTTTCCCTTGCTTCCCTTGCTTTTGGCGATGTTTCTTGGAAGAAGTTGCTGCAGCTGAGGTCGAAGAGGTTCCTGCCTGTGTTCTCCTTTAGGATTTTGATGGACTCCTGTCTCACATTGAGGTCTTTCATCCATTTGGAGACTATTTTTGTGTGTGGTGTAAGGAAATGGTCCAGTTTCATTCTTCTGCATGTGGCTGTCCAATTTTCCCAACACCATTTGTTGAAGAGACTGTCTTTGTTCCATTGGACATTCTTTCCTGCTTTGTCAAAGATGAGTTGACCATAGAGTTGAGGGTCCATTTCTGGGCTCTCTATTCTGTTTCACTGACCTATGTGTCTGTTTTTGTGCCAGTACCATACTGTCTTGATCATGACAGCTCTGTAATAGAGCTGGAAGTCCGGAATTGTGATGCCGCCAGCTTTGCTTTTCTTTTTCAACATTCCTCTGGCTATTCGGGGTCTTTTCTAGTTTCATACAAATTTGAGGATTATTTGTTCCATTTCTTTGGAAAAAGTAGATGGTATTTTGATGGGGATTGCATTGAATGTGTAGATTGCTCTAGGTAGCATTGACATCTTCACAATATTTGTTCTTCCAATCCATGAGCATGGAACGTTTTTCCATTTCTTTGTGTCTTCCTCAATTTCTTTCATGAGTATTTTATAGTTTTCTGAGTACAGATCCTTTGCTTCTTTGGTTAGATTTATTCCTAGGTATCTTATGGGTTTGGTGCAATTGTAAATGGGATCGACTCCTTCATTTCTCTTTCTTCTGTCTTGTTGTTGGTGTATAGGAATGCCACTGACTTCTGTGCATTGATTTTATATCCTGCCACTTGACTGAATTCCTGTATGAGTTCAGGCAGTTTTGGGGTGGAGTCTTTGGGGTTTTCCACATAAAGTATCATATCATCTGCAAAGAGTGAGAGTTTGACTTCTTCTTTGCCGATTTGGATGCCTTTGATTTCTTTTTGTTGTCTGATTGCTGTGGCGAGGACTTCTAATACTGTGTTGAATAGCACTGGTGATACTGGACATCCCTGCCATGTTCCTGACCTTAAGGGGAAAGCTCTTAGTTTTTCCCCATTGAGAATGATATTCGCTGTAGGTTTTTCATAGATGGCTTGTATGATATTGAGGTATGTACCCTCTATGCCTATACTCTGAAGAGTTTTGATCAAGAAAGGATGCTGTGGGCGCCTGGGTGGCTCAGTTGGTTGGGCAACTGCCTTTGGCTTAGGTCATGATCCTGGAGTCCCGGGATCGAGTCCCACATCGGGCTCCCTGCTCTGTGGGGAGTCTGCTTCTCCATCTGACCCTCTACCCTCTCATGCTCTCTGTCTCTCATTCTCTCTATCACAAATAAATAAAATCATTAAAAAAAAAAGAAAGGATGCTGTACTTTGTCAAATGCTTTTTCTGAATCTATTGAGAGGATCATATGATTCTTGTTTTCTTTTGTTAATATATTGTATCACATTGATTGATTTGTGGATGTTGAACCAAACTTGCAGCCCAGGGATAAATGTCACTTGGTCATGGTGAATAATCCTTTTAATGGACTGTTGGATCCTATTGGCTAGTATTTTGGTGAGAATTTTTGCATCCATGTTCATCAAGGATATTGGTCTGTAGTTCTTCTTTTTGATAGGGTCTTTGTCTGGTTTGGGGATCAAGGTAATGGTGGCCTCATAAACTGAGTTTGGAAGTTTTCCTTCCATTTCTATTTTTTGGAACAGTTTCAGAAGAATAGGTATTAATTCTTCTTTAAATGTTTGGTAGAATTCCCCTGGGAAGCCATCTGGCCCTGGGCTTTTGTTTGTTGGGAGATTTTTGATGACTGCTTCAATTTCCTTAGTGGTTATAGGTCTGTTCAGGTTTTCTATTTCTTCCTGTTTCAGTTTTGATAGTTGATACATCTCTAGGAATGCATCCATTTCTTCCAGATTATCTAATATGCTGGCATAGAGTTGCTCATAATATGTTCTTGTAATTGTTTGTATTTCTTTGGTGTTGGTTGTGATCTCTCCTCTTGCATTCATGATTTTATTTATTTGGGTCATTTCTCTTTTCTTTTTGATATGTCTGCCCAGGGGTTTATCAATCTTGTTAATTCTTTCAAAGAACCAGCTCCTAGTTTCGTTGATCTATTCTACTGTTCTTTGGTTTCTATTACATTCATTTATGCTCTGATCTTTATGATTTGTCTTCTCCTGCTGGATTTAGTCTTTATTTGCTGTTCTTTCTGCAGCTCCTTTAGGTATAGGATTAGGTTGTGTACTTGAGACCTTGCTTGTTTCTTGAGAAAGGCTTGTATTGCTATATACTTTCCTCTTAGGACTCCCTTTGCTGCATCCCAAAGATTTTGAACAGTTGTGTTTTCATTTTCATTTGTTTTCATGAATTTTTTAAAATTCTTCTTTAATTTACTGGTTGACCCATTCATCCTTTAGTAGGATGCTCTTTAGCCTCCATGTATTTGAGTTCTTTCCGACTTTCCTCTTGTGATTGAGTTCTAGTTTCAAAGCATTGTGGTCTGAAAATAGGCACGAATTATCCCAATTTTTTGATACTGGTTGAGACCTGATTTATGACCTAGGATGTGATCAATTCTGGAGAATGTTCCATGGGCACTAGAGAAGAATGTGTATTCCATTGCTTTGGGATGGAATGTTCTGAATATATCTGTGAAGTCCATTTGGTCCAGTGTGTCATTTAAAGTCTTTATTTCCTTGTTGATCTTTTGCTTAGATGATCTGTCCATATCAGTGAGGGGGTATTAAATTTCCCCACTATTATTGTATTGTTCTTGATGTGTTTCTTTGCTTTTGTTATTAATTGCATTATATAATTGGCTGCTCCCATGTTAGGGGCATAGATAGTTACAATTGTTAGATCTTCTTTTTGGATAGACCCTTTAAGTAGGATATAGTGTCCTTCCTCATCTCTTATTACAGTCTTTGGTTTAAAATCTAATTTGTCTGATATAAGGATTGCCATCCAGCTTTCTTTGGGTGTCTAGTAGCATGGTAAGTGGTATTCCACCCCCTCACTTTAAATCTGGGGGTGTCTTTGGGTCTAAAATGAGTCTCTTGCAGACAGCATATCGATGGGTCTTGTTTTTTAATCCAATCTGATAGCCTGTGTCTTTTGATTGGGGCATTTAGCCCATTTACATTCGGGGTAACTCTTGGAAGATGTGAATTTAGTGCCATTGTATTGCCTGTAAGGTGACTGTTACTGTATGTTGTCTGTGTTCTTTTCTGGTCTGTGTTGCTTTTAGGCTCTCTCTTTGCTTAGAGGACCCCTTTCAAGATTTCTTGTAGGGCTGGTTTCGTGTTTGCAAATTCCTTTACTTTTTGTTTGTCCTGGAAGCTTTTTATCTCTCCTTCTATTTTCAATGACAGTCTACCTGGATATAGTATTCTTGGCTGCATATTTTTCTCATTTAGTGCTCTGAATATATCATGCCAGTCCTTTCTGGCCTGCCAGGTGTCTGTGGTTACGTCTGTTGCCAATCTAACGTTTCTACCATTGAAGGTTACAGATCTCTTCTCCCGAGCTGCTTTCAGGATTTTCTCTTTGTCTCTGATACTTGTAAGTTTTACTATTACATGTCAGGCTGTTTACCTATTTTTTATTGATTTTGAGTGGGGTTCTCTGTGTCTCCTGGATTTTAATGCCTGTTTCTTTCCCCAAAACAGGGAAGTTCTCTGCTATAATTTGCTCCAATATGCCTTCTGCCCCTCTCTCTTTTTTTTTTCTTCTGGGATCCCAATTATTCTAATATTGTTTCATCTTATGGTATCACTTATCTCTCGAATTCTGCCCTCGTTATCCAGTAGTTGTTTGTCTCTCTTCTTCTTAGCTCATTTTCCATCATTTGGTCTTCTGTATCACTAATTCTCCCTTCTGCCTCATATATCCTAGCAGGTCGAGCCTCCATTTTTGATTACACCTCATTAATAGCCTTGTTGATTTCGACTTGGTTAGATTTTAGTTCTTTTACTTCTCCAGAAAGGGTTCTCTAATATCTTCCATGCTTTTTTCGAGCCCAGCGAGTATCTTTAAAATCATCATTCTGAACTCTTCTTCCAACATCTTCCTAATGTCCGTACTGATTACGTCCCTGCAGTCAGTACTGCCTCTTCTTTTTGTTGAGTTGATTTTTTTCATCTTGTCATTTTGTCCAGAGGAGAATAGATGAATGAGAGAACATAATACTAACAGGGTAACAACATCCCCAGAAAAATATACACTAAACAAATCAGACGCGAACTGAAACTGGGGGAAAAGAAAGGGAAAGAAAGAAAAAATAAAAAATAACAAGCAAAGAAACAAACAAAAAAACAGAATATGATCAAATATGATCAGGCTGGTCCATAGATCAGTGCCACTCACTAGATTTTGGGCATATTTTGGTCTGTTAGAAGAAAGTACCTCCCAAAATTTTAAAGAAAGAAAAACTTATATATGTACAAAAATAAGGATTGATATGATGAAAGGATGGAATATGACTTTAAAGATGAAAATTATAAAAAATTTTATAGAAGGAATTGATAAGAAGTTGTTTGAAAAAAGAAAGGAGAGGATTTCAAAAAAAAAAAAGGAGAGAATATATCAGGCAGGAGAGTAGAACAAAACCATTCACTAGAGATTTAGGGTATATTTTGATCTTTAGAAGAAAGTGTATCTCAAAATTTTAAAGAGAGAACAACTTATATATATATGCCAAAAATAAGGGTAACTACTATGAAGGATAGACTATGACTCAAAAAATGAAAAATATAAATGTTTTTTAAAAAAGGGATTGATAAGATGTTGGTTGAAAAAGGGAAAAAGAAAAATTCAAAAAAAAAAGACAGTTAAAAAAATTAACTTTGAAAGACTAAAGAATCATGGTAAAAAAGGCATGGATTCTATGTGCAGTATTCCCCTAGCTCTGGAGTTTTGCTGTTCTCATTGATTGGTAAACTTGGTCTTGGCTGGCTGTTCTTGCTGATCTTCTGGGGGAGGGGCCTGTTGTTGTGGTTCCCAAAAGTCTTTGCCGGAGGTGGAATTGCCCCACCCTTGCCCTGTCTGAGCTCAGTAATCTGCTCGGGTTTGTTCTTGGGAGCTTTTGTTTCCTGCGAGCTTTCCGTTCAGCTTTGGAGAACAAGAGTGAAAATGGCGGCCTCCCAATCTCCGCCCTGGAGGAGTCGAGACCTCGGGCCCCACTCTTCAGTGCACCTCCAGAGAAAAGCAGTCAATCACTGCTGTCTCCCCGGTCTCTGGCCACACTCCGTGCTCACCTGTCCTGTGACCGAGTGTTTCCATCTCTGGTACCCGACTCGTGTGGAGTCTCCAAACCAAGCAGATCCCTGCAGGGCACTCCCTTGCCACTCCTCCTGGGGGAGGAAGGGGTGTCTCCCCAGATCTGCCACTTATGGGGTCCCCGCTGGAGGAGCAGTGGCCCGACTGTGCCGTGGATCACAGTTTATGGCAACCCTGAGCTGAGATCCTGCAACTTAGCTCCGTCTCCACAGCTGGCTTCTCCGCTCCGATACCTGGGAGCTCTGCCACACTCAGGCACCCCCAGTCTTTCTGTAACCACACTGTCCCACAAGGGTTCCACCCCCCACTTAGCCACTGGTGTGACGTCCCTCAGCGAAGCAGACTTCTAAAAGTTCTGATTTTGTGCTCTGCAGCTCTATCACTTGCCAGAAGCAGCTGATGGAGGCCCCTTCCCCCGCAGTCTATCCTCCTGAATATTGCCTCGGATTCACTTCTCCGCAGGTCCTACCTTCCAGAAAGTGGTCGCTTTTCTGTTCAGAGAGTTGTTGCTATTCTTTTCTTCGATCTCCTGTTGACTTTGTAGGTGTTCAGAATGGTTTGATCCCTATCCAGCTGAATTCCTGAGACCAGACGAAAT
The DNA here is from genome assembly GCF_011800145.1 of Mirounga leonina. NCBI lineage: Eukaryota > Metazoa > Chordata > Mammalia > Carnivora > Phocidae > Mirounga > Mirounga leonina. The sequence goes on along the minus strand of NW_023270464.1, from coordinate 4,556,905 downwards.
CCAGGTCTCCTATTCCTCTGCCATCTTGCTCCACCCCCTGTTTCTATGAATTTTTAAAATTCTTCTTTAATTTCCTGGTTGACCCATTCATTCTTTAGTAGGATGCTCTTTAACCTCCAAGTGTCTGTATTCTTTCCAAATTTCCTCTTGTGATTGACTTGAAGTTTCAAAGCATTGTGGTCTGAGAATATGCAGGGAATAATCCCAATATTTGGTATCAGTTGACACCTGATTTGTGACCCGATATATGATCTATCCTGGAGAATGTTTTATGTGCACTCAAGAAGAATGTGTATTCTGATGCTTTAGGAAGAAATACTCTGTATATATCGGTGAAATCCATCACATTACTAAAAGAAATGACAAGAGCCATATGATCCTCTCAATTGATGCAGAAAAAGCATTTGACAAAATACAGCATCCTTTCTCAATTAAAACTCTCTACAGTGCACGGATAGAGGGAACATACCTCAACATCATAAAAACCATCTACAAAAAGCCCACAGCAAATATCCTCAATGGGAAAAACTGAGATATTTTCCTCTAAGGTCAGGAACACAACAGGAATGCCCACTCTTACCACTGTTGTTAAACATAGTACTAGAAGTCATAACCTCAGCAATCAGACCACAAAAAGAAATAAAAAGCATTCAAATTGGCAAAGAAGTCAAACTTTTTTTCTTCACAGATGACATGATACTTAATGTGGAAAACACAAAAGACTCCATGACTAGAACACGTACAGCAATTCAGCAATGTGGCAGGTACAATATCCATGCACAAAAATCAGTTGCACTTATATACATTAACAATGAGAGTGAAGAAAGAGAAATTAAGGAATTGATTCCATGAACAATAGCACCAAAAACCATAAGATACCTAGGAATAAACTTAACCAAAGTGGTAAAGGATCTGCACTCTAAAAACTACAGAGCAGGAGGAAGAAAAGATGGCAGAGGAGTTGGGGACCCTATTCCAACCAGTCCCCAGAATCGAGCTGGATATCTAGCAGACCACTCTGAACACCCATGAAATCAGCCTAAGATGTAAGAGGATAGATGTGGATCTCTACAAACAGAATATCGCAGGCAGTTGGTTTTGAGGTATGAAGCAGGGAGCCGTGACTCCGTGGGCACATATCCAAAGATAAACAGAAGGGGGAGGGAACTGCCATAAGTGCTAGTACTGGGAAGGTGAAATAACACAGGAGTGAAAAAGCTTCCTGACCTGGGGACTGGGCACAGAATCGCAGACTGGTAGCAATGGAGAAAGGACTTTAGGGCAGCCCCCGGACAGAAATCTGGCACAGCGGGGCCATACGTGCCAAATAGGGGCAGCTGGCAGTTTTAGAAGCACAAAGGGCAGAGACGTGCCCCGACCTGGAGGTGAGGGCTAGGAGTGCTGTTGAGGGGTGCACAACCCATGACACTGCAGTTTAGAGCAATACAGACAGAAATGGAGATAGTGTGGCCTGGAGAGCTCAATGAAGAGCAGACTGTGATCTCTCTGCTCTGAGGCACAGGGTTGGAAACTATCTCTTCTGCTCTGACTCCTGGAAAAGACACAGAAAGTCACCAGGGAAAGCTGCCAGAGAACAAAAGCTCCAAAAAACCGGTTTTTACTGAGCCCATCCCCACCCCCCCCACAGAGGGCAGGGCAACTCTGCCCAAACAGGCTTGCCTGAGTAACCACACTGCAGGCCCCTCCTGCAGAAGACAGGCTGGGAAAACAAGAGGACAGCAACCCTAAGGACCTTATAAAATAGGTGCATCTTGCATGGGTTGTGGCCAATAATTTGGACTCTGTACATTCCCTCAACCACCCTTCAACAGAATGACTAGGAGGAGGACCCCCAAAATAGGAAAGACTCAGAGACTGTGACTTCTGCCACAGATTTACAAATGGATACAGATATAACCAAGATGTTGGAAATGGAATTCAGGGTAGCAATTGTGAAGACAATAGCTACAGTGAAGAAATCGATTAATGGCAACATAGAGTCTCTAAGGGCAGAAATGAGAGCAAATCTGGCAGAACTTAAAAATGCTATAAATGAAATCCAATTTAATCTAGATAATCTAACAGCTAGGGTAAGTGAGGCAGACGAACGAATTAGTGATCTACAAGACCAATTGATAGAAAAGAGGGGGCCAGGGAAAAACAACTCAAAATCCAAGAAAATAGAATTAGAGAAATAAGTGACACCAAGAAACGTTCCAATGTCAGAATTATTGGGATCCCTGAGGGGGTGGAGAGAGAGATGACTAGAAGACTAGCAAATCGTAGCTAAGAACTTCCCTAATCTTGGGAATGAAACAAACATTCGTGTCCTAGAAGCAGAGAGGACCCCTCCCAAGATCAAGGAAAACAGGCAAACACCCCAGCATGTAATAGTAAAACTTGCAAATCTTAGAACCAAAGAAACCATCTTAAGGGCAGGTAGAAGGAAGATATTCCTTACATACAGAGGGAGGAACATCAGAATACCATCAGACCTATCCACAGAGCCCTGGCAAGTCAGAAAGGCCTGACAAGACATATTCAGGGTACTAAAAGAGAAGAACATGCAGCCAAGAATACTTTATCTGGCAAGGCTTTCATTTAGAATGGATGGAGAGATGCAGAGCTTCCAGGATCAGCAGAAACTGAAAGAATATGTGACCACTAAGCCGGCCCTGAAAGAAATATTAAGGGGGGTTCTATAAAAGGAGAAAGACCCCAAGAGTGATATATAACAGAAATGTACAGGACAATTTATAAAAACAACGTCTTCACAGGCAACATGATGACAATAAATTCATATCTTTCAATAATCATTCTCAACGTGAATGGCCTAAATGCTCCCATAAAACAGCACAAGGTTGCAAATTGGATAAAAAGACAGGACCCATCCATATGCTGTCTACAAGACACTCATTTTGAACCTAAAGATACATCTAAACTGAAAGTGAAGGGATAGAGATCCATCTTCCATTCCAACAGACCTCAAAGAAAGCTCGGTTAGCAATTCTCGTGTCAGAAAAATTAGATTTTAAGCCAAAGACTGTAGTTAGAGACACAGAAGGACACTATATCATTCTTAAAGGGTCTATCCAACAAGAAGATCTAAAAACTGTAAATATCTATGCCCCCAACATGGGACCAGCCAACTACATAAGCAAGCTGTTAACCAAAATAAAGAGTCATATTGATAACAATATATTGATTGTAGGAGACCTCAATACTCCACTCTCAGCAATGAACAGATCATCTATGCAGAAAATCAACAAAGAAACAAGAGCTTTGAATGATACACTGGACTAATGGACTTCATAGATATATACAGAACATTCCACCCTAAAACAGAATACTCTTTCTTCTCGAGTGCACATGGAACTTTCTCCAGAATAGACCACATACTGGGTCACAAATCAGATCTCAACCGATACAAAAAGATTCAGATTATTCCCTGCATGTTCTCAGACCATAATGTTTTAAAACTTGAACTAAATCACAAGAAAAAAAATTGGCAGAAATTCAAACACTTGGAAGCTAAAGACCACTTATCTCAATAATGCTTGGCTCAACCAAGAAATCAAAGAAGAATTCAAACAATTCATGGAAAACAATGAGAATGAAAACACATCGGTCCAAAAACTATGGGATATTGCAAAGGCAGTCCTAAGGGGGAAATACAAAGCCACCCAAGCCTCACTCAAGAAAAAAAAAAAGAAAAGAAAAGAAAAAAAAAAAAAGAACAGAAAAGAAAAACCCAAACTCACCAACTAACTTTACACCTTAAAGAACTAGAGATAAAGCAACAAACAATGCTTAACCCACACATTTGAAGAGAACTAATTAAGATTAGAGCAGAGATCAGTGAATTAGAAACTAGAAACACAGTAGATCAGATAAAAAAACTAGACGCTTGTTCTTTGAAAGAATTAAGAAGATCAATAAACCATTGGCCAGACTTATCCAAAAAAAAAGAGAAAGGACCCAAATTAACAAAATTATGAATGGAAAGGGAGAGATCATGACTAACACCAAGTAATTAAAACAATTACTAGAAATTATTATCAACAACTATATGTCAATAAATTAAGCAACCTAGAAGAAATGGATACCTCCCAGGAAACCTATAAACTCCCAAGACTGAAACAGGAAAAAATTGACAACCTGAATAGGCCAATAACCATTAACGAGATTGAAGCAGTGATCAAAAACCTCCCAAAAAACAAGAGTCCAGGGCCTGATGGATTTCCTAGGGAATTCTACCAAGCATTCAAAGAAGAAATAATACCTATTCTCCCGAAGCTGTTTCAAAGAATAGAAACAGAAGGAAAGCTTCCAGACTCATTCTATGAGGCCAACATTACCTTAATCCCCAAATCAGGCAAAGACCCCATCAAAAAGGAGAATTTCAGACCGATATCCCTGATGAATATGGAGTCCAAAATCCTCAACAAAATCCTAGCTAATAGGATCCAACAATACATTAAAAGGATCCTCCACCACGACCAAGTGGGATTTATCCCCGGGATGCAAGGGTGGTTCAACATTCTCAAATCAATCAATGTGATAGAACACATTAATAAGAGGAGGGAGAAAAACCATATGGTCCTCTCAATTGATGCAGAAAAAGCATTTGACAAAATACAGAATCCTTTCCTGATTAAAACTCTTCAGAGTATAGGGATTGAAGGAATATTCTTCAAGTTCATAAAAGCCATCTATGAAAAACCCACAGCAAATATCATCCTCAAAAGGGAAAAGCTGAGAGCCTTTCCCTTAGGATCAGGAACACGACAGGATGCCCTCTCTTGCCACTATTGTTCAACATAGGACTAGAAGTTCTAGCAACAGTAATCAGACAACAAAAAGAAATAAAAGGTATTTAAATTGGCAAAGAACTTAAACACCCTCTCTTCACAGATGACATGATACCTTATGTGGAAAACCCAAAAGACTCCACCCCCAAATTACTAGAACTCATACAGCAATTCAGTAATGTGGCAGGATACAAAATCAATGCACAGAAATCAGTTGTTTTCTTATACACTAACAATGCAACTATAGAAAGAGAAATGAGAGAGACGATTCCATTTACAATAGCACTGAAAACCATAAGATACCTCAGAATAAACCTGACCAAAGATGTAAAGGATCTATACTCTAGGAACTACAGAATACTCATGAAAGAAATTGAAGAAGACACAAAACAATGGAAAAACATTCCATACTCATGGATCAAAAGAATAAACACTGTTAAAATGACTATGCTACCCAAAGCAATCTATACCTTCAATGCCATCCCAATCAAAGTTCCAATGACATATTTCAAAGTGCTGGAACAAACCATCTTAATATTTGTATGGAATCAGAAAAGACCCCGAATCAACAAGGAAATGTTGAAAAAGAAAAACAAAGCTGGGGGCATCACATTGCCCGATTTCAAGCTATGTTACAAAGCTATGATCACCAAGACAGCATGGTACTGGCACAAAAGCAAACATATAGACCAGTGGAACACAATAGAGAGCCCAGATATGGACCCTCAACTCTATGGTCAAATAATCTTCGACAAAGCAGGAAAATGTATGCAATGGAAAAAAGACAGTCTCTTCAATAAATGGTGCTGGGAAAAATGGACAACTATATACAGAAGAATGAAACTCAACCATTCTCTAACACCATACACAAAGATAAACTCAAAATGGATGAACGACTTCAATGTGAGACAGGAATCCTTCAAAATCCTAGAGGAGAACACAGGCAATAACCTCTTCATCATAGGTCACAACAACTTCTTTCATGATACATCTCCAAAAGCTAGTGAAACAAAAGCAAAAATGAACTTTTGGGACTTCATCAAGATAAACAGCTTCTGCACAGCAAAGGAAATAGTCAACAAAACAAAGAGGCAACCCACAGAATGGGAGAAGGTATTTGCAAATGACACTACAGAGAAAGCACTGATTTACAAGATCTATGAATAACTTCTCATTCTGAACACCCAATAAACAAATAATCAAGCCAAAAATGGGCAAAAGACATGAATAGACACTTCTCCAAAGAAGACATACAAATGGCTAACAGACACCTGAAAAAATGTTCATCATCATTAGCCATCAGGGAAATTCATATCAAAACCACATTGACATACTACCTTACACCAGTTAGAATGGCAAAAATTGACAAGGCAAGAAATAACAAATGTTGGAGAGGATGTGGAGAAAAGGGGACTCTTTTGCACTGTTGGTGGGAATGCAAGTCGGTACAGCCACTTTGGAAAACAGTGTGGAGGTACCTCAAAATATTAAAAATAGAGCTACCCTATGACCCAGCAATTGCACTCCTGGGTATTTATCCCAAAGACACAGATGTAGTGAAAAGAAGGGCCATATGTACCCAAGTGTTCATAACAGCAATGTCCACAATAGCCAAACTGGAAAGAGCTGAGATGCCCTTCAACAGATGAATGGATAAAGAAGATGTGGTCCATATATACAATGGAATATTACTCAGCCATCAGAAAGGATGAATACCCAACTTCTACGTCAACATGGTTGGGACTGGAGGAGATTATGCTAAGTGAAATAAGTCAAGCAGAGAAAGTCAATTATCATATGGTTTCACTTACTTGTGGAACATAAGAAATAGCACGTCAGACAATAGGAGAGGTAAGGGGAAATGAAGGGGGGGAATCGGAGGGGGAGATAAACCATGAGAAACTATGGACTTCAAGAAATAGACTGAGGATTTTGGAGGGGCGGGGGGTGGAGGGATGGGTTGACCCCATGGTGGGTGTTAAGGAGGGCAAGTACTGCATGGAGACTGGGTGTTATATAAAAACAATGAATCGTGGATCACTACATAAAAAACTAATGATGTATTGTATGGTGACTAACATAACAAAATTAAATTAAATTAAGAGGTGTCTTATTGGCTTAGTCATTAAGCATCTGCCTTCAGCTCACGTTATGGTCCCAGGGTCCTGGGATCAAGCCACACATCAGGCTCCCTCCTTGGCAGGAAACCTGCTTCTCCCTCTCCCACTCCCGCTGCTTGTGTTCCCTCTCTCGTTGTGTCTCTCTCTGTCAAATAACTAAATAACATCTTCAAAAAAATAAAATTATCCATTTCGAGTTTATCTTTGTGTATGGGGTTAGAGAATGCTCGAATTTCATTCTTCTGCATGTGGTTGTACCATTTTCCAGCACCATTTACTGAAAAGACTTTTTTCCATTGCATACTTTTTCCTGCTTTGTCGAAGATTATTTGACCATAGAGTTGAGGGTCCATATCTGGGCTCTCTATTGTGTTCCATTGGTCTAAATGTCTGTTTTTGTGCCAGTACCATGCTGTCTTGGTGATCACTGCTTTGTAACATAGCTTGAAATCAGACAACGTGATGCCCCCAGCTTTGTTTTTCTTTTTCAACGTTTCCTTGGCAATTCGGGGTCTTTTCTGATTCCATACAAATTTTAATTAAGATTGTTTGTTCCAGCACTTTGAAATATGTCATTGGAATTTTGATCAGAATGCTATTGAAGGTATAGATAGCTCTGGGTAGCATAGACATTTTAACAATGTTTATTCTTCCAATCCATGAGTATGGAATGTTTTTCAATCATTTTGTGTCTTCTTCAATTTCTTTCACGAGTGTTCTGTAGTTCCTAGAGTATAGATCCTTTACCTCTTTGGTTAGGTTTATTCCAAGGTATCTTATGGTTTTTGGTCTATTATAAATGGGATCATTTCTCTAATTTCTTTTTCTACAGTTGCATTGTTAGTGTATAAGAAAGCAACTGATTTCTGTGCATTGATTTTGTATCCTGCCACATTACTGAATTGCTGGATGAGTTCTAGTAATTTGGGGGTGGAGTCTTTTGGGTTTTCCACATAAGGTATCACGTCATCTGTGAAAAGAGAGAGTTTGACTTCTTCTTTGCCAATTTGAATACTTTTATTTCTTTTTGTTGTCTGATTACTGTTGCTAGGACTTCTAGTACTATGTTGGACAATAGTGGTGAGAGTGGGCATCCTTGACATGTTCCTGTTCTTAAAGGAAAGGCTCTCAGCTTTTCCCCATTGAGGTTGATATTCACTGTGGGTTTTTCATAGATGGCTTTTATTAACTTGAGGAATATTCCCTCTATCCCTATACTCTGAAGAGTTTTAATCAGGGAAGGATGCTATATTTTGTCAAATGCTTTATATGCATCAATTGAGAGGACCATATGTTTCTTCCCTTTCCTCTTATTATTGTGTTCTATCACACGGATTGATTTGTGAATGTTGAACCACCCTTGCATCCCAGCGATAAATCCCACTTGGTCATGGTGGAGGATCCTTTTAATGTATTGTTGGATCCTATTAGCTAGGATTTTCTTGAGGATTTTGGAATCCATATTCGTCAGGGATATCGGTCTGAAATTCTCCTTTTTGATGGGGCCTTTACCTGGTTTGGAGATTAAGGTAATGCTGGCCTCATAGAATGAGTCTGGAAGCTTTCCTTCTGTTTCTATTTTTTGAAGCAGCTTCAGTAGTATAGGTATTATTTCTTCTTTGAATGTTTGGTAGAATTCCCCAGGGAATCCATCAGGCCCTGGACTCTTGTTTTTTGGGAGGTTTTTGATCACTGCTTCAATCTCGTTACTGGTTATTGGCCTTTTCAAGTTGTCAATTTCTTCCTGTTTCAGTCTTGGCAGCTTATAAGTTTCTAGGAAGACATGATTTTATTTTTTTTAAGATTTTATTTAAAAAAAAAATTTATGTTATTTTAGTCACCATACAGTACATAATTAGTTTTTGATGTAGTGTTCAATGACTCATTATTTGCATATAACATTACAATACTTGCCCTCCTTAATACCCATCATGGGGCTAACCCACCCTCCCCCTTTGAAGCCCTCAGATTGTTTCCCAGTGTCCATAGTCTCTCATGATTCATCCCCCCCATCTGATTTCCCCCTTTGAGTTTTCCCTTCCTTCCCCTAATGTCCTCCTTGCTATTCCTTATGTTCCACATATGAGTAATACCATATGATAATTGTCTTTCTCTGCTTGACTTACTTCTCTTAGCATAATCCCCTCCAGTTCCATCCATGTCAGTGCAAATGATGGGTATTCATCCTTTCTGATGCCTGAGTAATATTCCATTACACACACACACACACCCCCTACATATTCTTTATCCATTTGTCTGTTGAAGGGCATCTCAGCTCTTTCCACAGTTTGGCTATTGTAGACATTGCTGCTAAGAACACTGGGGTGCATGTGCCCCTTCTTTTCAATACATCTATATCTTTGATGGAAATACCCAGTAGGGCAATTGCTGGGTCATAGGGTAGTTCTATTTTTAACTCTTTGAGGAACCTCCATACTGTTTTCCAAAGTGACTGTACCAGCTTGCATTCCCACCAACATTGTAAGAGGGTTTTCCTTTCTCTGCATCCTCACCATTTGTTGTTTCCTGCCTTGTTAATTTTTGCCATTCTAATTGGTATAAGGTGGGTATCTCAATGTGGTTTTGATTTGAATTTCTCTGATGGCTAATGATGTTGAATATTTTTTCATTTTATTTTTAAGTAATTGCTATACCCAGTGTGGGGCTCGAACTTACAACCCTGAGATCAAGGGTCACATGCCTTACTGACTGAGCCAGCAAAGCACCCCTAGATTGACCTTAGCTTTAAGACCAATGTCCAAAAGGATACAAGCCTCTTGACACAAAATTGCCTTCCAGCTCTGTCCCTTTTTGGCCACAGAATGAGGACTAGATGAAGAAGCTATTGGGTGTCCCTAAGTTCCTTTTTTTGTGTCCTGACTTAAGTCTCATAACCCACTCATCTCAGCTACCATCACTTGTGTTCTCAATTTAATGGCTTGCTTATGAAATTTATAGCTGTATTTCTTTAGAATGTGTTCATATACCTGAGAAGCAGAACTCTTATTTTTCATTTTGCTAACCTCATCTAACATTGTTTTAGTTACAGCCTCTAATTAATAGGTCAGTGCTTCTAAGTAAGGAATGGAAATATCAGTGCCACCTCCACCTGTTAATTTCTGATCTTTGGTACTAGTATGGTATGCCAGGACCAGCAAAGAAGGAAAACTAACAATGGGAGGTCATCTTGCAGTGGAAATATGGGTGGAACACTGCTGAAAATTAAAAATGAAGCTCCATAAGAAATGCAACACCAGTTAAAACTTAAGAATAGTAACAAGGCTGTGGCAGAAAGGAGAAAAGGGGCAAGGAAGACATAGTGAGCAAATAAATGGATTAGAAAGTAGTCTTATAACAGAGGGTGTATTCTAGGATTCCCATAGGGAATAAGTAGGGAAATATAGTGGTTCAGAACCCAGACTCTGGAGCTAGACATCTTGTTTGAGTCCAGTCTCCTCCACTTGCTAAGTGTATGATGCTAGGCAAGCTACTTAACCTTTCTGGGCCTTAGCCATCTCACCTGTAGTTGTTCTCCACCTCATGCAGTGGCTGTGAAGATGAAGCGAGTTAATATATTCAAAAGTCTTTAGGTAGTGCCTGTCTTATTGTAAATACTTCATAAGCATTAGCCATTCTTCTGAATTGGGGTCTAAGACCATGTGTGTTTGGGGGTTGATGTTTGTACCTTCCTATTCTTGAGTTAATCAAGTCAAATAGAAGAGAATATATGGGTAGATTATTAGGTCCAGTTCATGCATCTCCACTCCCCATTCTCATGGCCATGGAAGAGGATAAAAAGGATTCTGCTTGAGTGATCTCACCACTGCCTCTTCCTCAGTCACTGGTGGCAAGAGGTGAAGTCAGCTTGTTGGCTTGGGTGCTAATGATCCCTCACTGGATCTGTCACTTAGAATTGGTAAGTGGACAGTGTGAGGATTAAGGAAGAGTGAGTTCCTTTTCTGGAGTCATGCTATCAAACTCATGTGACCAGTTACCTAGCCTCTTGGTACCTTACCTCCCAATCCTGGGATAATAATAGTAACTAGTTTATAGGCTGTTGAGTAGCTTAAGGTGCTATAATATGTTGCTCCTTAAACAGGAATAACAAACGTTGACAGGACCAGTTGCTAATATCTTTCCACTTTTCTTCCCCTCTTTTTTAATTATAGACCTTTCTTAATTTTAAAACCCTCCCCTCCTCTACAGGCCCTCTACACAAAACACACATTAAGGGGCTGATAGTGAGAAATAAGGAGTCAGGCATTCCTCATGAAGGACTTATTGTAGAAAACAGATGGAGTCTGCCATTTTGCATTCATCAGTGGCACCAATCTTCATGCCTACTTTGTTCTTCTGTCCCTTTATTGTTCTGGTGACTGCTTTGTGGGGTGTGTTTGAATCTCTGTGCATTTCTTATCGTATATACTTCATGGCACCATGAACTGCATGGGCCTAGTATTCATAAATTGCTTGTGATATAAGGATCAGGCTGAATCTGCCAAAAATGAAGTAGAACAATTGGTGATTATTACTGTTTTTCACAACAACTAATATTGAGCTAAACACATTCATGCTTCTCATTTCTGATTTATTTATTTGTGTCCTTTTTCACTTCTTTGTGATAAATCTGGCTAGAGATTTACCAATTTTTTCAAAGAACAAGCATTGTTTTCATTGATCTGTTCTATTGTTTTGTTTTGTTTTCAGTTTTTAGTTCTATATCATTGATTTCTCCTCTCATCTTTATTATTTCCCTTCTTAAGCTGGCATTAGGCTTCATTTTTTGTTCTTTTTCTAGCTTCTTTAGGTGTAAGTTTAGGTTGTTCATTTGAGATTTTTCTTGCTTTTTGAGGTGACCTGTATTGCTATATACTTCGAATTATGACTGCTTTTGGTGCATCCCAAGAGTTTTGAATTGTTGGGTTTATATTTTCTTTTGTTTCCATATATTTTTAAATTTCTTCTTTGATTTCCTGGTTGACCCATGCATTGTTTAGTAGCATGCTGTATAACTTCCATGTGTTTCTAGCCTTTCCAATGTTCTTTCTAAGGTTGACTTCTAGTTTCATAGCACCATGCTCAGAAAAGGTGCATAATGAGATTATGAAGAAGGTATCAGCAGGAGAGGGGAGAGGTTGGCCAGCACCACGGCTGTTGGACAAGGATGAAGATAGGCTTCTTGTTCTCTCAGCAAACACCTTTCCTAAATATATAAGTTATGTGCATGTTCCAACCCACAGGGCACAAATATTTTTACTGAGAATAGTTTATTTTTTATTTTTTTTTTATTTTTTATTACGTTATGTTAAATCACCATAAATTACATCATTAGTTTTTGATGTAGTGCTCCATAATTCATTGTTTATGTATAACACCCAGTGCTCCATTCAGTATGTGATCTCTTTAATACCCATCACCAGGCTAACCCATCCCCCCCTTCCCCTATAGAACCCTCAGTTTGTTTCTCAGAGTCCATAGACTCTCATGGTTCATCTCCCCCTCCGATTATCCTCCCTTCATTTTTCCCTTCCTGCTATATTCTTTTTTTTTTTTTTAACATATAATGTATTATTTATTTCAGAGGTACAGGTCTGTGATTCAACAGTCTTACACAATTCACAGCGCTTACCATAGCACATACACTCCCCAATATCTATCACCCAACCACCCCAACCCTCCCACCCCCACCAATCCAGTAACACTAAGTTTGTTTCCTGAGATTAAGAATTCCTCATATCAGTGAGATCATATGATACCTGTCTTTCTCTGATTGACTTATTTCACTTAGCATAATACCCTCCAGTTCCATCCACATCATTGCAAATGGAAAGATTTCATTCCTTTTGATGGCTGCATATTCCATTGTATGTATATATCACAGCTTCTTTATCCATTCATCTGTCGATGGACATCTTGGCTCTTCCCATAGTTTGGCTATTGTGGACGTTGCTGATATAAACATCGGTGTGCACATACCCCTTCAGATCCCTACATTTGTATCTTTGGGGTAAATACCCAGTAATGCAATTGCTGGGTCATAGGATGGCTCTATTTTCAACTTTTTGAGGAACCTCCATACTGTTTTCCAAAGTGGCTGCACCAGCTTGCATTCCCACCAACAGTGAAAGAGGGTTCCCCTTTCTCCACATCCACGCCAACATCTGTTGTTTCCTGACTTGTTAATTTTAGCCATTCTGACTGGTGTGAGGTGCTATCTCACTGAGATTTTGATTTGGATTTCCCTGATGTCGAGCAATGTTAACCACTTTTTCATGTGTCTGTTGGCCATTTGGATGTCTTCTTTGGAAAAATGTCTGTTCATATCTTCTGCCTATTTCTTGATTGGAGTTCTTGTTCTTTGGGTGTTGAGTTTGATAAGTTCTTTATAGATTTTGGGTAGTAGCCTTTTATCTGATATGTCATTTGCAAATACCTTCTCCCATTCTGTCGGTTGTCTTTTGGTTTTGTTGACTGTTTCCTTTGCTGTGCAAAAGCTTTTTATCTTGATGAAGTCCCTATAGTTCATTTTTGCCCTTGCTTCCCTTGCCTTTGGCGATGTTTCTTGGAAGAAGTTGCTTTGGCTGAGGTCAAAGAGGTTGCTGCCTGTGTTCTCCTTTAGGATTTGGATGGATTCCTGTCTCACATTGAGGTCTTTCAACCATTTGGAGTATAGTTTCGTGTGTGGTGTAAGGAAATGGTCCAGTTTCATTCTTCTGCATGTGGCTGTCCAATTTTCCCAACACCATTTGTTGAAGATATTGTCTTTTTTCCATTGGATATTCATTCCTGGTTTGTTGAAGATTAGCTGACTGTAGAGTTAAGGGTCCATTTCTGGGCTCTCTATTCTGTTCCATTGATCTATGTGTCTGTTTTTGTGTCAGTACCATACTGTCTTGATGATGACAGCTTTGTAATAGAGCTTGAAATCCGGAATTGTGATGCCACCAGCTTTGCTTTTGTTTTTCACCATTCCTCTGGGAATTTTCTCGTTCCATAGAAATTTTAGGATTATTTGTTCCATTTCTTTGAAAAAAGTGGATGGTATTTTGATAGGAATTGCATTAAATGTGTAGATTGCTCTAGGTAGCATTGACATCTTCACAATATTTGTTCTTCCAATCCATGAGCATGGAACATTTTTCCATTTCTTTGAGTCTTCCTCAATTTCTTTCATGAGTATTCTATAGTTTTCTGAGTACAGATCCTTTGCCTCTTTGGTTAGATTTCTTCCTAGGTATCTTATGGTTTTGGGTGCAATTGTAAATGGGTTTGACTCCTTCTTCTGTCTTGTTGTTGGTGTATAGGAATGCCACTGATTTCTATGCATTGATTTTATATCCTGCCACTTGACTGAATTCCTGTATGAGTTCTAGCAGTTTTGGGGTGGAGTCTTTTGGGTTTTCCACATAAAGTATCATATCATCTGCAAAGAGTGAGAGTTTGACTTCTTTGCTGATTCAGATGCCTTTGATTTCTTTTTGTTGTCTGATTGCTGTGGCTAGGACTTCTAATATTATGTTGAATAGCAGTGGTGATACTGGACATCCCTGCCGCGTTCCTGACCTTAGGGGGAAAGCTCTCAGTTTTTCCCCATTGAGAATGATATTCACTGTAGGTTTTTCATAGATGGCTTTTATGATATTGAGGTATGTACCTTCTATCCCTTATACTCTGAAGAGTTTTGATCAAGAAAGGATGCTGTACTTTGTCAAAAGCTTTTTCTGCATCTATTGAGAGGATCATATGGTTCTTTTTCTTTCTTTTATTAATGTATTGTATCACATTGATTGATTTGTGGATGTTGAACAAACCTTGCAGCCCAGGGATAAATCCACTTCGTCATGGTGAATAATCCTTTTACTGTACTATTGGATCCTTTTGGTGAGAATTTTTGCATCCATGTTCATCAGGGATATTGGTCTGTAATTCTTCTTTTCGATGGGGTCTTTGTCTGGTTTGGGGATCAAGGTAATGGTGGCCTCATAAAACGAGTTTGGAAGTTTTCCTTCCATTTCTATTTTTTGGAACAGTTTCAGAAGAATAGGTATTAATTCTTCTTTAAATGTTTGGTAGAATTCCCCTGGGAAGCCATCTAGCCCTGGGCTTTTGTTTGTTGGGAGGTTTTTGATGACTGCTTCAATTTCCTTCGTGGTTATAGGTCTGTTCAGGTTTTCTATTTCTTCCTGTTTCAGTTTTGGTAGTTGATACATCTCTAGGAATGCATCCATTTCTTCCAGATTATCTAATTTGCTGGCATAGAGTTGCTCATAATATGTTCTTATAATTGTTTGTATTTCTTTGGTGTTGGTTGTGATCTCTCCTCTTTCATTCATGATTTTGTTGATTTGGGTCCTTTCTGTTTTCTTTTTCATAAGTCTGGCCAGGGGTTTATCAATCTTGCTAATTCTTTCAAAGAACCAGCTCCTAGTTTCGCTGATCTGTTCTACTATGTTTTAGTTTCTATTTCATTGATTTCTGCTCTGATCTTTATTATTTCTCTTCTTCTGCTGGGTTTAGGCTTTATTTGCTGTTCTTTCTGCAGCTCCTTTAGGTATAGGATTAAGTTGTGTACTTGAGACCTTTCTTGTTTCTTGAGAAATGCTTGTATTGCTATATACTTTCCTCTTAGGACTGCCTTTGCTGCATCCCAAAGATTTTGAATAGTTGTGCTTTCATTTTCATTTGTTTCCATGAATTTTTTAAATTCTTCTTTAATTTCCTGGTTGACCCATTCATTCTTCAGTAGGATGCTCTTTATCTTCCATGTATTTGAGTTCTTTCTGACTTTCCTCTTGTGACTGAGTTCTAGTTTCAAAGCACTGTGGTCTGAAAATAGGCGGGGAATAATCCCAATCTTTTGGTACTGACTGAGACCTGATTTGTGACCTAGGATGTGATCTATTGTGGAGAAGGTTCCATGTGCAGTAGATAAGAGTGCTATTCTGTTGCTTTGGGATGGAATGTTCTGAATATATCTGTGAAGTCCATTTGGTCCAGTGCATCATTTAAAGTCTTTATTTCCTTGTTGATCTTTTGCTTAGATGATCTGTCCATTTCAGTGAGGAGGATGTTAAAATCCCCACTATTATTGTATTATTGTCAATGTGTTTCTTTGCTTTTGTTATTAATTGGCTTATATAATTGGCTGCTCCCATGTTAGGGGCATAGATATTTACAATTGTTAGATCTTCTTCTTGGATAGACCCTTTAAGTATGATATAGTATCCTTCCTTATCTCTTACTATAGTCTTTGGTCTAAACTCTGATTTGTCTGATATAAGGATTGCCACCCAACTTTCTTTTGGTGTCCCTTAGCATGCCTAATGGTTTTCCACCCCTCACTTTCAATCTAGGGGTGTCTTTGGGTCTAAAATGAGTCTCTTGCAGACAGCATATCGATGGGTCTTGTTTTTTAATCCAATCTGATAGCCTTTGCCTTTTGATTGGGGCATTTAGCCCATTTACATTCAGGGTAACTATTGGAAGATACAAATTTAGTGCCATTGTATTGCCTGTAAGGTGACTGTTAACTGTATATTGTCTGTGTTCCTTTCTGGTCTATGTTGCTTTTAGGCTCTCTCTTTGCTTAGAGGACCCCTTTCAAGATTTCTTGTAGGTCTGGTTTCGTGTTTGCAAATTCCTTTCGTTTTTGTTTGTCCTGGAAGCTTTTTATCTCTTCCTCTATTTTCAATGACAGCCTAGCTGGATATAGTATTCTTGGCTGTATGTTTTTCTCATTTAGTGCTCTGAATATATCCTGCCAGTCCTTTCTGGCCTGCCAGGTCTCTGTGGACAGGTCTATTGCCAATCTAATATTTCTACCATTCTAGGTTACAAATCTCTTCTCCTAGGCTCCTTTCAAGATTTTCTCTTTGTCTCTGAGACTCGTAAGTTTTACTATTAGATGTTGGGGTGTTGACCTAGTTTTATTGATTTTGAGTGGGGTTCTCTGTGCCTCCTGGATTTTGATGCCTGTTTCCTTCCCCAAATTAGGAAAGTTCTCTGCTATAATTTGCCCCCAAAACCTTCTGCCCCTCTCTCTCTTTCTTCTTCTTCTGGGATCCCAATTATTCTAATATTGTTTCATCTTATGGTGTCACTTATCTCTCGAATTCTGCCCTCGTGATCCAGTAATTGTTTATCTCTCTTTTTCTCAGCTTCTTTATTTTCCATCATCTGGTCTTCTATATCACTGATTCTCTCTTCTGTCTCATTTATCATAGCAGTTAGCACCTCCATTTTGGATTGCACCTCATTAATAGCCTTTTTGATTTCGACTTGGTTGATTTTAGTTCTTTTATTTCTCTAGAAAGGGTTTCTCTAATATCTTCCATGCTTTTTTCAAATCCAGCTAGTATCTTTATAATCATCATTCTGAACTCTAGTTCCAACACCTTACTAATATCGATATTGATTAGGTCCCTGGCAGTCAGTACTGCCTCTTCTTTTTGTTGAGGTGATTTTTTCCATCTTGTCATTTTGTCCAGAGAAGAATAGATGAATGAGAGAACAAAATGCTAACAGGGTAACAACAACCCAAAAATATATATACTAAACAAATCAGAAGAGACCTGAAACTGAGGGGAAAGAAAGGGAAAGAGAGAAAAAGGGAAAAAAAAGAAAAAGATAAACAAATGAACAACAACAACAAAAAGAACAGGCTGATGCATAGATCAGTGCCACACACTAGATTTTGGGTGTATTTTGGTCTGTTAGAAGACAGTGTCTCCCAAATTTTAAAGAAAGAAAAGCTTATATATGTACAAAATAAGGGTAAATATGGTGAAGGGATGGAATATGACTGTAAAGATGAAAAATTATAAAAGATTTTATAAAAGGAAATTATAAGAAGTTGGTTGAAAACAGAAAGAAGAGGATTAAAAAAAAAAAAGAAAGGGAAAGAATGTGATCAGGCAGGAGACTAGAACAAAGCCTGTGATCAGGCAGGAGACTAGAACAAAGCCATACACTAGAGGTTTAGGGTATACTTTGGTTTGTTAGAAGAAACTGTATCCCAAAATTTTAAAAAGAGAACTATATATATATATATATATATATACCAAAAATAAGGTTAAATATTAGGAAAGGATAGAATATGACTCTAAAAATGAAAAATAAAAAAGATTTGTTAAAAAAT
The DNA here is from genome assembly GCF_011800145.1 of Mirounga leonina. Lineage (NCBI taxonomy): Eukaryota > Metazoa > Chordata > Mammalia > Carnivora > Phocidae > Mirounga > Mirounga leonina. The sequence goes on along the minus strand of NW_023270464.1, from coordinate 4,538,837 downwards.
GGGATTGATAAGATGTTGGTTGAAAAAGCAAAAAAGAAAAATTCAAAAAAGAAAAAAAGAAGAAAAAGAAAATTAAAAAAATTAACATTGGAAGATTAAAGAATCATGGGGAAAAAAGCCATGAATTCTATGTGCAGTATTCCCCTAGTGCTGGAGTTCTGCCATTCTCATTGATTGGTAAACTTGGTCTTGGCTGGCTGTTCTTGTTGATCTTCTGGGGGAAGGGCCTGTTGCCATGTTCTCAAGGTCTTTGCCAGAGGTGGAATTGCCCTGCCCTTGCTAGGGGCTTGGCTAGGTAATCTGCTTGGGTTTGCTTTCGGGAGCTTTTGTTCCCTGCAAGCTTTCCATACAGCTTTGGAGGATGAGAGTGTAAATGGTGGCCTCCCAAGCTCAGCCCCAGAGGAGCTGAGAACTTGGGGCTCACTCCTCAGTGAGCCCCTAGAGAAAAGCAGTCAATCACTCCCGTCTCTTCAGTTTCTGGCCGCACTCTGTGCTCATCCAGCCTGTGACCAAGCATTTCTATCTCTGGCACACGACCCCATGTGGAGTTTCCAAACCCAGTAGAATCCTGTGGTGTGCTTCCATGCCAGTCCTCCTGGGGGAGAAAGGGGAGTCTCCCCGGATCTGCCACTTGTTGGGTCCCTGCTGGAAGAGCAGTGGCCTCACTGTGCCACGGATCACAGTTTATGGCAACCCTGAGCTGAGAGCCCACTCCTCGGCTCCGTCTCTGCAGCTGGCTTCCCCACTCTGATACCTGGGAGCTCTGCTGCATTCGGGCACCCCCAGTCTTTCTGTGACCCCAAGGGTCCAGAGACCACACTGTCCCAGCGAGGGTTCCACCCCCCCCACTTAGCCCCTGGAGCGACATCCCTCAGTGGAGCAGACTTCTAAAAGTTCTGATTTTGTGCTCTGCTGCTCTGTCACTTGCCAGTAGCAGCCAATGGAGGCCCCCTCCCCTGCAGTCTATCCACCCTAGTATTGCCCGGGATTCACTTTTCCGCATGTCCTACCTTCCAGAGAATGGTTGCCTTTCTGTTCAGAGAGTTGCTGCTATTCTTTTCTTTGATCTCCTGTTGAGTTTGTAGGTGTTCAGAATTGTTTGATCCCTATCTAGCTGAATTCCTGGGACCAGACAAAATTTAGGTCTCCTACTCCTCTACAGAGAATATTTATTTCTGAATTTCTGGAGATAAAATATTTCTAAGAATGTTGCTTAGCTGCAAAGAATTGCTACTTCCCCAACTGACATTTGTGGGACAGTGGGTACCTATTCAGAAATGGAACCTCAAGATAAAATGCCATGATCTCATCTCCTTGCTGGGAAGTAATTATCATTTCACCTGTAATTGCAATTGCAGTGTCTACAAAGGGGAGTGGAGATTATCTGTGAAAACACTTGTGAATTGTGTACATTACTGAACACTATTAAAATGTAATAATAAAGATTGTCAACACATGTGGCAAAATATCTTTAAAAGATATTACCTGGGAAATATGGGGAGAGGGAAAGTAAAAAGGGATCAGAAGAGAGGTGCACAGCATACATTGAAATCTATTAAATGAGAGAATGTGGTTAAGCAAATTTCTTTACTGGATTCTTCATCACTTTGAAGGTTTTGTTTTTAAAATATGAGGTGTCAACAATTTAATTATGGTGAGCTATGATGTGGAATTCTTACTTTTATTCTTCCTGGGACTTCTTGAGTTTTTAGTTTCCAACAAATTTGAAAATGTTTAAGCCAATTTGTATTAATTTTTTTACCACTTTGCTTCTGGTATTCCAAATACATGTTTACTTATATTTTTTTACAAGTCACTTACACTCTTTTTTTTTTTTCCCCTTTCTATCTCCCTCCCTGTGGTTCTTTCCCCATAACTTCCATAGCTACAAGCTCAGTGATCTTTTATTACACATTATCTGCTGCTCATCCCATGTAGTATATTTTAAACTTTATATATTGTGTTTCTTTAAATCTCCATATGTTTGAATCAGGTCTGTTTTTGCATCTTATATTTTTATCTTTATGAGGTTCACCTTTCCCCCCATACTTCCAAAAACAAATGTATAATATTAATAAAAGCTGCATAATATGCTTTGCAAAAGAAAAGAAAAGAAAAGAAAGAAATGGTGCATGGTATTATCTCAATCTTTTTGTATTTGTTGAGGACTGTTTTGTGACTTAATATGTGACCTATTCTGGAGAATGTCCCATGTTTACTTGAAAAGAATGTATTCTGCTGTTTTAGGATGGAATGTTCTGAATATATCTGTTAACTTCATCTGTTCCAAAGTATCACTCAAAGATATTGTTTCCTTGTTAAATTTTCTGTTAGATGATATATCCTTTGATGTAAGTCAGGTGTTCAAGTCCTCTACTATTATTGTATTATTATCAATGAGTTTCTTTATGTTTGTTATTATTTTATATAATTTGTGCTCCCATGTTGGTTGCATAAATATTTGCAATTGTTACATAGTTTTGCTGGATTGTTGCCTTTATCATTTCATAGTGCCCTTCTTTTTCTCTTGTTACAGTCTTTGTGTTAATGTCTAGTTTGTCCAATATAAGCATTGCTGCTCCAGCTTTCTTTTGACATCCATTTGCATGATAAACGTTTAGCCATCTCCTCACTTCCAAAGTGCAGGTGTCTTTATGGGCGCCTCGGTGGTGCAGTCATTAAGCATCTGCCTTCAGCTCAGGTCATGATCCTAGGGCCCTGGGATTGAGCCCCACATTGGGCTCCTTGCTCCGTGGGAAGCCTGCTTCTCCCTCTCGCGCTCCCCCTGCTTGTGTTTCCTCTCTCGCTGTGTCTCTCTCTGTCAAATAAATAAATAAAATCTTTAAAGAAAAATCAAAGTGCAGGTATCTTTAAGTCTAAAATGAGTCTCTCGTGGGCAGCATATAGATGGGTCTTTTTTTTTCCATTCTGAAACCCTATGTCTTTTTATTGGAGCATTTAGTCCATTTACATTCAAAGTGATTATTGACAGATATGTATTTATTACCATTTTATTACAATAAAATGATGTTTCTGGAGATTTTCTCTGATCTGATCCTTTCTTGTCTTTGTCACTTTTGGTCTCTCTACTCAGAGAGTCCCCTTTATTATTATTTTTTAAAGATTTTATTTACTTATTTGAGAGAAAGAATGAGATAGAGCGAGCATGAGAGGGGGGAGGGTCAGAGGGAGAAGCAGACCCCCTGCCGAGCAGAGAGCCCGATGCGGGACTCGATCCCGGGACTCCAGGATCATGACCTGAGCCGAAGGCAGTCGCTTAATCAACTGAGCCACCCAGGCGCCCCAGAGAGAGTCCCCTTTAATATTTCCTGTAGGACTGGTTTGGTTGTTACAAACTCCTTTCATTTTTTGTTTGTCTGGGAAACTCTTTATCTCTCTCTCTCTCCTTCTATTCTGAATGATAGCCTTGCTGGATATAGTATTCTTGACTGCATATTTTTCCCATTCAGCATATTGAATATATCATGCCACTCTCTTCTGGCTTGCCCAGTTTCTGTTGAGTAATCTCCAGGTAGCCTTATCAGGTTTTCCCTTGTAAGGTAAGGACTTCTTTTGTCTTACTGCTTTTAAGAATTTTTTATTTACCACTGTATTTTGCAAATTTTGTTACTGTTGGACTGCTTTTGCTGATTTCAATGGGAGTTTTCTGCCTCCTGAATTTGGATGTCTGTTTCCTTCCCCAGATTAAAGAAATTTTTAGGCATCATCATTTCAAATAAATTTTCTGCCCCCTTTTCTCTCTTCTTCTTCTAGGACTCCCATAATATGACTGCTATTATGTTTGGTGGAGCCAATGAGTTCCCTAAGTCTATTCTTGTGTTGCATAGTTCTTCTTTCTCTCTTTTCTTCAGCTTCATTGCTTTCCATTAATTTGTCTTTACATCACTATTTGTTTATCTGCATCTCCCGGCCTGCTGTTCATTTCATCAAGAACATTTCTAATCATATTTATTGCACTTTTCATCTTTGATTGTTTTTTTTTAACTCTTTGATCTCTGTGGTAATGGTCTCCTTATATCTTCTATTCTTTTTTCAAACCCAGTGAATATCCTTATGATTGTTGCTTTAAATTCTCCATCAGGAATGTTATTCATAAGCTCTTTTGCTTAGATCTCTGGCTATGACGTTATCTTGTTATTTTATTTGGGATAACTTCCTCCATCTTCACATTTTGTCTAAGTCTCTGCCTTCTTCTCTATGTTAGAAAAGCCAGTTATGACTACCTGCTCCTTAAAGTAATGGCCTTATGAAGAAGAGTCACATAGTGCCCAGAGCCTGGCACTTCAGGGAGTGTTTCTAGTGTGTGTTGTATGTGCTCTGCTGTTGCATTTTGGCTGCTCTGTCCTTCAGGCCAGTCATCTGCAGAGGTTCTCCTTGTCTGCTATGGGCAGTGTTTGGGCCCTGATCTGAATGTGGCAAGTTTTAACTAGGTGTGCTCTGGTCTGCTTGTGAAATAAGACCTGTCACCACCTCCACCGGATCTGAGGCCCTACAGAACTTTCTGGTGATGTGGTGTGGGCAGGGGTTTCTGCAGGTTTTATGGGGAATGGGCTTGATGCATGTGGGACTGAGAAGGGCAGTCCCACTGGAGTGCAGGGTGGTGGGGCTTAGTGCATGGAAGTTATATAGCCAGTGTCAGTGCTGTGCTGATTCCCACAAGTGTCTCTGTGTTTATACTGAGGGGCTGGTGAAGGAAATGGCTCTGGCCAGCTCCTTTGTTTCCAGAGAGGTGTCTCTGTGAATAATCCTTCTCAGCGATGTGCTCCAAGAAGAGCAAATAATCTCCCCACTCTGTGCCCCAGGCTTTCTTCATATTGCTGTTTCCATACTGTCTGCCCCTGCATTTTTGCCTGCCTTCTCTCCAGAAGAAGCATAGTGTCCTTGGGGCTCTAGCCGTGCCAAGTTCACTGACCTTTAAAACTCCAGTATTTAAGCCTGACTGGTTGCAAGAACTCACAAAATTCAACCCCTCTTATTTTTCAACCCAATGGCTTTGGGGAAATGTTTTCCTTGTGCCTTCCCCTATGTACTCCTGTCTCTCTTGCCATTCTCTGTGACCATGCTTCCTCCCCTCTGCAGCACCTGCAATCCATTTCACCCCTAAACTATGTCTCCACACTTCCTACTTTCTTTGATGTGTCTTCTTACCACCTCCCCCCCCGCCCCACCTTACTTGTGGAGTTTGTTCTGTCACCCTTCAGGTCTATGTCTGGAGAATTTAAGAGATTGATATCTAGTTGCATTCATGGGAAGAGGTGAGACTAGGGTCCTCCTACTCCACCACCATCTTCCTTTACACAATAACTTTGAATTTTTTGTCAGGCAATTCATAAATCTACATTTCCTTGGGGTTAATTTACTGAAGCTTGATTAGTTTCCTTTGGTGGTTTCATGTGTGCCTGATTCTTGATTCATGATTTATGTAGACTAGCACTGATGTCTGTATATTTCAAGGAAAAAAAATGCCTCTTCCTTTCTTTATATACTGTTGTCAGTAAGACTTTCCTAAATCCCCAGGCTAATGGAACTGTTTCTGTGATCACAGTTGAAGAGGGCTTGAATTAGGCCATGTGGCTGCTGCCATATCTACAGTCGGGTTCATGGTTGGCAGGCCTATTACTGAGGGTTCAGGCAAGCAAGGTTCCTGTTCTTTCAACAGGTAGGTGGGACTGCCTCTGAGATCATAGTCAAAAAAGGCTGGGGCCAAGTCTCAAAGTTGTTTCTGGGTCCACAATCAAGTCTGTACATGATGGGCTTATCATCAGGGCCTTGGAAAGTGTGGTTGCTGTAGATTCCCTGTGCAGGCAGAACTTTCCCCAGACCATTGCAAAATGGGGTTGGAACTAAGTCTCAGGGCCACGTCAGTGTCCATAGACAAGACTGATGTCAGTGGTACTATTACCAGGAATGCAGAAAGGCATCACACAGCTCCTGGGAAGGCAAGGGAGGCAGGGCTGACTCTAGGCCACAGTATAGCAGAACTGGAGCCAAGCCTCAGGGCTATGTCAAGATCTGCAGTTGAGACTAAAGTCAGTGGGCTGGTTACCAGGGGCAGAGATGGGTGTGTTTCCTCTCATGGGGGAAGAGTGACTCCAGACTGTGGCAGAACAGGACTAGGGCCAGGCCATAGGGCCACTTCAGTATTCACAGTCAGAGATTGGAAAACTACTACCAGGGACACAGATGGGCATAGCTCTTCTAGGGTCCCTTCGTGAATGAGGCTGCTTTCAAGACCACAACCAAGCAGCACTGGAGCTGAGTCCATAGCGGGATGAGACTGTTTTCAGTTTGCAGCGGGGACCATGTTTAGTTAGCCTGCCATTAAGGTATGGGCCTGCCTTCTCAAAGCAGCTTTCTTTAGTCTTGGGCCCGCTGGAGTTTCACAATCTCCTACCTGGATCCCAAAGCTCCCACAAAGGCACTTTTATCCATGGATGGCTGCCAGATCACAGTTTGTCTTGGGGCATACAAGCTAGGAATTTCCTACTTTGTCATTTTGTTCCATCTATTTAAAAAAATATATTATAGTTTTAATTTCTAGAATTCCCATTTTGTTCATGCTTATAATTTCCATTTTTCTATAGAGATCTATTAACACATCTGTCATAATTTTCTATGCATTCTTCAAAATAGACTTAAAATATTTTCTGTGCTCCTCCTAAAATATGGTCATCTGCCATCAGTTTTAAGGATTATGGGTTACATTTTTTTGCTTCATCTTGCCTCATTCTTTTTTGTACATTGTACATTTCATGTAGAGCAAAAGTGGAAACTTATTTGCACTGTCTTTTTCATTTTGTTTTAGACAGTATGTAGTTGCTTGGGGGAAAGAATTATCATTCAAGATTTTTTATTTATTTATTCATGAGAGACAGAGAGAGAGAGAGAGAGAGAGAGAGAGAGAGGCAGAGGGAGAAGCAGGCTCCCAAGGAGCAGGGAGCCCGATGCAAGACTCGATCCCAGGACCCTGAGATCACGACCTGAGCCGAAGGCAGACGCTTAACCATCTGAGCCACCCAGGCACCCCAAGAATTATCATTCAAATTTCACCATAAGTCCAGTTTATCTGAAACTGAGGAATAGCTTTTATATTATACCATCTGCCTATCCTTATAAGCACATCTGTATTTTTATTTGTGTGCATGCTATATTTATAAATCATAAATATTATCTTAACTCTTCAAATATTTTGCTATCTTGAGGAATTTTATTTGAATATTAGCACCTTCCTACTGTATTTTGGTAGCTAACCAATAATAATTGTTGCTAACTTATTCCTTTGATGGATGTAGTGGTTAATATTTTACATGTATTAATCAGATGTATTTATTATATCTATTTCTTATTTTCAATTATTTGCTGTTAATATTTGATACTCTTGCAAATAATAGTACATTAAACTGAATTCAGATGTTGGGAAGTCAGCCAGATCAGGAAAATGACAAAAATATTCCTTTTGTAGGGTATTTTTTATAACTTCTGACAGGGAATATATTTTGGATAATAGTAATGAGGAATGGGTTTTGTTTTTAAAAATCTAGATATTTGCGAGCACTTACAGATTAATGAAGGCAAGTCATAGAATAGATTTAGTTTGTATGTGTGTGTATTGAAATAAAGTTGCTCCTAGTAGAGATAAAACAGAGAATGGTATAGGGTAATGATCCTATACTTTCAATATGGACATATATCTTCTCTCCAGGGACTATAGACTAAACAAATGAAAGTAGTATGACATTGTCAGACCCTAACATAATTTAATATTTTTAAGTCATATAACCTAACTTCACAGTTAACTCTTGATTCTTTTTTTTTCTATCTTATTGACTATATCAGAATTAAAAACTCCCCCACTGCAATATCACTTTATGTATCATTCTAAAAATAAGGATTCTGGGAAGCTTCTGGAGTTGCCATTATAACCAGATTTACCAAAGTCCAGTTAAATGTCTACCTGTGCTGTTTTTCACTGTAAGCTAAATGCAAGTAGTAAATTGTTAAGAGCATTAGTGTGGTGTGAGGAATGCTTATTGGTTGTACTGGTCCTGTTTGGATCAAGAATAAGCATAAACATCTGGGGTTGCTGAAGTCCAGCTGAGTGGCCTTCTATAAGACAAATAAGACTCATGTAAAGTGGTATCTCATTGTAAATTAATGATGTATTATTCCTTGGCTAATTGAATTTAAATTAAAAAAATAAATAAAATAAATTTGATTGTGGCAATGGTTGCACAATATGGCATTTACTAAAAACGATTGAATTGTACACTTTAAATGGGTGAATTATATGTGAATAATATCTTAATATCTCAATAATACTTTAAAAAAAGCAAATAAGACTCACTTTTAGTACTGCTCAATTGATGAGGTCATCAATAATCCTCACAATACCTCTCATAATACCCCTTCATCAAACTCCTCAGTAATCTCACAATACTCCTACTATGTTCTTTTCATTTTTCACATCACAAGGTATTTTCAGTCTTTATTGGGTGGAATACAGCTTTAGAATTTCCCATTTTAAAGATAACCACTATATACTTATTTGAATAGCTCAGCAGAGAGAATTATTGGCCATTTGCAAAGTAAAGAACTCAGGAAGGAAACAGATGAATAAATGATATGACAGAAATGACAAAGGATCAAGCAAATGTGATGTTTGTGGCAAGGGATATCTGTATGATTAATTAAAATAGAGCAAATGTTATGCATTATTTTTAATTAATTTAATGCATTGTCTCATCTGATCTATTTTTTTATAATGTTTTGCAGGTCCAAAGCTAGAACAGGTTACTGTTTTTTTTCAAGTGAATAAGTTACTTTCAGGGAAGAAAGGTGAGTGGCTATCCTGGTGCTTTTGAAATAATGTGTTTTATTACTAGTGATGTCAGTGCTTCAAATTCTGTGAGTTCATTCTTTCAGAAGCTTAAGAAAGAATATTTTTATGATAGATATTTTTCCCAGTGAGTGCCCCTAAATGGAACAAAGAATCCCCATTATTGCTCCCTTTTTAAAATATCTTTTAAAAGTAACCTGAATATCTTTGGGTAATTATTCCCATATTTCTTTTTTTCACAATTTTGTATTGGATGAAAATAAACTTGTAGTGAAATTCAACTATGCTAACTACTGATATTTTTTAATCTTTATCTGAAATATTCACAACATATATGATCTACTCATATTATAATCAACCTTTATATTATTTTTGGTACCTCATTTGCTCTTTAAAATTTTTGTTGATTAAAGGTTTTTTTTTTTATATATTCCCAATAGATCTTACCTAATTTTATTAGAACAATTAAAGGTAGCATTTTTTTAATGCTACATATATGGGTCCCATTTTTCAGGTACTGAATACAATATCTACTACACACTTACTGTTCTTTATTCAAACTTGCACAACATAAGCCTGGCTATGGAAATGCTTATTTGTTGGGAGGGTGCTTGTCTGGATCAATGATGAGCACAACTGTCTGAGGATGCTGAGGGACTCATTCCAGATGTCAATCTGAGGTCCAGATGAGTGGCCCTCTACTAGGACAAATAAGACTCTCAGGGCCTGGCTGTCTTTAATGACCCCTCAGTGACAACATAATACCACTGTTAGCATGCTCTTTTTCCCAAAACAGGGCATTTATGTCTTATTTTATAAGTCACCATGCACCTTTAGATATGATCAGCAATCCAAGACTTGCTTCATTTTGCTTACTTTGAATGAAAGTTGTAGAAAGATACTGATATAGAGAAAAGATGTTCTTGAGTAACAAATGAGGGAATAAAAATGATTGAAATAAGGAGAGAAGCAACTGTGATGGGTAATGAAATTCTCACTTGGGCTAAAAGAAGAAAAAAATGTATGCCCATATTAAATAATGATAATGGAACCAATTTTTTACTTTTGAATATTTTCTGATACTCTGTCTTTGTTTTTCTTTCTGTCATGTTGTGCTGAGATAGAAGGACTAGGATCAGGGCTTTTACTTCAGAGAACAGAGGTGAGTAACTAAACAAAGATCCTTTGAAGCTCATATGTTATATTCTGTGTGCCAGGTCTTGAGGTCTCTGTGTGCATCTTTTCAGAAGCTTATTCAAGAATATTTTTATAATGTATCTTTTTCCTCATTGAGACCTTAGTCAAGGTTACCTACATTATTGTATCCTCATAATTTGTTCTTTCATTTTGATTCTTTTCTGCTTTGATGGAAAGATGTAGACTATTAGAGAAATTTTAACAGTTTCATATTGGATCAAAATTATTATAGTGAAATCCAAATATGCCAAAATGTTATCAGATTTCTTCATCTGCTTAATTATTGAACTTTAAGAATAGAGACTCTATGATTCATAAGGTTTTTGTGGTCACATTGCATTATATTTCTGCCTCTAATTTAATCTTTGGGGAATGACGTGAATTGTTTCTCATTTTTGCAACATGGGACATTGTATGTGAAATTTTGTTAGATCTCTTTAAGACCATTAAGTTTTTATATGATAAAAGTTGCAATAATTCTTTTGAAACACAAAATAGTTCAATTTTCAATACTGCTCTAGGCCTTTAAAAAGGATATTATGTTAGAGGTATTAAATGGAGAGATATGGAAATATCATATCATTATTATTTCTTACTAAAACTTGAAATACACATCCCTAAGAAAAGTTGTTTATATATTTCCTGGCAAGGTTTGTTGAAAATTGTGTGTTACCTGAGACCTAGTGGCTATTGCCTTAAGCATACGCAAAATTTTTTCTTGACAAAGTTCTGTCACAACTCTTATCAAGTAGTGCTTATTTTTGTATCCATTTATTATAATTTTTAAATTTACATTTATTATCTAGAACCATAGAAGGTGATTCTAAAAAACTGAGCAATTACTAATAGTCACAGATCAAAAAGGAAATTAGCTCTGCCAGATATTGAAATGAACTCTAGAACCTCAATCATTAACAACTTCGAACAGACATATAGCAGGAATGATAGGGCCTGTTTTTTATTTAAAAAGCATATTCTTACAAGACCCTACTTGTATATTTGTTACCATTAGTAGATTCACAGATCCATGGACTTGGTGATATTGTCTCAATCCATACAGTGTAACAGCACATTGATGCATAATATCTATGCAGTAAATTGTCCATATTATGATGCTATATTATAGGACTCAGACATAGAAGAAAAATATAACTAACACAATAGAATCTTCCCTTATGACCAGCTCCAGCCCCTCCTCGCCAAATGCAACTCTTTTGAAAATGTATTTCACTTTTTTTCTTCATTTTTTCTTTATAAAAATGTGATTATATAGTTTTGCTCTCTTTGTGACTGCATTTTCTCAAGATTCTTACTAGTCAGATGAACATTTTATTCATTACTGCAAGTTTTTTTAGTGATATCTTTTATTTTGTATGTCTTTTAGATATTCATAATTTGTGTTATCTCCCATTCTCGATTAATCTTGGTAGGAGGGTTATAATTGTATTAATTATTTCAAATTATTTTTTGTTGTTGCCTTTTCCTTTTGTAAGTCTGCTTTCTATTTTGCTGATTTCTGCTCTTAACCTCTTTAATTTTTCTGTATTTATAACCCTTCTGGATTTTTATTTGTCTATCTTCATCTGGCTTCTTGTAAAATACAATTTATTTATTTTTTTAACCTTTCTCAATTCTAATATATTGTTTTTCACTCTAAATTTCCCTGTAAGCACATTTTAGCTGCATGAGCACAAGTTTAGCATTTACATTTTTCTATTACTAATATAAATATGTTTTCTTATTTCTATGTTGATTTATTTTTGAATTATGGAATATTTAAAAGGGCATTGCTTAATTTCCAAGAAGTAGGGCTTTTTTTCTTGATCCTTATTAATGATTTCTAACCTAATTCCATATGATGGAAAAACATACTTTGAATTGATTTTATTACTTTTGAATAGTTTTGTAACTCTGCAATGGTATAGGGTATGGCACAATTTAATAAGTATTCCATTTGCACTTATAATTACATTAATATATAATTATATCATTGTGGATTCAGTGTTCTATATATTCCAGTTGGTTCTATTTTGAAATTGCCTTACCTATATTTCTTGTATATTTACTAGTCTATGATCTGAAAATAAGTTACTCAGGGAAAGTCATGAGGGAGATAGTCATGGAGATAAGACACCTTGGTGGTTTCTGGAATGCTTGTAATATTTTTATATTGATCTGTGTCTTGATTAGTTGTTTTGTCTGGATGATGAAAATTTACTGAGCTGTACAATTTTCATGCATAGACTTTTCTACACATGTAACATATTTTAGTAGAAAGTTTAAAATATCCCATCAAATTAGTCCAAACATTAGCTAATACATTTCCTAGGAATAGTGTCTAATATTGATAATGTGTTACTTGGGATTTAAGGATTGATGTCTTCAGGATAGGTCGAGCATTCTCTTCTAAATGCAGACATTATCAATAAATCATAACATCACACTGACAGTCATACCAAGATAGATTTTCATTAACAATAACTTAAATACTATTATTAATTTCAAAGCAGAATTTGTATACTAAGATTCAGATGTTCTGAAAAAGCCATTGTCTGGATAAATCATAGTTTCTATAAAATTTTTATTATAATAATTTATATTCTGATAACACATGCAAGGATGACAATGAGAGAACAAAATTTATTACATTGATAAAAAAGTGTTCCCATAAAGAATTAATCAGGATAAGCTTCCATAGTGGGAATTTTTAAGGTTCAAACATTATGTGTGTTTCTTTTCAGGTAAGTTTGAGAGTCATATTTGGTATATGGGTTTTTCTTTTCATTTGTTTTAGTGCTGGTAATGCATACTTGAGAGTGAAAAAATAAGAAAATAAATATAAAGGTATAAGTTATGTTACCTGAATGAGGTAGTGAATTAATCACACAGGATACAGAGAATTTTAATTTAGCATAATGTTTACTTAGCTTTATAGAAGTGTGTAGAATGGACATTATCATCTCACTGAAAGATCTAATAGTTACTGACACACAGTTTTGTTTCACACTGACCACACCATGAACATTTTATGACTTATTCATATGGGAGCCTAGGGGTGTGTGTATGTGTGTGTTGTGTGTCAGAACTTGATACAGAGAAACAAGAAAATCTGGTTGTTAGTATATATGGATATGGGGTCATGTTGAGTCAGACTTACATATCAACCATGCCTTACTCAACTCTGGAGTGAGCCTACAGGTCATGCATTCCAAGTAGAGATAGCAGGTTAAAGTCTTTTCACAATTATTTTCTGTCAGTATTTTCTAAATATACTGTCTGAAAATAAATCCAAGGTCATTTCTCCAGACCAGCCTAAGTATGTGGTGAGCTCATTACTTACTTTCTTACTTATAAAAAATGATAATCACATTGAGATATGATAACAAAGTTGGCATGATGGAATAGATATTGAAGCGTAAGTAATGATCCTCTTGGTTTGGCTTAAAATGATCTAAGAGAAAATTGGAAAAAACAAATGGCAGGAAAGCATTGATATGACTTTTATTTAGAGAGTTTAGCCATCTGTGTGTGTGTATGTGTGTGTGTGTAATAGAAATAATGTCACTAAATAGAAAAATTTAAGTTTTTTATATTAATGGAGACAAAAAAATTAAAGAAGGAATGATAAGTGCAGATCAAGTAAAAATATAAAGCTAGATCTAGGGATGCAATCAGCAGATGAGCACCTGGTAGTAATATTGTTCCAATATGGGAAAAAATTGCTTAGGGTAGAGAAGAGAGACAAAGTTGATGAAAGCGAGTTTATATGAAGTGTTGTTTTGATGGGGATCACTTTTTGCTAAGTGGTAAAATTTGAAAATCAACTTCTGCCACATTATTTAGTCTGTTATAATTTTTGTGTGTGTCAACATTTCCATATCCTTAACTGTGCCATTACCATACGGTCTGAAGAGGCTTATGAGATTACCATATTGTCAGCTTCAATAAACTAAAGATGAAGTGCTCACTGTTTTCTTAATATATATAACAACCTTGTAAGAAAATATCTCAGTTATGAAGGAGGCATGGGAAGATGGCAGAGTAGGAGAACCCTAAGCTCACCTTACCTCATGCTTACAACTGGATATCATGTCTGAGTAAATAAACTGGCAAAAGAAACTCCACAACTAAATATAGAGAAGAAGCCACATTAGAGAGATTAGAAAAGGCAAAAATGGTGATCTAGATCTGCCCACAGGAGGGAGGGAGCTGCAATCACAGACAGGGTAAATCATAAGTGAGCCCACATGGGGAAAACAAATCTTCATAATGTCTGGCCTTGAAAACAGAGGGGTTAATTTTGTGAGTTTGTATAACCAGCAAGACTTGAAGCCTGGAAATTTAAAAGTCAGCTGACTGAGCACTGAGCAACCTGGGAGGGCCAGTGATAGCTGGGTTCCTGCCCTTAAAAAGACAACAGCCTAAGGAGAGGCAACATAGAAGCAACAGCCTGCAGAAAGGGAGGGAGATCTGTTTATACTGATTTCAGAATGTGTTGGGAGACTTCTCTGGAAACAAATGAGCTGGCAGGTGACATTTTCCTCCCCCACCTCCAACATAAAAACAAAGACACCTGGCGGGGGTGGGGGGGAGTAGCACTGCACAGACAATTGCTACCTAACCAGCTAGCAGTACACCTTATCCACAAGTTCTCTGAGAACTCACCTATCCCAAGCCTACTGGCCTCAGCCCTTAGCTCAGCACAAATTTTGTGAAGGCCACATACAGCCTGCCCAGCCACTGATTCTGTGCCATGCCCAAGGAGTTAACATGATTCAGGGGATCTGGTCAAGGACTAGAGGCTCAGTGCAAATTTTGCTAACACTTCCCCCTACCCCCAAGCCCTTCTGCTGCCATGCCCCCTCAGAGCTTGCCTGCCTGGGTTTCACTAACATCACAGAGAGCAAGAACAGCCCACAGCAAGCAAAGAGTCAGTACAGAAGTCTGAACTGAAAGGAAAAGTGACTCAGATACAAAAGCAGGACACAAGCAACACACATAGGAGACTGAACTGAAGTGTTGGGTTCTGGTGAACAGGAGACAGACACTGCACTACAGGGGACTACAGGACCTCTTCTTCACAAAGCCACTACTTTCAAGAGAAGGAGACATAGCTGAATTTCCTAACACAGAGAAACAAACACAGAGAGGTACACAAAATGAGGATAGAGAGGAATATGTGCCAAATGAGAGAACAGGACAAAATCACAGCAAGATGTATAAGTGAAAGAGAAATAAGTAATATGCCTGATACATAATTTAAAGTAATGATCATAAAGATACTCACTGGACTCAGAAAAGGATGGTGGACATCAATGAGATACTTGACAAAGAGATAAAAATAAAATATCAGAGATGAAGCACTCAATAAGTGAAATTAAAAATATAATTGATGGAATAAATAGTAGGTTACAGGAAGCAGAGGAAAGTATCAGTGACCTTGAAGAGAGAGTAATGGAAAACAAGCTGAACAGGTGAGAGACAAATATTGCATAATGAGAATAGACTTAGAGAACTCAGTGACCTCATCAAGTGTAATAACATTCACATTATAGGGATTACAGAAGGAGAAGAAGAGAAAGAAAGGCACAAAATATGTTTGAAGAAATAACAGCTGAAAATTCCTGAGTCTGGGTTGGGGAACAGAGATCCAGATTCAGGAGGCATAGAGATCCTCCAACAAATTTAACCCAAGGAGATCCACACCAAGGCACATAGTAATTAAATTGGCAAAGAATAGTGATACAGAAGAATATTGAAGGTTGCAAGAGAAAAGAAGAGAGTTACATACAAAGGAAACCCCATAAAACTATCAACTGATTTATCAGCATAAGCTTTACAGGCTAGGAGGGAGTAGCATTATGTATTCAAAGTGCTAAAAGGGAAAAATATGCAGCCAAGAATATTTTATTGAACAAGGCTATCATTAAGAATAGAAGGAAAGATAAAGAGTTTCTCGCCAAACAAAAGCTAAAAGAATTTCTGACCATTAAACCAGCCCTAAAAAAAAAAGAAAAGAAAAAAAAAGGTTAAGGGAGTCTATGAGTGGAAAATAAAAACCATAAGTAACAGTAAGAAAAATAGTACAAAGGCAAAAAAAAAAATTATATATATATAAACATACACACACTCTCTATATGTATATAGTATACCAGTAAGAATCACTTAAGAAAAGCACAAACTCTCTATATGTATATAGTATACCAGTAAGAATCACTTAAGAAGAGCACAAAATAAAAGGATGTGAAATATGATACCAAATATCTGAAATGCGGCGGTGAAAGGAGTAAATGAGTACAAAATTAAACAACCATAAGCTTAAAATAGACTGCTATATGCAGAAAATGTTATATAAACAGAATAATAACCACATATCAAAAAACAGTAATAGGGAAAAATTGAGAGTAAGAAATCCAAGTATAACACTAAAGGAACATAGCAAACCATGAAAGAGAGAAAGAGAAGGATAAGAGAAAAACTACAAAAACAATCAAAAATCAAGTAACAATATGGCAATAAATACATATCTATCAATAATTACTTTAAATGTAAATTGACTAAATGCTACAGTCACAAGACATAGGGTGTCACAGGGGGTATAAAAACAAGATTCCTCTATATTCTGCCTACAAGAGACTGTTTACACCTCAAGACATCTGCAAATTAAAAATGAGGAGATAGGAAAACATTTAATATAAAAATGGATGTCAAAAAAAAGCCAGAGTAGCAAACTTATATCAGACAAAATAGACTTTAAAATAAAGTCTGTCTTTTTGTGTCTTCTTCAATTTCTTTCATGAGTGTTCTGTAGTTCCTAGAGTATAGATCCTGTACCCCTTTGGTTAGGTTTATTCCAAGGTATCTTGGGGTTTTTGGTGCTATTGTAAATGGAATCATTTCTCTCATTTCTCTTTCTACAGTTGCATTGTTAGTGTATAAGAAAGCAACTGATTTCTGTGCATTGATTTTGTATCCTGCCACATTACTGAATTGCTGGATGAGTTCTAGTAATTTGGGCATGGAGTCTTTTGGGTTTTCCACATAAAGTATCATGTCATCTGCGAAGAGAGAGAGTTTGACTTCTTCTTTGCCAATTTGAATACCTTTTATTTCTTTGTAGTGTCTGATTGCTGTTGTTAGGACTTCTAGTACTATGATGAACAATAGTGGTGAGAGTGGGCATCCTTGACGTGATCCTGATCTTAAGGGAAAGGTTCTCAGCTTTTCCCCATTGAGGATGATATTTGCTGTGGGCTTTTCATAGATGGATTTTATGAACTTGAGGAATGTTCCTTCAATCCCTATACTCTGAAGAGTTTTAATCAGGAAAGGATGCGGTATTTTGTCAAATGGTTTTTCTGTATCAATTGAGAGGACCATATGGTTCTTCTCTCTCCTCTTATTAATGTATTCTATCACATTGATTGATGTGCGAATGTTGAACCACCCTTGCATCCTGGGGATAAATCCCACTTGGTCGTGGTGGATGATCCTTTTAATGTACTGTTGGATCCATTATCTAGGATTTTCTTGAGGATTTTGGAATCCATATTCATCAGGAATATCAGTCTGAAATTCTCCTTTTTGATGAAGTCTTTGCCTGGTTTAGGGATTAAGGTAATGCTGGCCTCGTAGAATGAGTCTGGAAGCTTTCCTTCTGTTTCTATTCTTTGAAACAGCTTCGGGAGAATAGGTATTATTTCTTCTTTGAATGTTTGGTAGAATTCCCCAGGGAATCCATCAGGCCCTGGACTCTTGTTTTTTGGGAGGTTTTTGATCACTGCTTCAATCTCGTTACTGGTAATTGGCCTATTCAGGTTGTTGATTTCTTCCTGTTTCAGTCTCAGGAGTTTATAGGTTTCCAGGAAGGCCTCCATTTCATCCAGATTGCTCAGTTTATTGGCATATAGTTGTTGATAATAATTTCTAGTAATTGTTTCTATTTCCTTGGTGTTAGTCGTGCTCTCTCCCCTTTCATTCATAATTTTATTAATTTGGGTCCTTTCTCTTTTCTTTTGGATAAGTCTGGCCAATGGTTTATCAATCTTATTAATTCTTTCAAAGAACCAACTTCTAGTTTCATTGGTCTGATCTACTGTGTTTCTGGTTTCTAAATTCATTAATCTCTGCTCTAATCCTAATTATTTCTCTTCTAATGCATGGCTTAGGCATCGTTTGTTTCTTTTTCTCTAGTTCTTTAAGGTGTAGAGTTAGTTGGTGAATTCGGGATTTTTCAATTTTTTTGAGTGAGGCTTGGATGCCTATGTATTTCCACTTTAGGACCGCCTTTGCAGTATCCCATAGGTTTTGGATCGACATGATTTCATTCTCATTGGTTTCCATGAATTGTTTAAGTTCTTCTTTGATTTCTCGGTTGACCCAAACATTCTTGAGCAGAGTGGTCTTTAGCTTCCAAGTGTTTGAATTTCTGCCAAATTTTTTCTTGTGATTGAGTTCTAGTTTTAAAGCATTGTTGTCTGAGAATATGCAGGGAATAATCTCAATCTTTTGATATCGGCTGAGACCTGATTTGTGACCCAGTATGTGGTCTGTTCTGGAGAAAGTTCCATGTGCGCTCAAGAAGAATGAGTAGTCTGTTGTTTTGGGGTGGAATGTTCTGTAAATATCTATGAGGTCCATCTGGTCCAGTGTATCATTAAAAGCTCTTGTTTTCTTGTTGATTTTCTGCTTAGATGATCTGTCCATTGCCGAGAGTGGAGTATTGAGGTCTCCTACAATTAACATATTGTTATCAATATGACTATTTTGGTTAACAGTTGGCTTATGTAGATGGCTGCTCCCCTGTTGGGGGCATAGATATTTACAATTGTTAGATCTTCTTGTTGGATAGACCCTTTAAGAATGATATAGTGTCCTTCTATGTCTCTAACTGCAGTCTTTAGTTTAAAATCTAATTTGTCTGATGAAAGAATTGCTACCCCAACTTTCTTTTGAGTTCTGCTGGCATGCAAAATGAATCTCCATCCCTTCACTTTCAGTCTGGATGTATCTTTAGGTTCAAAATGAGTCTCTTGTAGACAGCATATGGATGGGATGCTCATGGATCAGAAGAAAAAACATTGTTAAAGTGTCTAGGCTACCCAGAGCAATATATACCTTCAATGCCATCCCAATCAAGATTCCAATGACATTTTTCAAAGTGCTGGAAAAAACAATCCTAAAATTTGTATGGAATCAGAAAAGACCTCAAATCGCCAAGGAATTGTTGAAAAAGAAAAACAAAGCTGGGGACATCACGTTGCCTGATTTCAACCTATATCACAAAGCAGTGATCACCAAGACAGCATGGTACTGGCACAAAAACAGACATATAGACCAATGGAACACAAAAGGGAGCCCAGATATGGACCCTGAACTCTATGGTCAAATAATCTTTGACAAAGCAGGAAAAAATATGCAATGAAAAGAAGATAGCCTCTTCAATAAATGGTGCTGGGAAAATTGGACAGCCACATGCAGAAGAATGAAACTCGACCATTCTCTAACACCATACACAAAGATAAACTCAAAATGGATGAAAGACTTCAACGTGAGACAGGAATCCATCAAAATCCTATAGGAGCTCATAGGCAGTAACCTCTTTGACATCGCCCACAGCAACTTCTTTCAAGATACATCTCCAAAAGCTAGTGAAACAAAAACAAAAATGAACTTTTGGGACTTCATCAAGATAAACAGCTTCTGCACAGAAAGGAAACAGTCAACTAAACAAAGAGGCAACCCACAGAATAGGAGAAGATATTTGCAAATGACACTACAGATAAAAGGCTGATATTCAAGATATGTAAAGAACTTCTCAAACTCAACATCAAATAATCAAGTCAAAAAATGGGCAGAAGATATGAATAGACACTTCTCTGAAGAAGATATACAAATGGCTAACAGACACATGAGAAAATGCTCATCACCATTAGCCATCAGGGAAATTCAAATCAAAACTACATTGAGAAACCACCGTACACCATCTAGAATGGCAAAAATTGACAAGGCAAGAAACAACAAATGTTGGAGAGGTTGTGGAGAAAGGGGAACCCTCTTACACTGTTGGTGGGAATGCAAGTTGGTACAGCCACTTTGAAAAACAGTGTGGAGGTGCCTCAAAAATTTAAAAATAGAGCTACCCTATGACTCAGCAATTGCAGTATTTGGTATTTACCCCAAAGACACAGATGTAGCGAAAAGAAGGGACATATGCACCCCAATATTCATAGCAGCAATGTCTGCTATAGCCAAACTGTGGAAAGAGCTGAGATGCCCTTTCAAAAGACAAATGGGTAAAGAAGATGTGATCCATATATACAATGGAATATTACTCAGCCATCAGAAAGAATGAATACCCAACTTTTGCATCAATATGGATGGGACTGGAGGAGATTATGCTAAGTGAAATAAGACAAGCAGAGAAAGTCAATTATATGGTTTCACTTATTTGTGAACCATAAGGAATAGCATGGAGGACATTAGGAGAAGGAAGTGTAAAATGAAGGGGGGGGGCGGAATCAGAAAGAAAGATTAACCATGAGACACTATAGACCCTGAGAAACAAACAGGGTTTTAGAGGGGAGGGGGTTGGGGGGCCGGGTTAGCCTGGTGATGGGTATTACGGAGGGCAAGTACTGCATGGATCACTGGGTGTTGTACAAAACAATGAATTGTGGATCACTGCATTGATAACTGGTGATGTATTGTATGGTGACTAACATAACATAAAAAATTAAAATTAAAAAAAAAAAAAGAACAACAAAGAAAACCCAAAACCAGCAAAAGGAAGGAAATAATAAAGATTAGGGTAGAAATAAATGGTACAGAAACTAAAAAGAAAATAGAACAGATCAATGAAACTATGATCTGGCCCTTTGAAAGTAGAAAAAATATATATAAACCTCTAGCCACTCTCATCTGGCCTCTCTCTCATCAAAGAGAGAGAGAGAGAGAGAACTTAAATAAAGTACCCAATGAAAGAGGAGAAATAACAACCAGCACCACAGAAATACAAATAAGTATAAGAGAATAGTATGAAAAACTATATGCCAACATATTAGACAACCTGAAAGAAACGGATAAATTCCTAGAAACATATAACTTACCAAAACTGAAGCAGGAAGAAATAGAAAATTTGAATAGACTGATTACCATCAAGGAGATTGAATCAGTAATCAAAAAAAAAAAAAACAAAAAAAACAAAACCAGATGGTTTCACAGGCGAATTCTACAAAGCATTTAAGGAACAGCTAATACCTATGATACCCAAACTCTCCCCTCCAAATAAATAGAAGGAAACTTCCAAACTCATTCTATGAAGTGAGTATCACCCTGATACCAAAGCCAGATAAGACATCATGACAAAAGAGAACTGCAGACCAATATCTCTGATGAACCAAGGTGCAAAAATCCTCAACAAAATACTAGCAAATAGAAAGCAAAAATACATTTAAAAAATCATTCACCGTGATCAAGTAAGATTTATTCCTGGGATGCAAGTGTGGTTCAATATTCTCAAATCAATCAATGTGATACATCACATCCATAAGAGAAAGTATAAAAACCATATGATAATATTAATAGATGCAGAACAAGCATTTGACAAAGTATAATAACCATTCATGAAAAAAGCTCTCAACAGAGTAGGTTTAGAGTGAACATACCTCAACATAAGAAAGGCCATATACAAAAAAAAAAAAAAAAAAAACAACAAAAAACACAACAAACATCATTTTCAATGGGGGAAAACTGAGAGTGTCTCCCTAAGATTAAGAACAAGAAAAGGATATCCACATTCATCACCTTTATTAACCATAGTACTGAAAGTCCTACCCACCGCAATTAGACAACAAAAGCAAATAAAAGGCATTCAAATTAATAAGGAAAAAGTAAAACCTTTTTTGTAGATGACATAATACTTTATATAGAAAATGGTAAAGATTCCACCAAAAACTACTAAAACTAATAAATGAATTCAATAAAGTCACAGGAACTGGAGGGTATTATGCTAAGTGAAATAAGTCAATCAGAGAAAGACAATTATCATATGGTTTCACTCATATGTGGAACATAAGGAATAGTGCAGAGGACAATGGGGGGGAACTGAATGGGAAGAAATCAGAGAGGGAGACAAACAATATGAGACTCTTGACTCTGGGAAATAAACTGAGGGTTGCAGAAAGGGAAGTGGGTGGGAGGATGGGGTAACTGGGTGATGGGCATTGAAGAAGGCACGGGATATGATGAGCACTGGGTAATATACTCAACTAATGAATCATTGAACATTATATCCAAAACTAATGATGTCCTATACCTTGGCTAATTGAATTTAAATTAAAAAAAAAAAAAAGATGCTTTCAGCACAGAAAAAATGGGGGGGGGGGGGCAGGATGAATAAGAGGAGCCCAGTGGATTTTTAAGGCAGTGAAACTATTCTGTATGATACTTTAATGGTGGATACATGTCATTACACACTTGTCAAAACTGAATTTACAACTCAGAGTGAAACAGAATGTAAACTATACACCTTAGCTAATAATAAGGTATCAATATCAGCTTGTCAACTGTAACACATGTATGACACTAATGCAAGATGTTACGAATTGGGGAAACTGGATGTGGAGGTAGGGAGATAGGGACCAGCTGTATTTCCCACTCATGTTTTTTTTCTGTAAACCTAAAACCACCAAAAGAGATAAAGTCTATTTAAAAAACAAAAAAATAATAATAATCATGGTGCAGAAATCTATTGCATTTCTACACCAATAACAAAGCAGCAGAAAGAGAAATCAAGGAATCAATCCCATTTACAATTACTTCAAAACCCATAAGATACCTAGGAATAAATTTACCCAATGAGACAAAAGATCTGTACTCTAAAAACTAACACTGATGAAAGAAACTGAAGATGATGCAAAGAAATGAAGAGACATTCCATCCTCATGGATTGGAAGAACAAACGTTGTTAAATTATCTATACTACCCAAAGCAATATACACATTTAATGCAATCCCTGTCAAAATACCACCAGCATTTTTCACAGAACTAGGACAAACAATCCTAAAATTTGTATGAAACCACAAAAGAACCCAAATAACCAAAGAAAAGAAAACCCAAATAACCAAAAAAAGAAAATCAAAGCTTGAGACATCACAATTCTGGACTTCAAGCTATATTATAAAACTGTAGTGATCAAGACGGTATGGTACTGGCAAAAAACCAGAAGCATAGATCAATGGAACAGAATAGAAAACTCAGAAATTAACCCACAACTATATGGTCAATTAATCTTCGACAAAGCAGGAAAGAATATCCAATGGGAAAAAGTCTCTTCAACAAATGGTGTTGGGAAAACTGGACAGCAACATGCAAAAGAATGAAAGGGATCCAGTTTCTTACACCATACAAAAAATAAATTCAAAATGGATGAAAGACCTAAATGTGAGACAGGAAACCATCAAAATCCTAGAGGAGAATACAGACAGAAACTTCTTTGACATTGACCATAGCAACTTCTTACTAAAGCAAGGGAAACAAAAGCAAAAATGAACCATTGGGACTTCATCAAAATAGAAATCTTCTGCACTGTGAAGGAAACAATTAACAAAACAGAAAGGCATTGTACAGAATAGAAGATATTTGCAAATGACATATCTGATAAAGGCTTAGTATCCAAAATCTACAAAGAACTTATCAAACTCAGCACCCAAAAAAACAATAATCCAGGTAAGAAATGGGCAGAAGACATGAATAGACATTTTTCCAACGACATCCAGATAGCTAACAGACACATGAAAAGATGCTCAACATCACTCATCATCAGGGAAATACAAATCAAAACTACAATGAGATATCACCTCACACCAGTCAAGAATGACTAAAGTCAACAACACATAAAACAAGTGTTAGCAAGGATGTGGAGAAAATGGAACCCTCTTGCACTGTTGGTGGAGTATGGAGGTTATCAAAAAGTTCAAAATAGTACTAACCTATGATCTAGAAATTGCCATAATAGGTATTTATCCAAAGGATACAAAAATACTGATTGAAAGGATGCATGCACCCCAATGTTTATAGCAGCATTATCTATAATAACGAAATTATAGAAAGAGCCCAAATGTCCTCATTGACTGATGAATGGATGAAGAAGAGGTGGTATATATACACTGGAATATTACTCAGCCATAAAAAAGCATGAAATCTTGCCATTTGCAATTACATGGGTGGAGCTAGAGATTATTATGCTAAGTGAAATAAATCAGTCAGAGAAAGCCAGATACCATATAATTTGACTCAACTGTGGAATTTAAGAAAGAAAACAAATGAATATGAGGGAAAAGAGAGAGAGAGGCAAACTAAGAGACTCTTAACCAGAGAGAATGAACTAATAGTTACCAGAGGGGAGGTGGTAGGGGGATGGGTTAAATAGGTGATGGGGATTAAGGAATGCACTTCTTGTGATGAGCACTGGATGTTGTATGGAAGTGTTGAATCACTATATTGTACACCTAAAACTAATATTACACTGTATGTTCACTAAGTGGAATTTAAATAAAAACTTAAAAAAGGGGTACATGCACCCCAATGTTCATAGCAGCAATGTCTACAATAGCCAAACTGTGGAAGGAACCCAGATGCCCTTTAACAGACAAAAGGATAAAGAAGATGTGGTGCATATATACAATGGAATATTACTCAGCCATCAGAAAGGATGAATACTCATCATTTGCATTGACATGGATGGAAGTGGAGGGGATTATGCTAAGTGAAATAAGTCAAGCAGAGAAAGACAATTATCATATGGTTTCACTCATATGTGGAACATAAGGAAAAGAGCAGAGGACCAGAGGGGATGGGAGGAAAAACAGAATGGGAAGAAATCAGAGAGGGAGACAAACCATGAGAGACTCTGGACTCCAGGAACCAAACTGAGGGTTACAGATGGGAGGGGGCAGGGGGTTGGAGGAACCAGGTGATGGGTATTAAGCAGGGCACCTGATGGGATGAGCACTGGGTGTTATACACAACTAATGAATCATTGAACACTACAACAAAAACTTATGATGTACTATATGCTGGCTAACTGAACATAAAATATATATATTATAAACATAAAATTGAACATAATATATATATACATATATGAAAAATGCACATAAAAAACAAAAGCAAAATATGTAAAGACCTTATGCAAATCAACACCAAAAAATAAGCAAAACAATTTAAAAATGTGCAGAAGACATGAACAGACATCTCCAAAGAAGACATCCAGAGGACCAACAGATACATGAAAAGATGCTTAGCACTCAACATCAGAGAAATGCAAATCAAAACTAAAATGAGGTATCACCTCACACTTGTAAGAATAGCTAAAATCAGCAATATAAGAAACAACAAGTGTTAGCAAGGATGTGGAGAAAACGGAACACTCTTGCCCTGTTGGTGGGAATTGAAACTGGTGCAGCCTCTCAGGAAAACAGTATGTAGGTTCTTCAAAAAGTGAAAAATATAACTACACTAGGATCCAGCAATCACGCTATTGGTATTTACCCAAAGAATACAAATATACTAATTCAAAGTGATACATGCATGCCTATCCTTATTGCAGCATTATTTACAATAACCAGCTCCTTTAAGTGTAAGTTTGTGTATTTGAGACTTTTCTTGCTTCTTGAGGTAGGCCTGTATTTCTATATAGTTCCCTCTTAGGACCACCTTTGCTGCATCTCAAAGGGTTTGGGCAGTTGTGTTTCCATTCATTTTCATTTGCTTCCGTGTATTTTGTTATTTCTTCTTTCATTTCCTGGTTAACCCATTCATTCTGTATTAGGATGTTCTTTAACCTCCATGCATTTGAGGTCTTTCCAAATTTTTTCTTGTGGTTGACTTCAAGTTTCATAGCTTTGTGGTCTGATAATATGATGGTGTGATCTCAATTTTTTTGTACTTGTTGAGGGCTGATTTGTGACCCAGTATGTGATCTATTCTGGAGAACGTTCCATGTGCCTTTGAAAAGAATGTGCATTCTTCTGCTTTAAGATGAAATGTTCTGAATATATCTGTTAAGTCCATCTGTCCCAGTGTGTCATTTAAAGCTATTGTTTCCTTGTTGATTTTCTGCTTAGATTATCTGTCCATTGCTGTGAGTGGGGTGTTAAGGTCCCCTCCCATTATTGTATTATTATCAGTGTGTTTATGTTTGTTATTAATTTATTTATATATTTGGGTGCTCCCAAATTGGGGGCATAAATATTTACAATTTTTCAATCTTCTTGTTGGATAGATCCCTTTATTATGATATAGTAATCTTCATCATCTCTTGTTTCAGCCTTTGGTTTAAAATCTAGTTTTTCTGATATAAGTATGGCTAATACAGCTTTCTTTTGATGTTCATTAGAATGATAGATGGTCCTCCATCCCCTCACTTTCAATCAGCAGGTGACTTTAGGTATAAAATGAGTCTTTTGTAAGCAGCATATAGATGGGTCTTGTTTTTTATCCAATCTAATACTCTATGTCTTTTGATTGGAGAACTTAGTCCATTTGCATTCAGAGTGTTAATTAACAGATATTAATTTAGTGCCATTGTATTACCTGTAAAATCATTGTTTCTGGAGATTTTCTCTGTTCCTTTCCAATCTTTGCTGCTTTCGGTCTTTCTTTCCCACTCAAGGGGTTCCCTTTAATATCTCTTGCAGGGCTAGTTTAGTGGTCATGAACTCCTTTAGTTGTTTTGTTTATCTCTCCTTCTATTCTGAATGAGAGCCTTGCTGAATAAAGTACTTTGGGCTGCATATTTTTCCCCGTCAGCACGTTGAATATATTGTGCCACCTTCTTCTAGCCTAACAGGTTTCTGCGGAGAAATCTGTTGCAAACCTGATTTGTCTTCCCTTGTATGTTAGGGATTTATTTCCCCTTGTTGCTTTCAGGATTCTTTCCTTATCTTTATATTTTAAAATTTTTACTATGATATATGTTGGTGTTGGCTGGCTTTTGTTGAATTTGGTGGGAGTCCTCTATGCCTCCTGGATTTGGATGTCTGTTTCCTTTCCCAGATGAGGGGAATTTTTCAGCTATAACTTGCTCAAATAAACCTTCTTCCCCTTTTCCTCTCTCTTCTTCTTCTGAGACTCCTATGATATGAATGTTAGTACAATTTATGGAGTCACTGAGCTCCCTAAGTCTACATTTGTGATCTATACTTTCCTTTCCCTCTTCTTTTGGCTTCATTATTTTCCATAACAGTATCTTCTATATCACTAATTCATTCCTTTACTTGATCCATTCTCATGGTCGTTACAACCAGTTAATTTTGTAACTCAGTTACAGCAGTTTTTTATTATTTCAGTCTGACTAGTTTTTAGTTCTTTTATCTCGCACTAAGTGATTCTCTAGTGTCTTCTATGCTTTTCTCAAGCCCAGCTTGTATCCTTATGATTGCTGCTTTGAATTCTGGTTCAGGCATATTACTTTTATCTGTTTTTATTAAATTCCTGGCTATGACCACTTCATGTTCTTTCTTTTGGGGTGAATTCCTCTGTCTTGACACTTTGTCTAGGTTAGTGTCTGTGTGTGTGTGTGTGTGTGTGTGTGTGTGTGTGTGTTAGGAAACCCTGTTGTATTTCCTGTTCCTGAGAGTAATGGCTACATTACAATGATGTCCTATACTGTCCAGGGTCTGGTGTTTCAGGAAGTGTTTCAGAGTGTGCACTCTGCTGTTGTGTTTTGGCTACTCTTTCCCTCAGGACAGTTCTCTACAGTTTCTCCTTCCCTGCAGTGGAGAGTGTTTGGATCTTGTCCAGTGTGTGGTGTTTTAACTTGGTGTTAAACTTTGGTCTGCTTGTTAAAATAAGCCTGGTCTTATTTCCATTAGAGCTGAAGCTTTGTAGCACTCTATGATCAGTAGGCTTCGTTCATGTCACGGGTTGGGGCAGACTGTATTGGTCTTCTGGGGAAGGGGCCTGTTGTGCTGGTTCTCAGGCTGACTTGCCCTAGTAAAGATGCACCTACAGGGCACTGTAGAGTGGGGCTTGGTATAAGCAGGTCCAGCCTCCACTGGGTGGGGAGGGGGCACTGTATTGCTCACTGAAATCTGTCTGTGTTGATGGTCAGGGGAAAAATGGCATAGTCCTGCTCTCCTCCTGAGAGAGGGGAATTCCCACCCATGGCTGTTCAGGAAGCCCTGACAGAAGATTGAACAATCTCCCCTTGTGTCCCAGGCTTCCATCTGATCCTTGCTTTCACCCTGTGTGTGTCTGAGCCTCAGCCTACCTGGAGGCACAGTACTCCTGTATTTTATCTCAGGCATGTGGTTGGGTTTCAAAAACTCTAAATTTTAGGGACCTGGTGCAGTGCAGACCCATGCTGATCCTCTGGGGGAGGGTCTTCCCTCACTGTAGCTGGTGCCAGTTTGTCCCAGAAAAGCAGTCACATGACTGGCAAGGACTCAGAGTTTATGGTAAAGCATAGCCAAAAGCTGGCTTCCACGTTAGCTGCCTTCAGTAGGTACCTCTGCTGCTATGCTAATTAATGTGGCCAATGGTGCCCACTGTCTCTTTTGTCCCTTGAGAGGCAGTGCCACCTCTCCCAAATGCAATGGGCAGATCATCTAAGCAGAAAATCAGCAAGGAAACAGTAGTTTTAAATGACACACTGGACCAGAAGGGGAGGTGTTTCTCCTGGTGCAAGCCAGGAGATCTGCAGACCATTCTGTCCATTCCCAGGCCTCTGCCCTTCTTCCCCAGAGGAGCACTGCTAAGTCCACGAGGCACAACCCCAGCAATGGCACGGACTTCTTAAACTTCAGACTTTGAGCTCTGCTGCTTGTAAAAACTTGGGATAATCAGCTCCTCTCCTTTTCCCAGTCAATGGTTTTGGGGAAGAGTTTTTCTTGTGCAATCCCCTCCATGCTGCTTTCTCTCTTTCTCTCTCTCTCTTCTCTCTCTGTGATCCTCCCCTCCACAGCACCTGTGATTTTTTTTCTCCTCCAAATCAACTCTTCACAGCCTCTACCTTCCACAATGTGGCCATCTTTCTCCCTCTAAATGTTCAGTGTGTTCTCCCAGTCCACAAATCTATTTCTTGGGTGTTCAGAGGGATTTGATATTTATCTAGCTGTGTCAAGGGTTGAGGCAAGCATAGGGTCCCCTTACTACTCTGCCATGTTAACTCCTCTACAATTCTATATTAGTTTATTCAAGAACTGCCAAACTGTTTTCCACAGTGGCTGCATCATTTTACATTCCCACCCGTAATGGATGAAGGTTCCAATTTCTCCACATCTTCACCAACATTTGTTGTTTTCCATTTGTCCATTATAACCATCTCATCAGTATGTGATCTTGTGGTTTTTATTTACATTTCCCTAATGAATAATGATGGTGAACATCTATTCATGTGATTGTTGGCCATTTGCATATCTTACTTGGAGAAATGCCTGCTTAAGTACTCTCCCCATTATTCAATTGAGTTGTCTTCATTGTAGAATTCTTTTTCTTAAAGATTTTATTTAATTTATCAAAGAGAGAGCATAAGCAGGGGGAGCATCAGGCAGAGGGAGAAACAGGCTCCCCACTGAGCAGGGAGCCTGATGCAGGGCTCAATCCCAGGACCCCAGAATTATGACCTGAGCCAAAGGCAGATGCTTAACCAACTGAGCCACCCAGGCGTCACTTCACTGTAGAATTAAGAGTTACTTAGATATTCTAGATAGACATTTTTATATTTATCTATGTATTTACCCTTATCAGAGATTTTTTATCTTCATACAGCTTTGAATTATTGTGTTGTGTCCTTTTATTTCAACCTGACAGACTCCTTTTAGCAACTCTTGTAGGGCAAGTTTAGTGATAATGAAATCCGTCAGTTTTTGTTTATTTGGGAACGTCTTAATTTCTCCTTCATTTTTGAAGGACAGTTTTACTGGCTATAGAATTATTAGTTGACAGATTTATTTTCTTTCAGCCTTTTAAATATATTGTCCCAATGCCATCTAGCTACCAAGATTTTTGTTGAAAGAATTCAGCTTATAATCTTATTGAAGATCCTTTGTAGATGAGTTGCTTCTCTCTTGCTGCTTTCAAAATTCTGTCTTTGCCTTTTGACAGATTATAATGTGCCTTGATGTGGGTCTCTTTCTTTGAATGTATCTTACTTAGAGTTTGCTGGGATTCTTGGATTTTATGGATTCATGTCTTTCAACATGTTTGGGTAGTTTTCAGACATTATTTTTTTTAATGATATTTCCCTTCTCCATCTGGTAACCCCATAATGCCTATATTGATTTACATGATGGCTTACAAGTCCTTTAAGCTCTGTTCACTTTTCCTCAATTTTTTTTTTTTCTTAGCTCCATGACTTGATCATTTAACTCATCTTGTATTTGGTTTTTCTATTTTTTTCTTCTGCCTGCTCAAATCTGCTGTTGAATCCCCTAGTAAAATTTTCAATTCAGTTATTGTATTTTTCAGATCCAGAATTTTTGTTTGGTCTCTCTTTATAATTTCTATCTCTGTTGATATTCTCATTTTGTTCATATATAATTTTCCTGATTTATTTTATTTGTTTATTTTTTGGTCTGTGTTTTCCTTAAGCTATATGAACATATTTAAGAGAATTCTCTTAAAATCTTTATCTAGTTAAGTCCAGTGTCTGTGCTTCTTTGGTGATAGTTTCTGCCAAATTTACTTTCTCCTTTTTTTTTTTAATCTTTTTTTTTTTTTTTAGATTTTATTTATTTGACAGAGAGACACAGTGAGAGAGGGAACACAAGCAGGGGGAGTAGGAGAGGTAGAAGCAGGCTTCCCCGTGGAGCAGGGAGCCTGATGTGGGGCTCGATCCCAGGACACTGGGATCTTGACCTGAGCCGAAGGCAGACGCTTAACGACTGAGCCACCCAGGTGCCCCTACTTTCTTCTTTTTAATTGTCCATGTTTTTACTGTTTCTTTGTATGTATGCCTTGTGATTTTGTTGTTGTTGAAAATTGGCAATTGTGAAAACAGACAACTTTCCCATTCTTTGTAGACTGTTTCTGTGCCAGAGCAGTCCTTCTCTGATTAGCTGGAGATGCTCTGAGTTTAGGAGTCAGCTGAAGTAAAGCATAAGATCTTTCCAAAACATGTCTCTTGACCCTGCCTGTGTGTGACTTTCTCAATTCCCCTGTACACATACACAGCTCCTTTTGAATGTCTTAATTTTCCAAAAAGTCTCACCTCACTTCAGCTTCTCCTCAAGGGTTTGCATGGTCTATTGTATGTCTCCACCTATAATCTCTTGCCCCAGTTGTCTGCATGTCTGTAATACCACTGCAGCTTTCACCACCAGTGGCTGCTGCATTTTCCTACCTGAGATCTGAGTTAGTTAAGACAGAGATCAGTCCTCTAGGGAGCCCCCAGGCAGGTTAGAATGTTGCAAATAAGGTCTGTTCTGCTCCCTCTGGCTCAAGGGAGGGCATTAGGAACTGAGTTTCACCTTCTCCAGACCAAGACCAAACTGTGCCAAGAAGGTAGTGGAGCAAGTGAGAGTAAAAAAACTATAAAACTTCCTACCATTTAGAACATGTCTGGTTTTTTTGTTTGTTTGTTTTTCTTGATTGGGCATTTGATTGGTTGCTATAGACTTTTATCTGTTTTCTAGAACTCCTAAAGGTTGTTTTAAACAATTTCTGGTTCTTTTCTGCTGTCTCCATGGGAAAACCACAGTTTAGAGCTTCCTAGTCCACCATTTTGCTGTCACTATTATGTATTTACCTTTTGATATATTTACACCTATTTTATGGCCCAAAATATGATTTATCCTGACAAACATTCAATGTACACTTGAAAATTATGTGTATTCTGCTGCTATTGTATGGAATATCCTGGAAATGTCACTTAAATCAAAGTGATTGATAGTATTGTTTAAATCTTATAACTTTGCTGATTTTATGCCCATTTATTCTATCAATAATTGAAAGAGATTTACTAAAATTTCTGACTTTAATTTTGGATTTGTCTTTTCCTTGCATTTCTATCAATTTTCACTTCAAGTCTTTCAAAGGTCAGTTAGGTGAACAAGCACTTCAGATTATTATGGCCATGTTAAATTGGTTCCTTCATAGTTCTGAAGTAAACTTTATTATCACTACTAAATTCTTTGCTCTGAAACATACTTTGTGAGTATTAATATAGTCATCCCAGATTTCTTTGATTAGTGTTGGCATGGTATATCTGTTTCCATCTTTTTACCTTTAATTTTTTTTATTATTATTTTCAATTAGCCAATATATAGTACATCATTAGTTTTTGATGTAGTGTTCAATGATTCATTAGTTGCATATAACACCCATTGCTCATCACAACTTGTGCTCTCCTTTTTTAAATTTTATTTTATTATGTTATGTTCTCTCCTTAATGCCCATCACTCGGTTCCCTTCCCCTATGGTCCTCTGCGCTATTCCTATGTTCCACATATGAGTGAAACTATATGATAATTGTCTTTCTCTGCTTGACTTATTTCACTTAGCATAATCCCCTCCAGTTCCATCCATGTCAGTGCAAATGGTGGGTATTCATCCTTTCTGATGGCTGAGTAATATTCCATTGTATATATGAACCACATCTTCTTCACTTGATCTTAGCCAAAAGGCCGAGAAGCGATGAACCACATCTTCTTTATCCATTCATCTGTTGAAGGATATCTCAGCTCCTTCCACAGTTTGGCTATTGTAGACATTGCTGCTGTGAACCTTTAACCTATTTGTGTCTTTAGATTTAAAGTGCATTTCCTGAAGAATGCATACGGTTGGATCTTTTTTTTTTTTTTTTTTTTGTAATCCAATCTGATATTCTCTGTCTTTTCATTAGAGTTTTTATATGATTTACATTTAATATGATTACTGTTATATCTAATATAAAGTCTATCATCCTATTATTTGGTTTCTACTTGTCTCATCAGGTTATTTTTTTTTCCCTTTTCTGCTTTCTTTTGGATTTTGTATTAGTTTCCTACAGCCACTGTAACAAAGTTCTACAAAGAGAATAGCTTAAAACAACAGAAATTCATTGTCTCACAGTTTTGGAGGCTAATCATCTGAAATAAAAATGTCAGCAAAGTCATAGTCTCTCTGAAATTTATAAGAGAGAATCTTTCCTTGTCTCTTCTAGCTTCTGATGTTTTTCAGGAATCCATGGCCTTCTTTGTCTTTTAGATTCATTTCTGCAGTCTTTGCCTTCATCATTACATGGCCATCTTCTCCATATGTGTCTCTGGTTTCTTCTACTAAGGACACCAGTCATATTGAATTCAGCCCCAACTTAATGATCTCCTCTTAAGTTGATTACATCTGCAAAGATCTTATATCCAAAAAGGGCTACATTCACAGTTATCAGGGATTAGGACTTCAACATATCCTTTTAGGGGATACAATTCAACTCATAATAAATGACCTACTTAACTTTACT
Organism: Mirounga leonina; assembly: GCF_011800145.1. Classification (NCBI taxonomy): domain Eukaryota; kingdom Metazoa; phylum Chordata; class Mammalia; order Carnivora; family Phocidae; genus Mirounga; species Mirounga leonina. Next base: position 4,505,340 of record NW_023270464.1, on the reverse strand, counting down.
TTATGTCCTTTTTTGGCTTAATGGTTACAACTCTGCTTTGTTAATTTAGTGGTTGCTTTAGGGTTTATAGTATACATCTTTATCACAGTTTACCTTCAAGTAATATTATACCTATATAATATCTGTATAGTTTAAAAACTTGTATAGTTTAAGAACCTTATGATACTATATTCCATTTCTTCTCTCTGGCCTTTAGTATATAATTTGCATAACTTGATTTACACCTATTTAATAAATCCCACAATGTCATTTATGTTTGAAAAGTCAGTTATCTTTTAAAGAGATTTAAATAAGAAAAAATCTTCTATATTTACTCAAGTAGTTACCAGTTTTTTTTTTTTTTTAAAGATTTTATTTATTTATTTGAGAGAGAGAGAATGAGAGGGAGGAAGGTCAGAGGGAGAAGCAGACCCCCTGCCGAGCAGGGAGGCCGATGCGGGACTTGATCCCGGGACTCCAGGATCATGACCTGAGCCGAAGGCAGTCGCTTAACCAACTGAGCCACCCAGGCGCCCAAGTAGTTACCAGTTTTGATATTCTTCATTTCTTTGTGTATCCATATTCCCACTTGGTATCTACTCCTTTTGCCTGAAAGCTATGAATAAGATTTTTTTTTCTTTATCACTGTTTTTAAGCCATTTCATTATTATGTGTTTTGGTATTGTTTTCTTCTTGTACTTGGAATTCAGTGGTATTTTTGATTCTGTGAATTTAAGGGCTTTTAAAATCAAATCTGGAAATCTTTGGCTATTATATATTTAAATATATATATTTTTAAATTTTCCCTTTGCCTTTCCTGTCCTTAGGGAACTCTAATTTACATCTACCCATATTAGGCTGGTTGAAGTTATTCCAGGGTTTTTTTTTTTTTTTTTTTTTTTCTGTTTCATTTTGGATAGTTTCTACTGCTACAGCTTCAAGTTTATTAATATTTTATTTTGTAATCTCTGATATGCTGTTAACCACATTCAGTGGTTTTTCATTTCAAACATTATTTTTTTAATCTCTAGAATTTCATTTGAGTTCTTTAAAAAATATCTTTTATGTCTTTACTTTTGAACATATGAAATACAGTTATAATAACTGTTTTTAATGTCCTCATATGCTAATTCTAACATCAGTTTTTTATACCAATGAAAAATGAGTACTTAAAAAAGATGCTTGACATTATTAAGAAATTTATTTTAAATTATTAGAAATTTAAATTGAAGCCATGAGGTACTACTTGACTCTTACTATCAACAAAATGGCAGATAATAACAAGTGTTGGACATGGAGAAATCAGACATGCATATATCACTGGTGGGACTCTAAAATGGGGCAACACTTTGGAAAACAATTGGCAGTTCTGTTAAAGACCAGTTACCATAAGATATATAATCCACTCTTAGGTGTATATTCCAGGGAAATGAAAGCATATGTCCACCCAAAACATGAACGCTAAAGTTCATAGCAGCATTATTCATAATAGCAAAATAGCAGAAAACACCTAAATATCCATCTCCTGATGAATGAATAAGCAAGTTGTGGTATATGCATACAATGGAATATTATTCAGTATTAAAAATAAGTGAAGAACTGACACATGCTACCTGAATAAACCTTGAAAACATCATGCCAAATGAAAAAAGCTAAACAGAAAAGGCCACAGCTTGCAAATCTTGAAAGCATGGAGATCTTACAGTAAATCTTGTGTGAACACTCCTATGTGTGTTCGCTAAGAAATGTGTTTTAATTAATGTCTATGGCACAATTTGACCTGACACTGGCTCTTTTTATAAACTGCTAACAAAGTAATGGAGCATAGCTAACTCTTACCCACTTTCCTTGCCAAATGGGAACCTACTGTTACTTACCAAAAGTACCTAATAGCTGTATGTAATCAATATGCCAGTTAGGTCAAAATACATTGAAAGCAGAGTTTGGTGTGAGAAAATCAATAACATCACAAAGTATCTCATCAGAACAAGTACAAGTTTTTCACGACTTGATAGATATCCAGGGTTACTTGAGTTTTAGATGGGGGTGGTGATTCCCAGCCTGTGCAATAAGACTATTATATTCTCAAAGTTCTTTTTGAGTAGGTTACCTGGAATTTGAAGCATTGGTAGTTACACCTAACAGAGGTTCAAAGAAAAATATCTGCTGCTAGGAAGAGCTGCCCAGGTGCATTGAGCAGAATGGATGTAGGCATCCTAACTCAGGTCACAAGTTTAAGGGGGGTCTCAGTGTACCTTGTGAGAAGAGAGCCCCATAAGCATTGACACTTCCATCTTGGCCTGTGCACTGCTGCAGATCCCATTTAGGGCCTCAGACATATGGCTTGCCTGTGTCTTTGAAATGTTTTTTTTAAATGATCTTTGATTTGGCTTATGCTCTAAAAGTGGAATGAAAGCAAGGGCTTTCTGCTCCACTTGCCCGGCAAGAGATGGATTGGCAGGGGAGAAGCCCATTCACCTCTAAAGAAGGCAGAACCTGTGCAGATGGTGTAAGGGGAGAACAAAATACCCATTCAGTTTGAATGAAGGGGACATGGGAGCTGTAGACTGCCATTGGGAGGATAATTTTCTCTGCCTTTGTGTCCACAAAGAGAACTCCGTACCTTGCACTTTGTTAGCTATCTCCTCAACAAGGTTATAAGCAGAGGCAACCAGGTATAGTAGAGTCCTGGGTTTGATCCCTGGATCTAGCGCTATGTGAAAACTTGGCAAGTCCTGTATCCTTTTTGGCCTTCAGACCCCTCATCATTTGAGCTGTGTGACCCCTGGAAGCCTTTCCTACTTTTATATTCTGTAATCTCAGAGGCTGAATAAAGTGAGGATTAACCCATAAAGAAGTTCTCAGTTTCTATGGGATCAGAACTCATGTTAAACACACCACAGACAAAAGAAGCTACAGTATAAAGAGTTAGTCAGAAGATCCTAGTGGTTGATGCCATCAGGTATTATTAACTCAAGGTACCAGTTCCTTATAGGCATACACTCCCTGCATTGATGGGCTATGTCTTTCACAGGTAGGAGCTTGTCCTCTTGGCCATGGATCCTCCAGGGCTAGCCTTTTTCAGTCTTTCTGTAGAGATTTCTGAGGCTGGCCAATCGTTTTCATTGATACAGGTCTTCAGAAGAAGGGTCAAGGTATTGTGCATGTTATAGGTCTGGGAATCCTGCCTGGTTAAAGTAATCTTATTTCCATATTTCCAAATTCTACAGGGAGGTGAAATATCAAGTGTGACTGCACTGTGGCACTTAGATCCTAGGTCCCAGAAACAGGATAAAATATAGATTGAAGGGTCACAAAGGCCCCTTAGTCTATGTGATGATAATTGAAGTGGTAGCTAAAAAGAAGAGATGATATTAAGACCATTTCTGAGATGATATATATAAAACAAGAGGGGCAACTAGATAGGGAGGGTCAGAAACAAAGAGCTGGAGATGTCTTTGAGGTTCCCAACATAAGTAACATGTTGTTTAAGAAAGCATCAACATGAGATTAAAGTACACTCTATAGTCACTGAACTAAACTGTAATTTCAAAGTGTTTATTTCATAGACGTCAAGGGTATGGTGAGCTGATTATCTGAGCTAACAGTCCTATGACTCTAGGAGAAAATCACATAGATTGGTGCCATGTCAATGGTAAGTGTAAATGTCACCACCATAATCACAGTGGGACAGTGCTATTGGTTATTCATCTAGAACTTGGTGCTATTCCACATTTTGGTGGTGCTCACCTCCACCAAGGTCTTTTTGGCCCTTTCCTGTCTTTTCCAACATCAGTAAATCATTGCACAGCTAATCCTCATATAATAGTGTGTTAAACTGATTGATCTCTAAGATCACTTACAGTGGTAAAACTGTTCTATTATATGGACACCTTAATAGACAATTATGGACACATCTATAATTAAAGGCAGTGTTTCAGGGGCTGATGTGTTTTCTGCTGCAATGGTTGTTTACATCTATCATCTATTCCCATTGGTTGGTGCCGCATTGTCAAATTTTTGGAGATTGCCCTTGGATGTTTTAAAGTGCTGGGCTGGATTTTGTTGACTATAAAACAAACTAGTATTTCTGACCTGACCTATAGAGGCTCAGCCTAGGAGAAACCACCATTAGGAGGCAGGGAAATACAGCCAACAAAGGTGTAATTGGGTAAATTCTGCCCCTTCACCAGTTGCAATAAGACAACCCAACTGCCCAAGCCATTATGATGGTTATCCTGCTTTAAGTTGGTGAGGTCAAAGCAGGATCCACCTGTACATTGTGCAGTGGAACGACATAATTTTTATAAGGCCACTTGTTTTGCCCTCAAAGGAATTCTGGTACTTTGCTAAGAAGTAAAATTTTCTTAAGTCAGTTACAGGAGTTTATCAGTGAAGATACTGTTAGTTGAAGACTTCTAAGATGATTGGACGATAAGCCTCAACCATGTGATTTAAAATCTGGGTTCTGTCCCTCCAACAGCCATCCATGGGTCAGCATTATCTGAAGGCTGGGTACCCTTGGTGGTAGGAAGGCTGACAATAGAAACTAGAGCGAAGAGCAACTAGGGATAGAAGTTTCCTTGTTTAGGTAGAGTGTTGCTTCCCAAAACTCATATAAGAGCACGCATACTTAGGAGTGCCTAGGATGGTTAAGCATCCAACTGTTGATTTTGGCTCAGGCCATGATCTCAGGATTCTGAGATGGAGCCCTGCTTTGGACTCTGCGCTCAGCTGGGCTTGAGATTCTCTCTCCCTCTCCCTCTACCTCCACCCTCACCTCACCTCTCTGTCTCTCAAATAAATAAATAAATCTTAAAAAAAAAAAAAAAAAAAAGAGCAAGCACACTTTCCCCCAAGCCATAGTAAGCATCCTGTCATATCTTACAGGTTCACAGTGGTTTTGGCCAGCCCAGACTCAAACCAATCAGTATGGCAAGGCAGGTTTTGCTTTACCCTGATAGGCTTAGACAAATCTTCTTATCGCTGGAGCTGGGCACAGTTTTGGGGTCAGCCCTCCAAACTACATATAGCCATTCAGAGAGGAAGGGTAGCTTGGATGTTTGGGGGCAATCTGGATTTATGAAAACTCACTTAGATTTATATAATATTTTCTAATTGAGAAGCCACTTTTATACATTTCATTTTACTGATATAAATACCACTTTTACTCTAAATGTAAGCAAAGGATAAGGTCCAGGCTTGTGAAAGAGCTATCAAAAGCTTTGTGTTTTTACACAGTAGAGTTTGGCAAAGCAGTAATTGTTAAGGAAGGAGAACAAACAGGGAAATCTAAGATTGCAAGAAGGTTTAGTGGGCTAAAGGAAGACTCAGGGCTATTTTAGGAATACAATGTTTAGATAAAAGAAGTTGGTGTCTGCTTTCTTGAGAATTGAGAATGGACTGGAAAACAGGAGCAAGAGGGATAGGGAAAAAAAGGATGGGGACAGATGATTTACATGCTATATGGGCAACACTTAATGGACCCTAAGCAGAGGAAGATTATAGTTGTTAAAAGTTTAGTTGTTAAAAAAAAGAAGAAGAAAGGAAAGGAGGGAGGAAGGGAGGAAAGAAAACTTTACAAGTAACAGTCTAGAATTGCAAAGTGGCTGGGTCACAAATACATTCCTGGTAGAACAAATTTAGCAGCTTACTTATAAAAATGTAGGGCTTCTGCAGGCTGGCACCAGCACTATCTAGGGCTTCTGTGGCACTTCCTGCTGTTACCCTGTCTGGGGCTGTCTAGAGAAGGTCTGACATCCAGTTAGGGCCACATCTCTTGAGCTCAGCGTCTAGAGGCAGACTGTTAATAGTTGATGTACCTTCAACAAGAGGATCCTCATTTATCTCTTCTCTTCTTCCTCCTTCTCTACCTCTCCCATACCCCCCTTTTTTTCCCCCTTGGCTTTTGGGGGGTCTCATCTTTGGATAAAGTTCTTATATATCACAATTAATGAAGGGGTCCAACTTCAACCAACTGACCAATTTCATCCTTGAGAGGTTCACATAATACAACTATATAAAGTACCTTTTTCAATCACCTACATAAACATTCTCCTATTAGATTATACTTCTAAATCTCATATTTTTGTTAATAATCTTATTAAAAACTTCCCTATCATCACCTGCCAGGGAGATAGAGGGAACTAAATTGAAGATATCTCTAACATCTATAAGTTACTAAAAAGCAAACACATGGACCTTTCAGCCTTGCCCCTGCGAATTCAGTCCATCACACAGAGACAGGGTAGCTGGACTTCAAGCCGCCTTTCCCTTGGAGAAGGGACAGTTCTCAGGTGGAAGCTGGGCTTGCAGTAAACAGGCCAGTGAATATGTTTCCCAGGATCTCTGTTTTTGTGAGAGGCACTTGACAACCAGACCGTGTGCCTTGATGACCCACAGAGTTCTTAACAACAAACACTGAAGCCCGGAATAGAACCCTTTGATCATAGTGCCCACATGTCACTAAGCACCCTCACAGGTCTGCTGACAGAATAATGGCTGCCATGTCCCAGGTAGGAAGAGAAATGTCTGATCCACAGGTCCAACTAGGCATCTTATGGAGAAAGAACCAGAACAGCGACTGTCAGAACCTGTTGGACAGCATCAGCAATCAGGGAAACAGACACTATTCCACATTTGGAGACAATGTAAAGTTTATGGAAACAGAGAAGTCCTACTCAATTCTGTCCTTCAACTGGAAAGAAGAGAACTTGTTGAAAAAGAAACTCAGTTTTCTGGAGTCCATGAAGAAATGTGAAGCTAATGCCTGGTTAATGGAGCAGAAAGCCTTTTATAAACAATGCCACTTGAAGCTCCAAAAGTCAGAGCTGGCTCATGCCCGTTTGCTAGGCAACAAGGACCTGGTCAAACGGCTCACCTCCAAGAACTTGTTGTCCAACTACACCTCCACCTTGGTGGATGAGAGTGAGGCAGCAGTGAAGGCAATAGTCCAGAATAGGAGAGGGTGGGAGAAGAACAAGATGATCTTCAGACTTAGCCTGGATAAGAACAGACTCTATCCACCCCTTGGCAGTAGTCTGCTGAAGAAGGTGGAGGCCTGGCCAGCTTCCAGCACAGTTTTAAAGGCAAACTCCATGAAAGAGAACATAAGGGCAACTGTAAAAATCAGGAGGTCTCCTTCCAGAGAGGAGGGCAAGCCAGCTCTGTTTTTATCTTTAGAGTCTCTGAATAGCCCACAGCAGGAAGCAAAACAGAAAAAGCTTCCTGTAGACAGCAGGCCATTGCTGGACAGGGAAGGAATCACGAGGGACTTCTCCAGCAGGCCATCAAGCATTGTTCAGAGTCATCTCCAAGATTCAGCCACTGGCAGGAAATTGAAAGGCAAACTTCTTAAATACCTAGTGTATGGAGACAGAAGTGTGGAGCACCCCAAAAAGAAAGTGTGCTCAGAAAGTGTGCAAATGGACCCAGCACTGCTGACCCAGATTCAAGCTTTCCTAAGGCAAGAGTCTCTCATAAATGAAAAAACTACGTATCTGGAGGACAGAATCCAAGGTCTGCCACAGCCCACACATTTTGTCTTTCAAGATTACTCTTCCAACAGTCCCTTGGAGAAAGGAAGTGAGGGAGTACTGCATGCTCCAGGAATCAGAATGCATGGTGTAGGAAGAGAGCAGAAAATCATTCTTGAAGAGATTAGAAAACAAATTTGAAGGTATTCCATCACCAAGAACAAACACTTTCTTCCCTAAGGTACCCTTCCCCTTTCTACCCATTTATCATTCAGCAACAATTTCTTAATACGTAACAAAGAAAAATATTACCCCTGACTGAAAACTGCTTCTGAACTCAGGGAGAAAATGCTTTTTTTCCCTCTTCTATAAAAACATGACAATCATGTTTTAACATGATTTAACAGTAAGAAAGTGGACGTGGGTCATAACTGGCTCTGCAGCCTTGAATATGAAGACACAGAGACAAACAGAGAGCACAGGCTGTGCTGGGACCAGGGCATCTTGAACTATCCACACCAGGCTTCATCTCCACACCAAACAACACATTTCAAGGAGTAATATCTAAGAGGAACGTGACTCTGGGAAACTTTTTGCCAATATTGCTTTTACTGTAAAAAAGAGAGTGAAAGAGTAATTTGGGAAATGTTAGCAAATACGTTTCTTCGGTGGCATGGAGAGGGAGTGGGCATGGGAACTTGACTCTAATTTCTCACCTTTTTATAATAAAAACAAACAAATGAAAAGTAGTTGACTTGAAAACTAGGAGAAATATCTTTCTCTCTTCCTCTCCCAACCCTTCATCCCAGGTGAGAGCCTATGGGGAGCCTCCTTATATTTCATTAAGCAAAGACAGTGCTGATTGAGACAGGCTGAAGTTTACGGGCATGATAATGTAGAAAGAGCATGGGGCAGGAGGTAGAGGCTCTGGTTTCTACCTTTATTTATATAAATTTATATAAATGCAATGGCCAGAGTAATCTTGGGCAAAGTGCTTCACAGTTTGACACCTGTTTCCTCACCTATAATATGAGGGTTAGACAATATGATCTCTTAGGCCACTTTTACCCCAAAACCTCCTTAGTACATTTACTTTGACTTGTCACAAAAACAGATATTGGATGGCTGCCCTTGAGGAAAATGAAACATCATCAGTCTTTTGTCCCTCCAGTGGCCTTTCCAGTGATAAAGTTAATATTTCAGACTTTTTTCCTGAAGTAACATAAGGCAGTTAAAATCTTTTTTATTATCAGTTAGATGGTAATGAGATAAATACTTAAGGTGGTAATTTTATATTTAAATAAGTAATGGTCTCTCTCTAAATATTATTTCTGTATATTTCCTAAATATTTAAGTCCCATGATGTCAGCAAAGGTAACCTAAGAAAGTGGAATTCATGAAAGCACATGGCTCTTTCATCACAGGTTTAGTGTCACCTGTGAAAATCAGATGGCTGAAATGAGTCCCATTGCAGGCAGAGGATACTCCTGTCACACATTGCAGTGGTCTGTGCTGTCCCAAATGACTGTTTCCACTTCATGTGGGTTCAATGTAAATTTTATTAATTTCCTCTGTGGGTTACTTGAGTAGAAGCATTGAAAACACACAGATAGTTATCATGAGAAACAAAAAGCCATCCTTAAATAATGTGATTACAAGAGTGATTTTGGAGTGAGGAGGCTGGGTGGGGAACTGGGGTAGGGAGGAACAAAGCAGCTCTCTGTAAAGTCACCTAGGAAGATATGATCTATTTACTCACCACGTTCTTAGGAATAGATGGAAGACAAACTGGCTTTCTCCTCTTACATTCCCAAACCAGCTACATTCATAAGGGTTGTGCTGTCCCTGAACAGTAGGAAGAAAGTGTGAGGAGCACCTGAATAGCAGAAAAGCCTCAAGACCTTTTTTCACATTCAGGAACAATTCTTACACTACCTTTTACTGGTAGTTTCTATAGAGGTCTGGAAGTCCAGTTGACATATCAGGCCCTTCAGCTTTGCAAATATAATTTCATTCATTCATACACTCCTTCAACAGTTACTTACTGGACATTGAGGTAAAGAAAACAGACATGTTCTTACTCTCCTGGAGTTTACAATTTAAGAAGGGAGCTAGGCAGTAATGAAGCAAACAAAATAATACATTGTGATAGGCACTATAGAAATATGATAAACATTTTGGAGAACACAATTTAAATTTGAAAAATATGTCTGTCCTATTAATAATATATATTGAAGTTAGATGGCATTTTCACTGGGTTGGATTGCATTCACAGAAGGCAAGCACAATGGGGGCAATTCTGAAATGCATTTTTAGATAAAATAACTTCCATTTGACAGGCCCAAGTATATACTGTATAGTTGTGGTGAGCTGGGATTGTCTCAATCTCAGCTTGAAGCACCTGAAGTTTATCTTCTTGCCCTTGGTGTTATCTCTAGAGCATGCCTACCTTCTTATTTGCCTCAAGCAACAGATTTTATATCACTACTGTCCCCTTTAGGGCCCACTGAGGTGGAGATCAAACCCAGCAGTGTCAGGCAGTGGTAGGTCCTGAAAGGTGGATAATTGATGTAATTGATTTTGGAGTTTATATATCACATTTCAAAAGTTTTAAAATATTTTCTCTTAGCTGATTTATCTTCATGTGATGTACATATACACCCTTCTAAAAAGCTGCAAGAGGAGTTGCAATTGAGGGGAGGGTGTCAGTCAGTGGTGTGCAAAGGTACAGCAGTGAGGATGAAAAGGAGTTTCTGAGACACCCAGGTTGCTGTGTAGCTACATAAAGCATGTTTACATTCTGCTGCTGGCACTGGGGGCGCAGCCATGAATAAGAAAAAAATCCCTGCCTTCATTGAGCTTGGTTTCTAGTGGAGCACAGATAAAAATGTGCAAACTAACAAGAACAACATCAACAATTTTCCTTTACTGAAAGTTCCATGTGTAACTCAAATGCTACCATTTTCCAGGGATACTGACCATGTTCTTCCTTCCCTTTATTCCCTTTCCCTGGTTCCTACCTATGGGTTCAGCTATGACCTATATGACCTATATGAGGAAGAGCCAACATTTTTATCTTCTGTGTATGCTTTTCTCTAGACACATACGTATTTAACTCTCTGTGGACAGCTCCACTTGCATATCTTTCAGCTACTTCAACTAAAACAACTAAACCCAACTGTACTAGCTTTCCCTCCAAAGTCTGATCATCTTCGATTTAGACCAACAGCCCCACTATCTACCCAGTTACCCAAACCAGAAATGTGGTAGTTCTTATGACTCCACTCTATCCCATGCAAGAATATCTTCTAATCAGTCTCCTGGTTCCAGTCCCTAACATGTCTTAGATTGTTCCTTCCCTTCTATCCTCAGCTCTTATATGCATTTCTAGCATTATGTCAATAGTCTCCTAACTACAAAGACCATATGGCATTTATGCTCCTCCAGTTTATATTATAAAATAGATATAGAATGCAAAACTGATTATCTTTGCTTCTTAATCTTTGCAAAATTAAGTCCTAAGTGTTTGGTATGGTCTACAAGGGCCTCCGTGATCTGATCTATCATTGTCCTTTCCAACCCCATCTTGATCCTTTTATGCCTCACACTCAGGCATATTGAACACTCTCCACTTTGCCTAGTATATACGTTCCCATCTGTTAAGATTGAGTTAAACCTTTATCTCCTACTTGAAAATTTTTGGATCTGAATTCTCTGCTCAAATTGTACCTTTACATACTTTTATTACCCTTAGTGGTCTGTACATGTCTGGCCTATTAGATTGTCTCCCCATAATAGACAAAGCAGTTTTGAATCAATCTAAAACTTCCAGCAAACCTGCAATGTGGCAAGCATTCAATTAGAATTTGTTAGTAAATGTTAATGAAAGGAAAAAAATTCACACTTCAGGATAAGGAATAGGATAAGAAGCAGGTTTTGGTATGTCCTGTAGAAATCTTTCCTTATCATATCATCATCGTCTTGTGTCCCAAGTTCTTTCCATAAGTCTGATTTACTAAATAATGAGGACTGTGTGTATGTGTATGGGGGAGGGGAGTGTGGAGTAGCAGAAGACAACTTTCTTTTTGCAAACCTGCTCTCTGGCTCTGAATGTTTTTTTCAGGGATGAAATCTCAGGTCATGTAAGATTTCTGGTATTAAGTCCACACTAGTGAAACTCTCTTAACTGAGAATATAACTCGCACTCAGGTCTCCCTCTAGGTGGGAAGGCTAAAGACAGGTATATGAACAACCCGCTTCTTTTCTCTTCCTCCCTTTACCTTTCTTCTTACTAAACAGCTGTTTCTGGCCCTTCTGGAAGGGAGGGATTTATAGAAAAGGATTCTGCCATATCTAGTTGGTGCAGCTATAATAGGGTTTTGGACCTTCAAGGAGAGGTGGGAGTTAATAGCTTTCTTTCATGAAATATGTCCTACTGGGAACCCCAATTGAGAATCTCTAGTTTGGCTGGCAGCTTCCCATTTCTCCTCCCCTCACAGCTTCTACATTTGATGGTGCTCAGATGTTGGGTGGTTTGCCACACGCAAGCCAACATATGTAGGGTAATTTGCAAGATGGCTCACCTCTTACAACCACATGTGGCTTATGGGAAACATACACCTCTGCCCCATTATTGGTGAATGTGCCCTTTCTTCAGTTGTCACAGTTCCCTTCAGCCACATCTTACCCAAGGACCCTTTCCAGGAGGAGTCAAGTAGCATCCTTGTGTTCCCCCAAATCTAAAGATCACAAGATCAAGGTCTCCAATTATTTCATTTGAAACATACCTCATTGACTTTAAGATGAAGGAAAGCCTCCAACTCATTCTATGAAACCAGTATTACCCTAATATAAAAACCAGACAAAGATATAACAAGAAAACTACAGACCAATATTTCTTATCAACACAGATACAAATATTCTAAAGAAATGCTAGCAAACCAAATCCAGCAGCATATAAAAAGGTTTGTGAACCATGGACAAGTACGATTATCTCATGAATGCAAGCTTGGTTTAATCCATCAATGTAATAATATACCCTATTAGATGCAGAAGCATTTGACAAAATCCAATAACATTTTTTTTAAAAAAGATTTTATTTATTTGACAGAGAGAGAGACAGCAAGAGCAGGAACACAAGCGGCAGGGTGGCGGGGGCGTGGAGCAGAGGGAGAAACAGGCTTCCTGCTGAGCAGAGAGCCTGATGTGGGGCTCGATCCCAGGACCCTGGGATCACAACCTGAGCCGAAGACAGATGCTTAACAAGTAAGCCACCCAGGCACCCCTCCAATATCCTTTCTTGACTAAAACACTCAACAAACAAAAAATTCCTCAACCTGAAGCATCTATGAAAAACTCGCAGCTAACAGCACACTTGATGGTGAAAGAATAAATGCTTTCCTCCTAAAATCAAGGATAAGACAAAGATGTCTGTTCTTGCCACTTCTATCCAATATTATACTAGCAGTGCTGGCTAAGCACTTAGGCAAGAAGAACAAGCAAAAAGAATCCAGAGTGGAAAGGAAGAAGTCAAACTATTTCTATTCACAGATGCACAATGTTGTATATACAAACTCCGAAGGAAGGAAGGAAGGAAGGAAGGAAGGAAGGAAGGAAGGAAGGAAGGAAGGAAGGGGAATACAAGATCAATATACAAAAATTATTTATATTTTATATACTAGCAATTAGCAATCCAAATGTTTATAGTAGCATCAAAAATAACAACTTAGGAAAATATCTAACCAAAGAAGTCAAGACTTGTACCCTGAAATCTATAAACATCAATGAAAAAAATTAAGGACCTGAACAAATGGAGAGACATCCCATGTTCATGGATTGGAAACCATTATATTGTTAAAATAGCAATATTCCCTATAAACACAACACAATCCCTATCAAAATTCCAGCTGTGTGTTTTGCTGATTATAAAATTCATATGGCATGCAAGAGACCTCAAGTAGACAAAATGATCTTGGAAAGGAATGGAGATGGGGCACTCACACATCCCAAATTCAAAACCGAGCTATAGTAATTAAGCTATGATAATCAAGATAGTGTGGTACTGGCATAAGGCCAGACATATATATCAATGGAATAAAACTGAAAGTCTGAAAATAAAGTCTAATATTTACAGTCAATTACTTCTTAATAATTGTGCCAAGACCATTCATAGGGAAACAAGTCTTTTCAACAACTGTGCTTGGACAACTGGACATCCATATGTCAAAGAATGAAGCTGGACTCCTACAATGCACAATAGGCAAAAATGGTTGAAAGACCTAAAACTATAAGACACTTAAAACAGGTATGACTTGCAGTAGGTAATTTTTTTTCTTTAAAGATATACCAAAAAGCACAAATCACACACACACACACACACACACAAAGAGAATTTGGACATCACCAAAATTGAAAACTTTGTGCTTCAAAGAGCACCGTCCAGAAAGTGAAAATACTATCCAAAGAATGGGAGAAAATATTTGCAAGTAATTTATCTGGTAAGGAACTTGCATCCAGAAAAAGAATTCAGTAATAAAAAGAACCCAATTAAGAAAAAGGTAAAGGATATGAATAGACATTTCTCCAAAGATGAACAAATGGCCAAAAGCACATGAAAAGATGCTCAACCTTATTAGCCATTAAGGAAATGCAAATCAAAACCATTAAATACTTCACTCTCACTAGGATGGCTAGAATAAAAGTGTCAGTAATAAGTGTTGGCCAGGATGTAGAGAAACTGGAACTCTCACACACTTGATGGAAATGTCAAATAGTACAGCCACTTTGGACAAGTTTGATAGTTCCTTGAAAGGAGTATGCATACGACCCAGGAATTTCACTCCTATGTACATAACCAAGACAAATAAAAACTGATATCCACATAGAAACCTGTACACAAATGTTCATAGTAGTAGTATTTATAATAGCCAACAAACAGAAATAATGCAAATATCCATCAAATGAGTGAACAAAAATACGGTATATCAATAAAATTAAATATTATTCAGCCATAAAAAGAAATGAAGTACTGATACATGCTACAACATAGATGCACCTTGAAAACCTTGTTCTAAGTGAAAAGTTAGACAAAAGGCCACACACTGCACGAATCCATTGATATGAAATGTCCCAAACAGGCGAATCTATAGACAGAAAGATTAGTGATTACCAGGGGCTTTGGTGTGTGTTTGTGTGGGGTATTGGGGAGACTGTTGAAGGGAGAATAAACAGTCACTCCTAATGGGTACAGGATTATTTTTTATAGTGATAAAAGTGCTCTGTATATAATGGTGATGATTGCACAATTTCATGAATATTCTAAAAGCCATGAATTGCACACTTCAAGAGTGAATTTTGTTATGTGGATTTTATCTTAATTAAAGCAAAAACAAAAATGAGGGAAGTACCCCTCCTCCACTTTGAGGTGGATGAGAGAGGTTCAACTCCTGCAAAAGCAATCATTATCTCCAACCTCTCAATGGACTCCTTTTAATTGGCAAATATTGAGCGAACCTATCTCAGTCTGTCTTGCACCAGGTTGTCTAGCATCTATATCTCAGCTTCACTGAATCCTAATAACCAGCAATGAGGTGGGCTTGGATATGATAATCCAAGCTGAGGGAAGGGCAGGGCCAGGACTGAGGACCAGTCATGACACTGAAGTCTGCACTCTTGACAGTTGTGTACCAGACACATGCTTATCCATTTCCTATGGTTTCCTAAAGACCAGAAGACAGCTAGGATGATTATTCCAGGTGCTGTTCAAACGAACCTAAGAATCCTGATTTGAGGGTTGATTTGTAGTAATGGTTATGAGGTTCTGGATAAACAGGCATTCATTCATTGTGGTGTTTCATTTAGTATAAAAAACAAGTGTTTGGCAGAGGACTGTGCCTTGATAGACATGAGGGGCTGGCAATCATTGGGTGGTGCCTGCCCCTATCTCCACTGAGAGAAGTGTGGCCACAGACAACGTGGCTGCACAGAGGCTCCTGGTTGTGAGCACATCCAAAGGGTAGGGCTGGGGAAGTCCCACAATCTTGCTCTCAAGGACACCTGTCCTTTTCATCCTTTCCCTCTTACTGTCTTTCCATGGGTTGGAACAGTCATCGATCCAGGGGAGCCACTTCCTCAAGAAGCAAGTCCTTTAGCCACAGATATTTAAATATTTAATAAAAAAACAAACTTTTTTTGTGGGGGGGGGAGTGTGGGGGAGACAAGGAGAAAGAGGCCATCTTTAGTGAAAAAACAGGAAGCTTCATTGAACATTCTACTGCATGCTGAGCTGTTTTCAATCACCCAAGAGGTTACAAGCTGGTGGAAAGATGATTAAAAAAAGTCTTTACTATGAATCTGCTCACATCCTGGTACTCCTCACTGTTTTGTAAGGAATGTGCCCCACAGAGTTGAACTACCATGGCAAGTGTGGGTTGCTGTGAGGTTACACAGGCATTTGGGGGTCCATGTTGGTGGTCCATGAAGTTTTTTATGGGTGCTTTTTAAATTTTGATTTGGAAGGGTACTTGAGAGGTATGAAATAAGCACAAGTGAAGACGTTGGGTGGAGATGCAGGGAGAAGTGCCTGTAACAGATGGCAAAATTGGAAAAGCATGTGGCGCCCAGTTTATGGAGGGCTTTGGATGCCAAGCTTGAAAAATATTCAAAGGGAAGCAAATTTTGAAGCAGAGGATATTAAATTAGCAAAATTATTTTAGCAGAATGAAAAAGATTGGAAGTTACAGCCAGGGTGGTTAGTTAGGAAGCTATTAAAAGCAACCAGGTGATTCAATGGACCAGGACCTGAAAGGAAGCATGATGAACAACTCCGGAGATTGGAGGGGAAAGGAATTGATAGGTACAAGCTGTGACAACTGAGGGATGAGGGATTTCGAGGACTAGGTTGAAAGTGATCCTGTTAAGGAAGAAACAAGTAACAGTAGGTAGAGACACAAGATGAAGTTCTGGTATTAACTTTGAGGTACCAGAAAGATTATCCTGGGGATAGGGTCTGAGCAAAAAGGAGTGGTTGAGTTTGACCAGAGAGAATTGGACAAGAACTTTAAGTAGAATTATAGTATCCATCCAAGATCTGGATGGTATACATCCAACTGAAAAAGGAACAGAGTAGCAGCCAAATTAAGTTCAAGGTGTTGGCAAGGTTTAACAGTTCATACTGGCAATTGGGAAGGTTGTGAGTATTCTTCAGGAGAGCATTTTCAGTGGCACAAAAATGGATTAGCAGCATTTCTCACAATGAGACACCTACATCAAAACCTTGCAGTGTTTAATAAACGCGAACCTACTAGATTTGAACAGGGAAGGGGGAAAAGTCTTGGGACTTGGAATTTAACAGTCTTCCCCAGGAAATTCTTTATAGACTAGTAACATAGCGTAGAAGATGAGAGGGAGCAAATAGAAGTTTCTTTTTAATTCTTTGGTGGCTCACGGAAGGGGTGGGAAGGGTAGATGATCAAGAAGCTGGTAGAGGTTAAAAAAAATGTATATGTATATATATGAGAGGGGGGAGAGAGGGAGAGTGCGTGTGTGTTGTGAGAGAGTGAGCAGATAAGGGGATCAAGACTACAAATAAAGTAGTCTTAGGAAAACAATCCTTCTAAGAAACTGTTATGAAATTCTTGAGAAAAACCCAAAACGGGGACTGAAATCCCAGCAGTTGTGTTCTTATGGGAACAGGGAGTGATGTTGCTATGTCACAACCAATGAATGAGTATCAGCAAGTTCAGTTTGAAGCCTCATTTTCAAGGTTTTGTTTTTTGGATATTTATCTCCCTACACAGGTATGCATCCCAAAGTAAAGCTAGGGAAGCTGTAGTTGTATTTTATCACACAATTAACAAACCTAGGAGAGCAGTATATAGGGTGAGGAAATGCAACTCATTTGCTGAAGCTGCCAGGCTCCAGAAGAGTTTGGCAGCAGGTTGTATTTTTATGTTGCATGTTTTAAATTTTCTAAAATAACAAAATGTAAAAGAAAGTTTCTATTTCATTTGGAAAGCTAATTATTTTAGTTTATGGTTCATTTTTTCCCCCAGAGCTTCCTGCAGACTGTGGGCTGATTCACAGATAACCAAAATATGTAAGAGTGTACAGACAAAAAAGTACTTTAATAATAAGACATTTAGGGTAGAAGTAGTCATAGTCAAAATTTCTGTTTTCCTCTTCCTTGAGATACTGTTCAATGGCATTCTAGTAAACAGTAGTGAACAGGAGGCAATGGTAAGAGAAGTGGTTAACATACCCAGGGTAATTACTAAGAGAGTGAGAGCAGCTAGTATGGACAACCAATGACTTTTTCTCTTAAAATATTTTTAAGGGCAGGTTTATTTTGAACTGTTTGTTAAAAGTCTAGCTGATGTGAATTCTATATCTGATAACCTATACTCAATTACCATTCACAAACTTCATACAGATATGTTAATACATTTATAGAACTTCAATACTGTGATAATAGAACTTGAGAACTGAAGAGCACACATTTCTTCACGAATTTATTATATAAAATGCCCCCAGAGTATTTGATTTCTCTCCTTCTTTCATTATACACAAGCACATGGATGAGACGCTCTTTAAGATGACTGTAGTATCATGAGAGTCCCTTGCATCAAGGTAGTGTACATACCTTAACAGTGTTCTAAAGGCTGGCCCAGAAAACAACAACAACAACAAAAAAGTTACCTTATCACAAGATGGAAAGCACTATTTTCTTTTTCCTCTAAATTATGATGAAAAATGTCACTGTTTTATTTAGCATTATGGTACATAACAGATCTGTCTCAATTACTAAAATAATTAAAATAATCCTGAAAGATATCCTTTTTCCCCTCCAGTGATTTGAAAAGCTGTATTTTTCCTGCCAATTTCAAACAAATCATCAGGTTGATCTATCGTAGTCTGTTAAAACAATCATCAAAGCACAAGCTCAGCACATTAGCTGTATGTAGCTTGTAGTAAAAGGATATATCCATATGTCTCTCCTTAGTTAAAAATACATAATCCTTTTATTTTATATTGCAATAAAAGAAATTAACATCACAGACACAGAAGACTAGAAAGGGAAACTACTTACTTCTGAATGTCCAGTAATTTAAACCTATTTGTACTTTTCCACAGTACATGAAAGTAATATTTAACACTTCCTTTTTGAAGTAAAACTTAATCTTTGGGGATATACAATGTAAATAGGACTTAAGAGTAATAGTTCCACTCATTTCCAGGTCTGCTTAATGTATGATTAAGTAAAACAAGGCACAATAGCCATCCTTTCCATTATGTTGCAACACTGATCATGTGCCTTGATAAAATGGCTGATTAGACAAGATGATGGCAACATGAAGGGAAGACTTTGGATTGTCTATTTAAAATGCAGGTAATAAGTAATTAATAAAAAATTTATTTTAAGTGCACTTTCACATGCTTTGCGTTTATAATAAACAAACTTCCTAGCTTTCTTGCAACAGACTTGACTACCATTTCTTTTGGCCAAATGCACTTTTCCCCAGTAAACTTAAAACAACAACAATAACAACAACAACAACAACAACAACAAAATAATCCCTGTCCTTTCATAAACTAAGAAAGAGGATTGGCTACTGAAACAGTTCATTCCAAGACACATGAAGACGACATACTGTGGCATGAGTTGTTTTTAATTTGTTGTGCTGTTACTAAAGTTCTGAGGGCTGCAGTTAAAACATTCCAAGTTCTCCCTTCCATCTTTATTGATTTCAAGATTTTGCACAGAAAACTCTTTGGGGACTAGAACAGCAGCAATTGCATCACACTGTTTTCAAGACTTCAAGTTTCAAAGCAAATTGTTTAAAAAAAAAAAAACAAAAACACAGTTCCTGATTTGAGTTAGATACAGGGACGAAAATAGCACATACTTGAAGGTTACAGTCTACAAATGGTGGCAATGTTTTCCTTGGGAGAGTAGTTTTGTTGGTATATATTTTTTAAATACTCAAAAAGGCTCAACCTCAAGCAGTAATAAACACAAGCAAAAGTGATTTAACCCTTAAAATAAATATTCAGAAAAACCTCTCTGTACATACAAGTGAAAGAATAAGTAACACTTTCACGCAAAAAAAAAAAAAATAATAATAATAAAGGATTTGTTCATATAAGTAGCTGAAATCTGCTGTTCCAGCCCACATATCCCCAATAAAGAAGGGAGGCACAGACATAGGTGACTACTGTGGTTCACTATCTTACAGCCTTTTTGTACTGGGACACTATCACCACCAATTTTATCCTTCTTGTTATATTTATTAAAATTTTAAATTTCTTTTTCTTTTCCTTTTTTCTTTTTTTCATTTTTCTTTCTTTCTTTTCTTTTTCTTTTTTTTTTTTTACAGCATGCCAAATCCTTTGGCGTAAGTGATGGCCTTCAACAATCTTTCTTTAAGTTTTTCTTTGCTTGAATATTCCGGCAGTAAAAGGACATTAAAGCAAGTATGAGATGTAGGTAACCTAAATAGAGAGAGGGGGGAAAATAGGAAAATAAATTGTGGACAATGTGCTCAGTATTAAAAAATCCTACTTTTAGATGGTATGTATAGTTGAGATGGTTTGCAATGCAGAGTACAATTAATGCAACTCATAAACTTTGTTTTTCCTGTGCAACTACCAAATATGTTTGTTTTTATCTTATCTATTATTCAATACTAATGATGATAAAGATGATGACTGATGATAACATATTGTATACACCGAGTTATTATGACATACCAGATACTGTTTTAGGTATTCAACTGTTAGATCTAACTAAATCTTCTCACAATAAACCTATCATTATCCCCACTACAGAGTTGACATTACTGAGAAGTTAATTTACTCTAGGATGGAGACAATACTCAAACCTGCTTTTCAAGATTTCAAAGTCTGTGTTCTTTAATGCCAGTTACACATATTCTTGGCAATATGATTATATAAATGACTTAATAATAAATATAAATAAATTTACATTAAAGCCATTATACATCAAATAATGTGGAATACTAATAGAAATATTTCTATACATTTAAACCCTTAAATATGCTACTATTCAGGTATGATCCTTACTCAACAAAAACATTAACTTATACAATGAAGAGAGAAAATTAAATATCAAGATTATGAAATTGGATTCAAATGTTAAGAAATCTAGTGCTGAACAATTTTCTGAGCCTCAATTTAACCATTCTGAAATAGATTACATAATATGGCTTTTACAATTAAAAAAATTCTGAACTAAAAACTGAGTATCAATTTGCAAAATTCCAAAAGAAGTGAGCCCTGTAACAGTTTTGAAGTAGGCCAGTGTTTTAAAAATTTCAAACAGCAGCAGCAAAATATTCTCTGAACTACTAGTTCATGTGATTTGGAGAGTTCCACATAAAACTGTAAAAGTACTCAGAAGCTCCTGGACAGCTCCCATGTGTGTGATATGGAATGTAAGGTTTTTGGTATATAGTCACAACTTAATAATTACCTTTCTGTGTCTGGGCCATTTTTGGCTATAATCATCTTTAATTTTCCTAGTCCGCCCACAGGTGCTCTGTCTGTGCCTGTTGTAAACTGCAAGAAAAGTCTTTTCTGCTCATCTGTAAATGAATGAACGATTTCCCAGAACTCCCTAATGAGAAAAGACAGAATACTGATTTTAGTTTGGTATTCATTTATAACTAGTACTAGTATGAGTTTATGAT
This sequence comes from Mirounga leonina, assembly GCF_011800145.1. Classification (NCBI taxonomy): domain Eukaryota; kingdom Metazoa; phylum Chordata; class Mammalia; order Carnivora; family Phocidae; genus Mirounga; species Mirounga leonina. The sequence continues at coordinate 4,484,180 of NW_023270464.1, read as the reverse complement.
TTATTAAAACACAGAGATAACTTGGAAGTTAGTATCAGAAACCCTAGACATTCATTCCTGCTCATCAAGGATCTACAAATTACTAATGCCAATTTATCTTACCCAAAACACTTTTTAAAAGCATAGTTAGTTCATGGCAACATTATCTAGAACAGGAAAAACTGGTAAACTGAAGTGTCCAAATAACAAGAAATAATTATGTAAACTATGGTATATTCATACTATATAATCAGTAACGAACAAAATACAAAATACAAAACCCAAATCCTGTAAAGTGAAAATATGAGATTTTTGGGGGAAAAGGTGATACAGATTAAGGACAAAAACCGCCCCCCAAAACCAAAAAACACACATACATGCCTAAGAGTAGTAATACAAAAGCATACATTTTATATATAAACCAGAACACTTGTGATTTTGTTTGCTATGGAAGTGGGGATAGGGGATAATGCTGATATTTCCGCTATATGTAATGATTTAGTCCCTGGCATTCCTAAAATCTATGTGATAAAAGTCATGTTGTTATAATGATGCTTGTTATACTCATTCTAAAAACAAAATGCAGTTCATTAAGAGCAATCTTGGCATGAGTGTCTGAATAATGAGGTATCCATAAATTTAACATATGCACTAATTCTCAGCTAAAAAAAATTCAAGATTTTAGAAAAAAATTTAAAAATGTTAATTGGTCAAAGAATACATTTTAGTATTTATTTGAAAAGCTCTTTCCAGAATCATGGCAGAGAACATCACACTTCCTACATGTGTAAACAATTTCTATTATTAAAATGTGGGCATTTTTGTTGGTGCAATACCAATACTTCTGACAGGGTTAGCAGCTTTATTAGACTTCCTGGCTCTCCTTCAACATCTTCCCACTTCTTTTCCCTGACATTCTAACATCCTCCTCAGTTCCTGCAAACCTCCCATTCACCTAGAGAAAACAATAAAGAACTACATCATAACAACAGGAAATTAGACATGGAACTTGTAGGTTCATCTTTCACAGGAAGAACTAAAATCATTCCACAGTCTAGGTCAATCTTATTGGGTGGCTGACAAGAAAAAGTAAGTCTTCTGTGGCTCAGAGCTCTCTATCAGGGCAGAATAGCTCCCCAGCAAATGGGTGGTAATCAAGTCTTCTCACACTGTAGGAGTGCTCTGAAGCCTAACTGAACCAGCCACACCTGAAAAGGATAGAAGGGTACCCTGACCAGTCTGTCTACATTATTTACTTACTTGGTTCTTTCTATAATTTAAAATTAGAATTTAAAATATTGGGCTTACTATCAGTTTACATAATGAAAACACTGAACAAAATTCATCTCTTCCTTTAGGTGTTTTGTTCTATATTAAAATTCTGAATGCAACTATTTAGAAAACTGAAAAAAAGCTTCTGCATTTCTACATAAGTGGTAGCTTCATGGATCACATCCCATTTACATCTCCTAAAACCTATTCAGATCAAAAAGGAGAGAAAATCCGATAAAAAACACCCATAACCTAAGCTTAGATTAAAACTAGGAAAACAGAGTGGCAAACTCCCAACTGACATGTAAGTTGGGAGTATGAACACCTGAGCCCAAACTAGCAGAGTCCTACAAGAGCAATATGGAAGACAAGGGTGTGCAGAATAATATGGGTTAGAGTTCACCCCTGAAGGGTAGAGCCCCACCCCAAGAGTGAACTACTAAGGAAAGGTAAGAGCACTGGCAATGGGGTGGCTAAAAGGGTGGGCCTTGGAAAAGTACCAGGGTAGAAATGACAGGTAGGCATGATGCCTGGAAGTGATGGGGGGAGCACTTTGGGAGGCAGAGGTGTCCCTTGAAAGCAGCTTCTGGCAGCTATAAAGGAATGGAAGTAGCTAATGAAAGAGGCCCTAATTAAACAAGATGGAACTGAAGAATCAGAAGGTGCTAGGCCACATAACCACATATTAAAGAAATTGCTGTTACCATAACAACAGAAGAGAGGACCATTCAATCAAGAAACCACTAACTCCACCCAAACTTCTCCCCACTCTACCATGAGATCTACTAATAGCAGGTCCATAAAAACTCAACCAATAGAAATATAAATGGGAGAAACAGAATTCCAAAATCCAAATAAAGATATTATGAAACAAGTCTGGCAAATAAATAAGAAGCTAAACTGTCTAGCAGAAAAAAGTGTAATTGAAAAATTAAGTCATGAAGAATGGAAAACCTGTAATTCCCATATTCCAACATGAAGAGAAAATGCAACAGCAGATAGAAAAGAACACCAATAATCACAAATACAAAACTCAGAAATGAACAAATCTGAAACATAAATGAGAATACTCAAATATACTCAAGAAATATGCAAAATAAATTTGGAAACAGAAGGTTAACTTACAAGGTGACCAAAGGAAAAGCAGTATGACCAAAATTTCTAGTAGGGACATAGAGATCAGAAACAAAAGAACAAGAAAAAAATACATATATTTGGAACATATATATGGAATAATCCATGTATGAGATGATTCACTGTGACATTACTTCTCATAGCAAAAGACTGGAAATAAACACTATGTCCATGAATATTAATAATCTATACTGCTTTCACACAATGACAGTATTCAGCCATACAAAAGAACACGGAAGATATCTCTACACTGATATGATTTCCAGGATATAATGAAAAATATTTCCTCGCTCTGTCCCCCGGAAAAAGTCTGCATGCACTAACATTTAATAACAAAGGTCATACCTTGTACCCCAAACTGACTTTTAAAGATGCCACTTCCCCAATAATTTCTTATAAAAAAGGCTTATTTCAAGCCTAGAGTTAAAAATGCTCAAGGTGAGTTAAAAATTTCAAAATGTAAAATGAAGTGATGTTAAAAGCATACCAAGACTAATCAGTTTGAGTATTACTAAGAATAATGACTGTGAATCATACTCAATATATAAAAATCCATGAGTTCAAAATATTCAGAAAGAGGCAACCCCCCCCAAAAACAAAAAACTAAAATCCAAACTCAACTGTCACTATTGAAATTATTACATTAACTCCTTATTCTAAAATATTTAATTACATTTTATTGTGCCTTTTCAATAAAACTGTTTTACACAGTAATCAAATAGCAACCACTGATGAGGAAAAAGAACAGCAGGTATATGTAGAATGAACAGAAGAAATTTTTTTCCAAATCACCATTTTGCAATCCCCAGGGAAACAATGGATTCAGGTAAGGATATTAATGGATACAAAAAATCAGAAGAAACACAGATTAAGAGGTTTGGGGAATATGATGGTGGCAGTGATACAGTTATTTTGTTTTTGCTTTTCTTTTCAATCTCCCTAATCTCTCCCATAAAACCAGAGCTAATTGGATGGGAAAATGGAAGACCTATAGATAACACCTTCAAAACTAGGTGACAAGATATCCCCCCACAAATCCTTCCATGTAAATGAAGAGGAACACACCACTGATAGCTAGAATACCTGGTTGGTACCTTTGTCAGTGGGTGAGGATGCAAAAGGAAGGCAACTGGGTTTCTTATAGTCCTGAGAACAAAGGAACCTCAAAACCACCAACCCACTGGAAAGCACAGGCTAATTTGAAAAGATAGCTAAAAGAGTTATTCAATTTGTAGGCAAATGCAAACGGATCATGATATAGTAAAGGCTCTGGGCCCGTAAAGCTCTTGAACACCAAAATTCCCTTTTAAAACTGAGGGGAAACTGCTGGAAATAAGGTCCAAATCCACCAAATCAAGAATAAAAAGGCCAAGAAAAACTCAAATAAATGTGGGAAAGGAGAGTAGAATAGGCAGTTTCAGAAAACACAAGGCTATATATATGTACATTTTTAAAAAATCATTTTGCAAAAACAAAAACAAAATGCAGAGAGCTTTCCTGAAGCATGAAAAAGCTGCCCTGGCCTATCTCTCCCTCTTCCAAACGTGAGAAAACTCATCTCACTTAAAAAAAAAAAAAAAAAGGGCACAACAGAAAAAGATCACAAACACCAAAAGAGTTACTAGAGAGGAATAATACGTGTGCGTGCACGTAAGAATGATGTCTCTATAGAGAATAAAATTACACCGAGAGATCTGTCAACAAAACATGAAAATTGTAACAAATTTCAAATGAAGCTAAAAATTTTTAAATAATAGTAGAGGCTATGAAAGGACAACTAAGTCAGAAACAAAATTTCAGAACAAGGGTAATTAAAAGGAAAGATTTTGGAAGATATGACAGAACTAAGGAATAACTGGAAATAAAAAGAAAATAAATCACGTCAAATTGAGGGAGCTAAAACTAATCTAGAGAACCATAGGACAAATTAAGCACAATGATATCATCACAGAAACAGAAGGTAAAAAACTTAAATTGAATCAGGAAGAAAAGAAGCCATGCCTGAGAGTCTCCTTCTCAACCCAGAGACACAGCTGGCAGGGCATTTCTGCCACAACTGGTGCTGGCCTGGTAAGTGCTGCCCTTCTTGTGGAGCCTCAGAGTCCCTCCTAGGCCAGAGACACCGAATGGCCATCAGCAACAGCAAGGGGATCCTGCCACAACAGGCACAGAGCCCAGGAAGAGCTCTCCAGCCCCATGGGCTTGAGACACCACGCAACTCCGCCTGGAGAAGCTGTTCATTTCACCTCCCTCAAGCAACACCATCATGGACCACAGGGAGCCCCCATGGAAGGAGATAAAGCAGAGCAGAATAGTGCCAAAGGCTCTGAAAGCTAAATTTGTTACTGGAACTACAACCCACAAAAAGTATGCCAGAACCTGCATGCTACACTTGAATAGGATAACTGCCTGCTAAAGTAAAAAAGTGTAAACAGGACCCAGAATCTCCTAATGGACACAATGCCCAGGACAGTCCAAAACTACAACACGAAGGAAAGAAAATCAAGTGGTGTCAACACTGGGATGAATAAGATGTTGGAACTGGGGCACCTGGGTGGCTCAGTCGGTTAAGCATCTGCCTTTAGCTCAGGTCATGATCTCAGGGTCCTGGGATTGAGCCCCACATCGGGCTCTCTGCTCAGAGGGGAGTCTGCTTCTCCCTCTCCCTCTGTGCTCTCTCTCTCTCTCTCTCAAATAAAATCTTAAAAAAAAAAATAAAATGTTGGAATTATCTGACACGGATTTTAATGCAGTCATCATAAAAATGATTCTACGATTTTAAGTTCTATTGTTTCACAAATGAAACAATACAAAATCTCAGGAAAGAAACAGAAGTTACAATAAAAAAAGAGCCAAATATAAATTATAGAACTGAAAAACACAGGAAGAGAAATATACTGGATGGGCTCAACAGTAAAGATGACAGAGGATAAAAAACTGAACAAGAGAGAAAGCTGGAAAACAAAACAAAAACAAAAAACCCCAGAGTCTCAGGTACTTGTGAAACAATGACAAATGACTGAATAGGCCCAGAAAGAAAGGGGAGAGAGTGGGGCTGAAAAAGTATTTGAAGAAACAATGGCCGAAAACTTTCCATGTTGGGCAAAAAACAAAACCACAACTTCAAGAAGCTGAACAAACCCCAAATGGCAAAAACAAAACTACTCTTCAGGAATAAAGGGGAAATAAAGATATCACCAGACAAAGGAAAACTAAAAGAATTTGTCCATTAGCAGACCTGTCTTTGAAGAATTACTAAAAGGAGTAATAAAAGATAGGACTCTTAAAGCAAATGGAAAGAACGGAAATAGTAGAAATATAGGTATATACAACAGACTACCATCCTCATGAATTTTGTAAATCCTATGTGATGACTGATACAAAATTATAATAGCATTAATATTCAAGACAATATTTAAAAGTGTGGAATGAAACCTAAATGGAAGCAAGGTTTCCACACTTCACTGGAAGAGGTGTTGATCCACTTTCACATATGTACACAGCAACCAGGAAGAACACTATACTGAAAAATACAACCCAAAAAAACACTAAAAATAAATCTAGGGTATCCTTAAAAAAAAGTCTGAATAACTAACCCATGGAAGGCAAAAAGACAGAAATAAGCAATCATAAAAAAGAGAGAAACAGAAAATATATAATGGTAGACATAAACCCTAACATATCAATAATTACCTTAAATATGAACTGCCTAAATATACCAATTACAAGGCAGACTGAGAGTGGATGGAAAAAAAAAAAAAAAAAAAAGACTCAACCATAAGCTGTTTCTAAGAAATTCATTTCAAATTCAGCAAGACAGGTTGAAAGTAAAACAACGAAAAAGCTATCATGCAAACATTTAAAAAAAAAACCAAGAAGGTTATATTATATATTAGATTCAGAGCAAAGAAAATTATAAATCATACAGGGACCTTATGTAATGATAAAAAGACATAATGACTCCAAATGGGTATGTACAAAAAAAAAAAAAAAAGGTATGTACCAAATGACAGCCTCAAAATACATGAAGCAAAACCTGACAGAGATAAAAGGTGAAGGAGATAAATATCAGAAGAGACCTATAGAAATATGCTCAGCTGATTTTTGACATATGTGAAAAAGTAATTCACTGGAGGAAAGAGAAAGTACTATATCTAGACTATGCAAAGAACTCTCAAACTCAACAGTAAAAAACAATCAAGTGCACTCTTGGCATTTACCAGAGAAATGAAAATTTGTGTTTACCTAAAAAAACTGTGCATGATTATTCATAGCAATTTTATTCAGAACAGCTCCAAACTAGGAACAAGCATGAAGTCTTTCAACAGACAAATGGTTAAAAAGACTGGTGAATACACATCAAGGAATAAATACTACTCAGCAATAAAAAGAAACAAACTATTGATAAGTGGAAAAAATGTAGGTAACTTTCAAGGCTGAGTCAAAAAAGCCAATCTGACATATTATATGTGATTCACTTAATACAACATTCTTGAAATGACAAAATTAAGAAATCGAGAACAGGTGGGTGGTTGTCAGGGGTTAGGGACTAGAGTGGGGATAGGGATAGGGTAGAGGTATGGGTATATACGTGTGACTGACTATAAAAGAGCAACAGGAGGATTGTAGTGATAGAATTTTTCTGTATCTTGACTGCAACCTACAATATCCTGTGATATTGTACTAATGTTTTATAAAAATTTGCCACAGAGGGAAAAATGGTAAAGTGTTTACATAGGGTCTCTGTGTGATTTCTTACAACCGTATGCCAATCTATAATTATTTCACAATAAAAAGTTTAATTAAAAAAAGTGTTAAAGAAGATTAACAGATCAGATGAGTAGATTTTGGAGGAAAGAAAATCAGCAGAGACAGAGAGGCAACATCACATAATGATAAAGGATCAATCCACCAAAAAGACATACTGAAGCTTAAAGTATATGTACCAATCAAAAGTAATCTTCAAAATACATATAAAAACTGACAGCTGAAAGGAGGAATGGACACATCCACCATTATGGAGCTTTCAACATCCCTCTCTCTGAGCAACTGATAGAACTACAAGTAAGAAAATCTGCAAAATCATCAATGAACAGAATCTAAATCTACATTTATAGAACATTCCACCCACCAACACAGAATACACAAATTCAAAAGTATTATTAGGAGTCATGAAGAGTAAGTTCTCTGATTATAAAAGAATCAAATTAGAAATCAGTAACAGAGAAGAGGAAAATATGCCAAAACCCTGGAAACTAAACAACATAATTTTGTTTTGTGTGTGTTTTTTTTTTTTTAAAGATTTTATTTATTTATTTGATAGAGAGAACACAAGCAGAGGGAGTGGGAGAGGGAGCAACAGCCTCCCCGCAGAGCAGGGAGCCTGATGCGGGGCTAGATCCCAGGACCCTGAGGATCATGACCTGAGCCGAAGGCAGACACTTAACGACTGAGCCACCCAGGCGCCCCATAAACAACATAATTTTGTTTAAATAACAAAGAGGATGTCTCAAAATAAATCTTAAAAAATACATACATATGAAAAAAATGATAATACAACATATCAAAAAATATGGGATATAGCTAAAGCACTAAATGCTTACATCAGGAAAGAGGAAAGGTCTCAAATCAAGGTTTCTATCCTCAGTAACCTAGAATGAGAAGAGCAAAATAAACCAAAAGAAGGAAGGAACTAATAAAGAGCAGAAATCAATGAAATTAGAAACAGGAAAAGAAATGAGAAATAAAAAGCTGGCTTTTCAATATAATCAATAATTTCAACAAACCTCTCAAGCAAGACAAGTTTTAAAAAGAAAAAAAAACACAAATTACCACTATGAGGAATAAAAAAGGGTATGATCAGTTCAGATCTGCAGACAACAAACGGATAAAAATGGATTAGGAACTCTGCACAAATAAATTTGACTACTTTAATAAAGTGGATCAAAACTCCTTGAATAACACAAATTACCATTATTCATGGACTATCAAAGATAATTTTAATAATCTTATAAACATTGAAGAAGTTGAGTTTGAAATTAAAATCCTCCCCAAAAAGGAAATTTCTAGGCCCAGATGGTTTCTTTGGAGAACTTCACCAAACATTTAAGAAATAATCAGTACCACTTTAACACAATCTCTCTTAGAAATCAGAACACTTCCCAACTCTTTATGAGGCCAGAATTAACCTTGATGTTAAAACCAGACCAAGACAACATAAAAAAAAGGCAGAAACTATAGACCAGTATCTCCCATGAACTGAGACACAAAAGTCATCAACAAATTACCAAGTCAAATTTGACAATGAACTGAATGGAAAATCCATTAATGCAATGTACCATATCAAATAGAGGATAAAGAAAAATCATGCTTGGATCAATAGATGTGGAAAAAGCATCTGACAAAAACCAAAAGCCTATTCACAATAAAACTCAACAAACAAGGTATAGAGCGAAACCTCCTTGAATTTGTAGAGAGAACACTACACAGAAACAAGTCAAGGCTTTTGCTTTTACTACTCTTATTCAGCAGTGTTAAAAGTTCTAACCAGCATAATATGGCAGGAAAAAAAAAAGGCATACAAATTTAAAAAGAAGCATGACTATCCCTATTTACAGAATACATGATTGTCTATACATAAAACCCCAAGATGTCTCAAAAAACAAAACAAAAAACAACAAAAAAACAAACAAAAAACTTTCTAAAATAAGTGAGTTCAGCCAGGTCACAAGACACAGGTCAACATATAAAAAAAAAATCAATCACATTTCTATATACTAACAAAATGTGGAAACCAAAATAAAAATACAATGCCATTAAAAAAAATAAAAATACAATACCATTTACAATCACTGCAAAGGAAATCACATACTTAGGTATAAATCAAACAAAACACGTATAGAATCTATATGCTGAGAATTACAATGCTGATGAAAGGAATAAAAAAAAAAAAAAGACCTAAATAAATGGGGAGCTATCCTGTATTCATAGGTTGGAAGAGTCAACATAATAAAAATGCCAATTCTCCCCAATTTGATCTTAGTGTAATTCCTATCAAAATTCCATCAAGGTTTTTTGTAGGCATAGACAAAGTGAATACAAAATTTGTATGTTAAAGCAAAGAGTAGCTAAAATATGGAAAAGGCAAGAAATCTTTCATTTAAAATGGGAGTAAGCACTCTATCTGATGTTAATGCTTACCAATTACCTGTACTGATAAATACAGTGCAGTATTGGCAGAGATGGAGAGGCACACAGATCAAGGGAAGACCACAGGGAATTCAGAAAAAGATTCACACAAACATTATGAACTGATTTTTGACAAAGATGCAAAAGCAATTCAGTGAAGGATAGCCTTTTCAATAAATTATGTGGGAAATGGACATCCATAAGCAAAAAAGTGAATCGACTTAAATCTCATTATTATATAAAAATCAACTCAAAATGGACCAAGACTTCAATATAAAACTATAAAAATTTTAGGAAAAGAGAGACAAAGAGGGGGAGAGAGAGAGTGAGAGAGAATATGAATCTTCAGGACCTATGGCTGGCCTTACGTGTATTTATCTTTTATATCTTACTTTACCAAAAACATGATCCATAAAAGGAAAAATCAAAGCTCATCAAAATTAAAAACTTCTGCCATGCAAAAGATTCTGTTAAGATGAAAAGATCAGCCACAAGAGTAGAAGAACGTATTTGCAAACCACCCACCACAAAAAGGACTAGAAGATATGAAGAATTCAAAATTCAACAACAAAAAAAGACATTTCACCAAAAACAATATAGAGATGGCAAGTAAGTACATGAAAAGATATTCCACATCACTGCCATCAAGGGTAATTCAAATTACAGCACAATAAGATATTACAACATACCTAGCAGAACAGATAAAGCTAACAATTTTGACACCACCAAATGCTGGCAATGATATGGAGAAATTGGATCACTCATATATTCCCCAGGGATATGTAAAATGGTACAGTAACTCTGGAAAACAGTTTGGCAGTTTCTTAAAAAACTAAACATGCACTTGTCATATGACCCAGGATTGCACTACTGAGCATTTATACCAGAGAAATGAAAATATATGTTCTTGCAAAAATCTTTGCTTAAATGTTTAGTAGCTTTATTTCTAATAGCCAAATACTGACAACATTCCAAGTGTCCTTTAACAGCTGAATGGTTAAACCAAATATGGTACATCTATGTCATGAAATGCAGCAATAAAAAGGAATGAGCTATTGATACATATAACAACTTTGATGGATCTCAAGAGAATCATGCTGGAGGAGTATGAGTATGCCTACAAAGGGATAGCAACAGGCACCCTTCTGGTGATGAAAAAGCTGTACGCAATGATTATAATACTGGTTATGCAAATCTATATAATGTGATGAAAGTACACAGAACTACACATACACAGAAATAAGTGCATGAAAAACTGATAAAATCTGAATATGGTCTATAGATTGAATCAGTATCAGTTTCCTGAATTTGATATTGTGCTACAGTAATGAAAAATGTTACCACTGTGGGAACGTGGATGGAGGGTACACTGGACCAACCCATACTATATATTTTTTTAAGATTTTATTTATTTGAGGGGCGGGGCAGGCAGGCAGAGGGGGAGGGGAAGTTCCCCGCTGAGCAGAGAGCCCAATGTGGAGCTCGATCCTAGGAACCTGAGGATCATGACCCGAGCCGAAGGTAGATGCTTGACTGACTGAGCCACCCAGGCACCCCTCCAACCTGTATTGTAAAAGAAAATTCCAATAAATCTATAGTTATTTCAAAATAAAATTAAAAAAAAAAACCCAAATCAAAATACCCTCCAACAAAGAAATGTCCAGGTCCAGACAGTCTCATTGGTGAATTTGAGCAAATATTTAAGAGAAAAAATTACCAATCTTATTCGAGTATTTTTGAAAATGAGGAACAATACTCTTTTTAACTCACTATATAAGGGTAGCAAAAACCTGACGTGTATAAAAAAAGAGACCAAAACAAAATGTTAGTAAAATAAACTGAGCAACGTATTTATAAACTAACAGGCCACAGCTAAGTTAGGCTTATCTAGAAATAAAAGGCTGATATAGTATTGAAAAATTAAATGAAATGAATCACATTAACTGTGAGAAGAGGATAATCAAATCTGAATTTGACCAAGCCTTTAAACAGAAATTCACTAGCAACTAAAAAGAAACTGCAGTCCCTGCCTCTCACCCAAAAACACTAACAAGGACCATTTAAAAAGATACTTTGGGGGGGGGCGCCTGGGTGGCTCAGTCGGTTAAGCATCTGCCTTCGGCTCAGGTCATGATCCCAGGGTCCTGGGATCGAGCCCCACATCGGGCTCCCTGCTCCGCGGGAAGCTTGCTTCTCCCTCTCCCACTCCCCCTGCTCGTGTTCTCTCTCTCGCTGTCTCTGTCAAATAGATAAATAAAATCTTTAAAATAAAAAGATACTTCTAGGGCGCCTGGGTGGCTCAGTCAGTTAGGTGTCTGCCTTCGGCTCAGGTCATGATCCTGGGGTCCTGGTATCGAGTCGTACATCAGGCTCCCTGCTCAGCGGGGAGCGTGCTTCTCCCTCTCACTCTGCCCTTCCCCCTGCTTGTGCTCTCTCTCTCTCAAATAAATCTTTAGAAAAAAAAATACAATAAAAAAATAAAGATACTTCTAAGTCTCTTAGTAGTCAAATGAAATCCCGGACAGCTTTATCGGCAACTGGAAAACATAAACACAAACTTGCTTGACAGTCAACATTTTCTCACTTTATTTTTATTAATGCTAGACTTTTAAATGTTCACGTTTTACATATAGTTATTTTCTGAGTAATTTATTTTCATTAACTTTATTAGTGGTAAAAGTTGTAGTAGAATTATATTTTTAATATTAAAAACTAAAATATTTCTATTGGTATTTTATATTACACCAAATGTTATGTTACTAATTTTTAGTTGAAATGTATTATACAGTTTCAAAGTTTTTCTTCATTTCACTTCAATGAATTCTGAATACTTTAAATGAAATAAATACCAAACAAGATACCAATATTGCCAATTTTTCCCTGGTATTATAATAACTATTCCAAGTCTTCAACTTTCTACTAGTTGTAGATTCTATTTAATGAATTAATATTTTCATATATATGTTGACAAAATAAGAAGTCTGAATTTTGTTTAAAAAGATTTTTAGAATACCATTAACAATGAGAATGATTTGGAAGCTACTGTTTCACTTGCCTTTCAAATTACACATTAACATATGATCTTAAGATATGTATCAAGTAAGAATTATGTTATTATAAGCTAGAAATAAAATTAAAACTTTAAAAATTAATTTCTCCATAAAGCACACACAAAATACTTCCAACTATTCTCAGGGAAACTTAAGAGGCTATAAAATCCAATCTGTGAATTCCTTGTGACTCACAAGTGGGGTTTTCTTTATCATGTTTTCAACCCTTTCATGTGTCAGTTTTGAAACTTCAGGTAAGTAGCATAATAATAGTTGCTTAGAGTGAGTAGTTCAAGATTGCTACTAGAAATGAGTTAGGGTGTACTAAAAAGAGGAAATGCCAGTAACCTCCTACACACCAGAATGAAGAACAAAATAGGTAACAGAAGAAAATAATGTAATGTAATATAAAACAACATAAAGTATTACTCATCTCTAGTTACAGTTGATACTCATTCTGGTGTTCACATACTGTAGTCTTAGAGAAATAACCTTCAGAGACAACCTCCAGGAGTTATGTTTGCATTCCTTTCACCTTATCCCACAAGTGGGCACCTAAAAAGCATCTTTGTCCCCTTTTACCAATCTCCACAAGGGAGGAAGAAGCCTATGTCTTTTAAGATTGAATAGTGCAGTACAGAAAAGGAGACAGTATGGTAGGAACAGCATTTGTTTGGAAGAGGCAAAGACTGGGAAAGATCTCTGCCTTTTTCTGTGAAAATCTGGGGCTCAGTTTCTTCAGGGGTAAAACAAATACTAATATGTATCTTGGCATGTGATCATAAAAATTAAATAAAATAACATTTCACACAAAAGGTGCTTCATATAGGGTAGAGAATAACAGTTCACAAACACAGAGTTCAAGAAAGGGGAAATATTCAGAGATGGTAGCTCTGTTTTCATCATTTTCTAACCAGCAGTAAGCACATGCTAATCAGAATCACTAGGAATATTAGATAATTTATATCCCAAATGCATAAGAAAACATGTGACTTACATAAAACACTTCATTCAAGAAATAAATCATTAACAGTAAAAACTGGTGATTATATTACAAATACACTTCTAATATAATAGATTGAGAATCTGTGAGTTTGCTTATTTGGTAAGTAATACCTAGAGATGAAGGTCTAAAGCATAAACTACACACCCCTTTATTGAATTAAATCTTCCTTTTAAGAATTAAGCACCTCACCTAATCAGAACAGAGTCCCTGGTATAGCCACCGTCATATTCCGTAGTTTCTTCTAGCGCTTGGAAATCTAGATTCTGCAAATTCAAGAAAATACGTCTTAACATATATACCACACCATTACAAACAATAAATTAATAGGATATTTTTGCAGACATTTTGCTTTCTTACCCGGCTTCCACATATAAGCAATTCAATTTCCTCTGGTCTGAATAAATACTTTAAGGGAGATTCATTGGTCACCATATGAAAACCTCTCCGAAAGGCTTTGAACTGTTTTTCTACTGATTTATTGAGAATGTAGTCAGAATAGAGATTGACAAATTCCTGCAGAAAACATTAACCACAAGAACTTCTTATAATATGCTATACAAATAAAACACAAGATACAGGGCTGCATATCCTTTTTGTTTTTATTTTCCCAAAGAAAGAAGAATATTCAAGAATATATTTAAAGATTCAAACTTTACACATACAAAGGAAAATACAGACATACCTCAGAGATATCGTGGATCTGGTTTCAGTCCACTGCAATAAAGTGAGTATCGCAATAAAGCAAGTCAAATGAATTTTTTGGTTTCCCAGTGTATATAAAAGTTATGATTACATTATACTGTAGTTTATTAAGTTTGTAATACAGTATGTCTTAAAAAAATGTACATACCTTAATTTTAAAAATATTTTATTGCTAAAAAATGCTAACCATCATTTGAGCTTTCAGTGAGTCATAATCACTGAGCACAGATCACCATAACAAATATAATAATGATGAAAAAGTTTGAAGTTTGAATTACCCAAGTGTGACAAAGAGACACAGAGTAAGCAAATGCTATTGGAAAATGGTGCTGACAGACTTGCTCAAGAAGGGTTGCCATAAACCTTCAATTTATAAAAAAATGCAACATCTGCAAAGTGCAATAAAGTACAATAAAACAAGGTACCTTTAACAATTTCACAGATCTCTGCAACAGAACTATAAAAAGGCCATGTACATAAACTAAATATACATATAAGTTTCAATTTTGATATTATCTTAAACAAGACTGAATATAAAAGCTGGGCCTCAATACAATTTTGAGAGTCTCTCAACCAGGTGTGCAAACACAGAGACATTTAAACCATGTATACATCTATTTATAAAAGCTAACAACCGCACTGTACCGGATTTGAGCAATCCAGGAAGCCTCATGTTGTCTATGCTAGAATATTTGAGAAGCTGCCTACTGTATCCAGTTCATCAAAACTTTGGGTGTTTTACTTGATACGTAAGCTACTGTACCAAATCATAAAAGGTAAAAATGCACTTTGTATCCTAACTTAAGAGAATATTTTATCAAAAATTACATTATTATAAACTGTTTTTTTAAAGGCTTACTATATATTGATCTTAATTTTCCTGCCATATTATGGGTTATTCCCATTTCCAGATGCATACAGAAAACATGTATCTGACTTAAAGAACACTTTTCACTAGTGTTTTTAAGTCACATATATATGTGTGCCTTTACATTAAAGGCAATGGCCATTTGTTGGGTGAGAAGGATCTTAATCATGAGGTCTCCGTTTCCCTCCCCTGTACAGTCTAGTATCAGAAATACACTGTTTCTTGCTTTTTATTACAGCCACACTGTGTCATTCACTATCTACTACTCCTGTCCTCTTTCTTAAAAAGGGTTTTAGTGCCCAACTACAGGCTCTCCTACCAGCTCATATCCAAGATTTAGAAAACTGGCTATTTCATTTATTATTTCATTTTTAAGAATTTGATTACTTGATTTCTTTTTTGTATGAAGTATTTTAGATACTTCTTTAAAAATTACAAGCATATACGCTTTAAAACTGTTAATAAAGAGACAAAGACAATGATGATACTAAAACACTTATTACCTTCCTGTTTTCATTCGTAATTGGAATTTTATCACCATTTTCCTTTAAATCATACATCATGGGATTACCAAAGAGGTCTGTCTGAGATATCTGGAAAGTGATCATCATGTCATCTTCCACATTCCCTTCATATTCCAATAAATCTTTTAAACTCTGATATAGGACCTAAAACCAGAAATAAAATTAGGTTACCATAGAACTATAAAATACAACATTTTGTATCCCTCTTCTTGGGAAGAAAAAAATTGACAATAAGAACTAAAGCATAGAAAGTATCCTCTCTGTCCCCCAAATAGTTTACAATACAGAAAGACTGACAGTTACTGGTCTGTCCAATTCTCTGCTGAGAAAACCACAGCGTCAATTTAGCAATGGATTTTACTCTGTGCTCTATGAGAGAACCTCAGGTGTCTCACAGTGAGGGAGGGGTTGGAGACAGAAACAGACACATTAACTGTAGCTACCAAACCCCTTATCCAGAGCAGCTCTGATTTCACCTGGCAATCTCATGTGGTTTCATTAAAAAACAAAAAAAAAAAGCCCCAAAAACCAAAATGACATGTTTAAAAACCCTTTTCTACAGAATCAATCCTACGAAACCTGCTTGCTGACAGTTATACTAAATTTCCCCTTTGAGTTTTTAAGTGTTCATGGTACTTTAACAGATTAAAACAGCTTTATCTTAATAGGTATAAATATTAACAAATGAAAATGATTCCAAATGAAATGAAAACTTTAATTTTTTTACATAAATTAAACTTTAGTTCTGCTTTTAAATAAAATCTAAATATCAAATAAAAAATTACAGACTTACAGGGTGAGAATCTCCCAGGTCACGAAAAGTTCCTTTTTTCCCCATTAGCTTCCTGTAGACAACCATGGGAAAATGTACATCCAGTATACAGTTATTGTAAATAGCCAGACCCAGGACTATGCCAATCAGAGTGAACTGACCCTCAGTTTCAAAAGAGGATGGATTAAACCAAAACAATTTTGTAGATTCATCATATGTGAACATACCTATAAAAAATGATTTTAAAAAATATATTACTTTTATATTTTATTAAAGACTGATGAATACAAATATAACTACACAAATTTATATGTAGTAGGTGTACAAAATTTTTTTTCTCTATTACATTAACACTTGAGAGACCAAAGTTCAAATATACATGATTGTTATAAATTGTGGAAAATGGTAGTATGTCATATTAAGAAGCCACGGCAACAAAGCAATAAGCAATTTTGGTTGCATTTTCTACGAAGTTAGGGAAAATGTTCATTAAAGTTCTCTAATCTTCTATTAATACAAATGATAACTTCATTTGTATTGATACTTTATCTGCTGAATGGATGAAAATAAATGCAAAACCAAAGGGAAAAAAAAGCTTTATAAAAACTTATTAAAACATATTTAATCTACATGTGCTGACATCAAAAAACAATTTTGAATTTCAAAGAAAAGTTTTTGTTTTTTCAAAACTGCACAATGATCCCATGAGGTTTTTCTAGCACCTTTTGAACGACAAAGTCAGATGAAGCGAAGTACATAAGCTTAAATAAATTTGATGAAGACAGATTACATCCAAAACCCAAAGCTATTTAATACACACATTGTGAGCCAATAAATAAAACAAAAGTAGTTTGCACTTGTAGTCTTATTTCAATTTCACATGGTCTTCACTATTCAAAACCCAAGCTTAGAGATCTTTCTTGTATCATTCATTTTAAAAACTAGGAATGTTTGATTTTACCTATCTGAATACCATTACTAAGGCAAAATTATCTTCTTCCCTTCAGACAAATAGAATATCTAAGGAAAAGGTTACATGGTATTTTACGAAATTATGACTTTTCTTACTTTGCTAAAATGTTTTTCAATTGCTACTGTGCAACTCAATGAAAATATTTTAAGAATTAGGTCTGAAAAAAGGGGCAATGTCCAATAGAACAAACTTTAGAAATCAATATGACACAAATACATCAATTTATTTGATTTTTGAAAGCTTTAAAAATGTTTATTTTCACATTTAGTTTAAGTTAAATACAAAAGGAACTGTAAAATGTTCCTTGGATCATAAGAGTATAAATATAAAAGTAAGCTAGGACTTTTTTTTAATGAAAGTTAATGTTCATGAAATAAAAGTTTGAAAATTATCTAATTCTTACCTGAATCTCAGTTTAGTTCTAAACTTTTTTTACAGGCCCAAGTTACAAGATTCACTGAAGTGGTAAAAACTTCATTCAGTTGTAAATATGTTATTAACAGAGTCAAGAACAGTCGAAAATAATTACAATTAATAAATTTGATGAAATCTCACAAATATATGTCCTTGGTCTCAAGAGCAATAAACTACAAATTAATCAGAATATAAATTACAGAGGTCATTACTCTCATCTCTGTGTATGAAAGATAATAATTTTAAGGCTCAAAATGATTCCATTTTGGGCACAGTTTTGCCAGTCCCCGGAAGAAATGCACCATAAAGAGTGGCTCTTCTAAAATACTCATTTTTGATAGTTTTAACTATCATTTCAATTACCTTACTATCAAGTGGAACTATTAAATGTATGTTTTTCTCTTAAAAGTATTTCTGCGTATAATGTAAGTATGCTTTACAGCTAATGTTTAACGTGTCGAGACACAAGGGAACCCAGAGCTAAGGTTTACCAAACCTAAGAAGCTCACAAATTAACTTTCAATCACAAAAAAGGCATGGTTTTAGGTGTCTTGAGATTACATGCAAATTACATAGGCTTCTGATTAATAAACATTAGCTAAAATAGTCTTAACTATATTTGTGTCATGAACTCAAAATGTCTACTTTCATTTACATATATGTATATATATGACCAACTAAGAATAACAGAAAAGTCAATTCAATGTATATACTGAGAATCAACAAGCTCAATTCTCAAAGCTTAATGGAAATGATATATGCATTATTCTATGTCACATCCTTCACAATTCTGACTGTACCTTTAGTGGACTCCTTTTCCTGTAACTGTCATGCATTCGGTTTTAAAAATAAGCAAACCTAGTAACCAAGTTAGTGGTTATATTATAGAAACTCAATCAGTTCAGAACTACCCAGTTATGAATACAATCCAAGAAGCTGCAGTCTTTTACTGGTTCTACTTTATCTACTTTGTCTATCAGTAAAACTCAAATTCTTCACTTTCAGACTGACATATATAGATCAGTTTCTCCCAAACTGTTCAATAAAAAACATTTCTGGGAGGCAAATGTTATTAGATGTGGGGTGGAAAAAGGGTTCTGGAGTTCAAAAAGTTTGGGAAAATACTGTAATATTAAGCCCCATGAAATCCTGTAGCAAATAAAAACCTAATTACTTTGATACCAATGAGGGTTTCCAAACTTTGAGCATGATACACTTGTGAGACATTCTCAATATTCTTTAGACACTGTTGTATGAAACTCTTATTTCAGAAATGCTGTGAGTTTGATGAATGTTTAGAGTAAAAAGAGCAAAGAAATCTTTCAATTGTTCTAATGTACCATTTTCAATTTATTTATCTAAGAGGTAATTTCCTGTAGTAAAATATTAGGCTAAGTAATCTGAATAAGAACTTGAATAAGTGATGCATAATAGTACCCCAAACCCACAAATTCAGTCATTATCTGTGATTCTAGGAAAGTCATACCAAACCCTATTAACTGTTCTTCATAACTGAGAGTATTTATAAACACTGGTAAACAAATCCTTAATTCAAAAAGATATGCCATCATGATCATATCACTAAAATATTTACCAATATCTGGATTGAAGATTTCCTCCACAACCAGCTGAAAAAATTCTTTGGAAACACCTCCCTCATCAACTCCTTGTTCTCCTTCAAATTCCACATACAATTGTTTCTTCAAGTCTGCAGGATTTTCCATAGCGATCATCTCTAGCTATAATGAGTGAAAAGATAAAGTGAAAAGAAGATGACTGCCAGTTTAAGGATGAAAGCAAAATAAAAATAAGGAGAAGCAAAAAAAAAAAAAAAAACAAAACAAGGAGTAGGGCTATGGAGCAAATAAAAAGTACTGACTTTTGGTCTGTTTTAAATGGAAACAGGAAGCAAACTGGTAAAAAGCCAGTAAAGGCAAAGATTCAGTCTCACAGATAATGGAAAAACAGGACAGTAAAGAAACCAGCATAGATTTATAAAAGGTTACTTTCTAACTACTGATTTGTGATGAAATTAACATATAGTAGAAAATTAAAATTAGATTTTTTTGTTACTTCTGTATAACAAACCTGGGCTGTAAGGTTAGGACATGGAAAGAAGTCAAGACAGCCAAATACATAAGTGAACTCAAAATAAATCATTTCAACAAAGATAATGGAGTATAAAAGTTTGACTTCAAATTTGTTCGCTAGTAGTTCTTTATGTTTAATAGAATAGAAACTAAGGAATTAGGTCTTATTAATCCATTCAGCCATAAATAAAATAGTTTCAATTAAGAGAAAAAACACACTGAATAAATAGGGAAACAATTTATGGTCTCTTATAATGCTTATTATAAATTGCCACTTCTCAATGGATCACAACACATCTCATATACACTTTTTTTTGAAAGCAGATGAGACATACGCTTGCTCATATCCTTACTCTTAATTTCTTACTAACAGTTATCAAACCCTAGTATCTAGCATTTTTTAACTATAAATCTTTACCAGATACTTTTTTGTATCTATAGAATATACATAGTAACTGATCTCAGTCATTAAGAGATTAATCAGAAAATCCACACTAGATTCTAATGTGAAATAATTACACTGCATTTTTTTTTTAATGTATCTGAAATTTACTAACAGCATGCCTATTGATCACCCACCATATTTGCTACATTGACTTTAAATGCCGTTTGGCTGTTAAAATTTTTCTAAATTTGCCAAAACAGAATATGTAAGGGTGTTCAAGTTATTCCAACTAGTCCAAGTAGAATTTTAAAAAATGGTTTTGAGCAATTCAAACATCAACAAAGTAACTGTACTACGGTCCTAAAGTAATGACTTTAGGTAATAGCAATGGTTTGGACATTCTAGCAGATCTATAAAAAATGAAATAAAATCTCATGAATTCATAAATCAAGCCAGTTGCCCTAGATCAATGTTTTTCAAACTGCCAACTGAACCTCATTAGTGGGTAGCCCAATTCATTTAGTGGTTTAAAACCAACAATGGGAGGGAAAAGAATGTATTCCACATAGTAATGGCATCTACTGTTTTGTGAAACTTCTATTTCAATTATATGTACAGACAGATAGGCATGTGTGTACCTAATGCTATGCAAAATATCTTACTTGGGACTACAGTCAAAAAGGTTTTAAGAACAAAGGCTGAAATGATCTCTTAGATATCTTCAACTTTTGGATTCTATAATTCTGTGATTTTAGAATCTTTAGCTTTAAAAAATGTCCTGTACAACAGTGGTCTCTAATATTTACAAAATCATTTTTATGCCAAGTTGTATAAGGATAACTTATTTTTGTGACAGTGTTGTGGAGACTGAGAATACTCTGTACTAGTTCCAACTATCACTTAACTTTTAAACTTTAAATTTTAGCAAGCGACTCAGGTAAGCTTCAGTTTCCTCATCTGCAAAGAAAAAAAAGGAATAGTACTCTTCATACTGAAAAGATGTGAAGGCTTAGTAAAAATATATAGCAAAGTGTTTAGAGTGGGCAATATTAAGATAACACATCATGTTGGAACCTTTTAAAACAACTTTGATCTTTGAACAAAAGATTCACAATTTGGTTTTATAGCCTTGTCCCAAGTTTTGAAAATAACCTTGGGGAAAAATAGTTCCAGTTGGAAACCTGTTTCAAGCCACAGAAAATAAAGAATGCTGAGAACTAAATTAGAATTATCAGCTCCAATGTGGTTTACCCATCACGCCAACATCCCATATTGCCATGGAACGCATTCCTAGTTTCCTTCTTCCAGTTCCCACCTGCCTAGGTGTTAAAGGAATATAAGTCAATGTTTATATATGCCCTTATAACACAAAGACAAACCTGCTTTTATATCAAAAGTATAATGCATTCCAAGGTGGAAAAAATGATTATCTGATATTTAAATATGCTTCCTATAGTTCTTCCTCATTAACATTCATAAATGAGAGCGGACTCCATTATCAATGTGATTGTATCTTTTAAAGGATTTGTTGTTTCTACAGGATTCAGAGATCATGTGTTGCAGTCTGAGCTCCACCACAGACACTTTATATGACGCTGAAACAAATTTATCTTCATTCTTAATATTAAATATTACTGTCTGTCCATCTCCATCAATCTCCACTCTGCTCCCCACCCTGAGTGCCAAAATAATTCAATGCAATGTTCTATAATTACAATTGTAAACATATAGCTTTCTTTGTTAGTTTCATCTATAAAATGAGAATGACGTATTAAGAAGAAATAAATACACGTGAAGCACTTAGATGAATTCCCTGTACAATAATGCCTTCTAAGTACTAGCTTTTGTTGTTACCGTTACTTTAACTCGTACTAAAAATTTTTTCAGGCTTGCCTGAAAACCGAACCACCCAGACATTACAGAAAAAAATATTTCAGTAACAATAACACAACAATAATATAGCACTTATGTGTCAGGGGACTATTCTAAGCCCTTTACATACATCAATTCACTTCATTTTCACAACAACCTTATGTGGCTGGTAATAATAACCCCATTTTACAGATAAAGACCCCAAAGTAATGAGAGATTCAATAACTTGCTTTCAGTATTAGTAAATGGTAGAACAGAGTTCTAATCCAGGCAGCAAGCTCTTAACTACTATGCCTTCCTGCTCTCCTCAATGACTAGCAGTAATCTTTTTGAGATTTATTGTTTATATTTTTATATATTATTTTATTATATATAATAAATACATAATAAATGTACACATAAATTAAATGTTATTAAATGTATTTTATGTATTTTATAGTTATTTGAGTAACTTATTTTCTTCCTTATGCTTTTCTGTATTTTTAATTATTATTTTTTTACAATAAACATGTATCTTAGAATCAGGAGGTCAAATGCAAATATGTAAAAAGAATGATTTGAAAAATAGGTAGCAACTAAACTCTGCAGGTAAAAATTTTCCATTATTATCTATGTTAGATTACCATTCTCAGGTATATATTAAGTGGTTCTGTAATACTTTTATCATTTATGTAGACATGAGTAGCCTAACCTTTAAAAAACAATTTTTACTTTTAACTGTAACATAAAATTTACCAGTTATCATTGTGACAAAGGCCATTATTAAGTAATGGACTGCATTTATTTTTCTTAAAACAATTACTTCTGACCCATTGTTCAATTAGAGAATCATTTAAGAATTGAACGGTAAAGGTGTTATCACTTTCTGTAATACATATATACCATTTAAAACAGAATTTTGAAAATCAAAAGCTGTCTTGAAGGCAGCAGGATATTTGGAAACTTAAAAGACTATGTCAGTGAACATTCATTCTGAAAAGGAGAATTTGTATTCATCCTTGAACTGAAATCATTTAGTATACAGACCTGTATTTGTATATAGATTTTCTTAAAGGACGGTATATTAATTTAATATGGAGACTTGCAAAAGACAGACTGTTGGGGAAAAATAAACAAAAATAGACTGGATGTAATGACATCTACCTCTTCCTTATATGACTTCCTCTTCTAAGACTTGATTTCATCAATTGTTGGACAAAACGATTTTCAATTTCTGAACTTTTAATTGGCCATGATGATGAAATCCTAGAGAGATCATTTTTTAAAAAATTGATCTAGTATCAAAGCATTCCCAGAATACCTAGATAGGATGACATCTTAATATAAAAATATCATACTTGCCAGATTTACAAGAGTCAAAAGGAAAACCCATCCTTTAAAATCTTACAGTATTCTGGGATACTATCACTCATGATAAAGTCATCTTTATCCATAATTGAAAAAAAATTGCTTAATGGTACAGATATTTAAGTAGAAGGAGTAGTCACATAAAACAGATCTCACTAATACTTAAGAATACCTAGGCTCTCTAAGAATGGCTGGCTTAAGCAACTTTAGGCAACTTACTACACTCTACAGTTAAACACTTCGTTTATATCTGTAAGGTACTGGCTAGAATAAGATCTTTAGATTATCCAGATATATTTAATTTTTTCATTTCTCTAAAAACAGATGAAGCAGTTTTTTATATCTTACAAATAAAGTTTAGATGTTTGGGTAACAGCCATATCATATAACCACATCTGCTTTTGAGACCAGGAACCCTGAATTCTACTTCCAATTCTGCCATTAATTTCTATAGGCCAGAATCTCTCTGAGTTTCTTTTTTCTCATACAGAGCTAAGGAGTTTGACAAGTTTCATTGTTTTAATTATATGATAATGAGAATCTAAGTAGATCTACCTCATTCTCTTAATCTCCTCTGAGGACATAAATTAGGCATGAAGTTCTTCGTTTCAAATAAACTACAAAAACAATAATGGTCATTGCATTAAACACAATACAGTGAATGTACAAGATACAATTAATCATACTCAGGGCAGCACAGGATAATCTTATTCTTAAAGCACTGTAGGTCAATTGTTAAATAAAAGAATCAAGTTTTATTTCAATAATAACTAAGGGTGTTTGCCAAGGAAAATGGTGGGGACTGGGATATAGAGCACTGTTAGAGCCCAGAAAAAAATGATTTTAAATTTTTTTGTTTTTTTTAAGATTTTATTTATTTGACAGGGAGAGACAGCGAGAGAGGGAACACAAGCAGGGGGAGTGGGAGAGGGAGAAGCAGGCTTCCCGCCGAGCAGGGAGCCCGATGTGGGGCTTGATCCTAGGACCCTGGGATCATGACCTGAGCCGAAGGCAGACGCTTAACGACTGAGCCACTCAGGCGCCCCTGATTTTAATTTTTTAAAGGGGACTGAGCAGAACCAATTGGTAGTAGGGCTATTCATTTGTGTCTATCACCTTGATCTGTTCTAGTTCTTATTTTTGGACTTTATCCTATACTACTTCATATTTTTGGACTCTCCTATACAGTTGTCCATTTCAGGCTTTCCTTTCAGTCTTCAGATCCCTATTTAGAATTCTAGGATTCCCTGACTAATCTGAACCAAGTCGCCCACCACCATCAATCCTTATTCTAAACCTGCTGTTTTCATCATCCTCTCAAAGACTGCCAGTTTCCTAAACATGTACTTGTATGTAAAAATGGCCTCAATAAATGTGTATATATAAACTGTACCAATAGCCATCTTCCCAAAACTGGTTTGCAGTCTGGCTTTATCAGAGTATCTGGGGGCACTACCAGAAATGTAATTCCTAGGCTCTACACCAGAACTCCTACACTGAACCTCCAGAAGGTAGAACCTTGGAATTGTTTTTAAAACATATTTCTCGTTCAGATGTGAAGGCAGTTTGGGGTATGTCACAGATGGCAATATTGTCTTCAATAATACTTGTCCTCTCCTAACATAATCTCCTAAAATAAAAATGAAAAAAATTTTTCATACCCTTTTCCTTTGAAAATGCTATGTCTAAAAAAAATTACAAATTATCTACTAAATGTTATTAGTAAAATACTGTAAAAGCCTTATCACGGTTTCGATTGTTTTATTTATTTATTTTATTTTTTTAAAGATTTTATTTATGTATTTGACAGAGAGAGCAGGAACACAAGCAGGGGAGTGGGAGAGGGAGAAGCAGGCTTCCCGCTGAGCAGGGAGCCTGATGTGGGACTCGATCCCAGGACCCTGGGATCGTGACCTGAGCCGAACGCAGATGCTTAACTGACTGAGCCACCCAGGCGCCCATCGATTGTTTTAATTCAAGTGAGCTCATAAGTATCACAGTACTATTTTCTAAGAAACAACAACAAATAGTGAAAGTAAGTCCTAGGGTGAAATACTGCAATAATTTACAAGTGTGGGGTAGTTCTTAAATGATTCTGAGACACCTATTTGTGAAAAGGCAACTTATAGTTTACCATATTTCTTTCATTGATTCTAAAATTCATTTCTCTGTTTTCACATTTTAACATCTCTGAAATCAGGATATACCATAAAACTGGTAGCATTTCACAACATAACTGGCAGCATTTTTTCCTATTACTGTGTGTCCTACAATCAACAGTATCTAAGTTTCAATAAAATACTGTAAACACTAATTCTTCAGCTGGCATCAAAGACAGTTCCTCTAGGGGCGCCTGGGTGGCACAGCTGGTTAAGGGTCCAACTCTTAGTTTGCGCTCAAGTCGTGATCTCAAGCCCCGCATTGGGCTCTGTGTGGAGTCCACTTGAGATTCTTTCCCTTCCCCTCTGCCCCTCCCACTCATGCTCTCTTTCTCTCTCTCTCTCATAAATAAATCTTTAGAACAAACCAACCCCAGTTCCTCTAAAAACTCCAGTTAGGAAATAATTTGCTAGTCTGATTCAAATTACATGGTATATGAAAATGAGGAACATAGTTTTCTTAAAAAAAAAAAAAAAAAAAACTGTAATTATCAATGGAAGGTACTACTACTCCCTTTTCCACCATGCCAGTCAGCCTTACAATAGGACCTAACAGAAAACATACTCAAGAGTGTCATATATGTAGTCAGTATTTTCTAGGCCTCATTTGTAAACTAATGAGTAGATGAACTCCAAGGCTTCTTTTAGCTCTTAAAGTCTACAATTCTATAACCTTGATTATTTAATTATTAATATTGAGCTCACCACAATTCTCATTTCCTCTTCTCTTCCCAACCCTACTCTGTAGTTCAAATTAGCAGGTCATAAAAAGCAGTCAATAGGTTTATTTTGTTTGTCAAACTGTTACAGAATAATAAGGCTTTAAAAAAGCAAAGTAGATCCTTGAGGAATAAGATGTTAAAAATCCATCAGTACTTTTGAGAGTTCGGCTGAGAGGATGACCTTAAACTACTTCTTGTCGTAAACCTTCTGCTTTTTGTTACTAAAATACTATGACTTTATCATAATCACACCACTATGAATATTTTTTTTTAAAATAAGACTATCAATTTGACTCACAAGGCTATTTCGATGTTTTAATTTTTCTAACCTTTTCACATTGTTATTTAAAAAAAGAAGAAAAAAGGAAAGAGTAAAATTTGTTTAGTATGAACATTTAGCACCCCTAAGCTTTTCAGTGGTCATAATTCATCTTTACATCTCTACTGCTTAGCAAAGTGCCTCACACAAGATTTCTGAAGCGAACTGCTTTTGTGGACTGGTAATATTCAAGTACAGATATTATCTAGTGAATCCTGATTTAAAACTGGTCAAATTATAATATTCAGGTTTGACAGAATTAAGCAGAACCCACTAAAAAAAACTACTGTTAGTATAATAAAGAAGTTCACAGTTTTACTCTAAAATCCGATTTAAAAAAAGGCCTTATAAACCAAAATGACTGTTTCCTCAAAATTCTAGATGATAAAATAAGTATACAACAAGTACTTAAACTTTTATTGTTTCTTAGCCTTGCTTTACTAAGCAAGGTGGGAAACAAGGCAGGGGAAGGAAAATCAGGTTGGGTAGATTTCTTAGCTGAAGGCAGATAAGAAAGGTGGATAATTTTTTTTATTTCTAACTCTGAATTAATCTTATAGAGAGTAATTTCACTGCTTTTTTAAAAGTAGGCATAGCTTTTACTGGAAATAGATGAAAGGATTCCAACCCAAGAAGCCAAACATAAAATGTATGGTCTTAGGATTTGCAGTTCTGTTCTAACAATCGAAATTCATAGATAAGACCTCAATGTACTTTTCACAAAACATCACTAACATCCTTATATGATACCCTACATTCTGCTAACCTACGTAAAGTAAGTTGCTGGCTGCCTGATGAACAGTTATTAAGTATATTAATTATTTATGTAGCTCAAAACTAAGAGAGTAAAATAAAAAGAGAACCAGAAACCAAGCAATGATAATTACTCCAAATAATTAATGACTCATTCTGCCTCTGTTGAAAAACTGCTTGAGTTACTTAAATAATGTAGACTCTTTCCTCAACGCTGGAAATATATTTGGTGTTTTTAAAAACCAGTAACAAACAAAAGAGGCACACAATTTCTGCAACTTTTAAATTTCGGAGATGTCAAACGACTTTTTCCACTGGTTTACAGTTTTATGAATAGACAAATCTATCCTAAAACTAAAATATACTTTAAAATAAGTATCACTATTTCCTAGTTGTGTCGTGGGTTCTTATCTTTTATTAGTATGGAATGCTGACTGTATCTTAATTTTACTTGACATCAAATTTTACTTGAAGTTGTTAAAAAAAAAAAAAGAACTAGTAATGATGGGTTTATGTAGTATCATGAATACAATAAAACCCTGTGATGAAGGGGGCGGCGCCTGGCTGGTACAGCATGGGACTCTTCATCTTGGGGTTTTGAGTTCAAACCCTACGTTGGGTGTAGAGATTACTTAAAAATAAAACCTTAAACACACACACACACACAAACAACCTGTGATAAAGCATCTTAGGACAAATGCAAATTTGGGCACATGACTGGCAATTGGTTTATGTCTTCTGCCCAGGCCTACATTCTTCTTTTTTGTTTGGCCAGGCCTGCATTCTTAAATGGGGGCACTAAAATTCTTATTTTCTGTGGAGGCAAGGAGTTAACAAAAGGCAGCCAATCTGGAGAAATAGGAAGTTAGAAGGTGGGTACCCACGTTGTGTTCCCAATATTCTCCCAGCTCAATATCCCTGTATTGGGTTGATGACACAAAGCACCATTAATTTCAAGATTCCTGGAATGGCTGGCTGTTTTCCTAGTAGTTCCAACCAACTCCAATATATTTAAATGGTAAGAAAATATCACAATCAGGCAGTGTTCTACAGGGGCATTTTGAGTGATCCAGCAGGAACTCTTACTAGCAGCACTCACCAAACTGCCCAGATCACTTCACCTTCATGATAATGCAACTCTAAATTTTATATCATGGAATTTTTGGACACCACTTATTATTTTATGGTATGATTTTATCGTACCACTCTTCCCAGTTAAGATTTGATACTCATATTTATTACTGGGTACCTCCACATGCCCTTGCTCCTGTGCTATGGTCTTTTCCCAATATCCACTTGTCTTCTCAATAGAGAAGAAACTTTTGGGGTTAGTTGTCAATATTTAGAAAATCTATTATTTTTCCAAGAGAGAGTGATCATTATTCAAGACAACCAATACTTTGTGGAACACATTTATAAATTTGGACAGGAACAACAAAAGTATAATATTTACAACTTATAATACAAAAACATCCATATATTCCTATACCATATGCCATATTTTTTTTCAGTCACTTATAAAATGAATTCACTGAACTGTATTACAATCTCCCCAATATTAGGTATTTGTTCTAGTACTAATTTTTAAGCATAAGCCCAACTTACCCGGACAAGTGCATCATCTATGATATGGTCACGTCTGACTTTGAGTCTCAAATACGGATTCAACTGCTGTCCTTGAACTAAGCTGTAGAGAACAGTGATTCTTCGTTCACTGTACATGCGAATTCTATTGTCATAATATAATCCCAAATTCTTTGTGACAGCATTCAATATAAAGGGACATGTCATGAAAGAGAATTTGTTCTCTGTTTCTACTTTGAAAAAAGTATAATCTTTATCCATTTCTAGAACATCATTCAGTGGTTCATTAATAAACTCTTCAAAAGGGATAAGTGGTTTTCGGCAATCCAGAGTTTTAACACCAAGTTCAGTTTCCAGTGGGTCCACTCGAGGACCTTTCTTATTTCTTCTTTCCTCTCCCAAAAGCTCCTGAAGTGTCAATTCACTGGACTCAGGGATGGGCTCTTCATCATCTTCTTCATTATGATTTGTGTCCACTTCCCCACCCACTACATTTGCATAGTAAACCATTTTCAAGCACTTTGAAGCAGCAACAATAGCATCATCGTCATTCACTAGATTCCGACTGTTAAATTCATTGCTTATGACTTTGTAAGTAATAAGCTGCTGAAATGTTTCCATCATTCTACGAATCTGGTCTGCACTGTATTTAGACCACAGTCTAACCAATTTTCCTTGGGCTGCAAGGGGTAGCTTACTCATTGCTTTGCAAAATAACGGCAAAGCCATTTCCAGATACTCAGGACTGTGGAGATTTCTATTCTCCATTACAATAATGAATAAATTCAGATAATTAGGATCTCGAGAGTATACATTGTGATACGTCAAGTCACATTCCACATTAGGTGACAAATATACAAGTGCATTGAGAAAAGCAGTTTCTATTTTTTCATTAGAGAGTAATCTGGTATAGACCCTTCTAATGGCCTCAATATCCACAGACACATCATCAGGGCCTAATTTTTGTAAGTTGTTATCTCCTTGTGAACTATCACTTATCCTTGAAGAAGATGCTTCTGAATCTTCTTCCATAGCAGCAGCAGAACATGCAGCTTTTTCCTTTTCATCTTCATCTTTGTCTTCATCCTTTCCTTGAAGAGATTTCAGTTCTTCCTTGGTGTGTTGTTTGACTTTCCGAAAGCTCTGTACCAATGCCTCAGCACTAGAAAAAACTCTTCCAATAACACGGATTAAAGGGGAATAATCCTCTCTCTCTCTACATAATTCAAGAATTTCATATACCGTCTCTTCTGTTAGGTAAGTTACATCTAGAAAATTAGAGAAAAAAAGAACATTTGTAAGTATGTTTAGTTTGTCTTAACAAGTTCTAGTGTAAAGTAAAACAGCCATTTTGTACTCAATACCATTTATAACTTACAACTCTTTTAAAATATATCTAATACTTAGAGTCAACAAAATATATTTATTTATTTTTGTCAATGAACTACTATTAACTGCAACAACCTCACCCATTCTTTTACATTCTTTCAATAATACGTAGCTTTTAATGAGCTCAAACTCTTTTCACAATCACAGTGGAAATTAACACGTAGCTTTAATTTATAAATATAAACCAAGATAATCATGTGCTGATTTGATTCATCACAATACACCTCTTACAACCTCACTTTAGAGCAGAAACACTACTGTTCTGAGATGTTTCTTATTTCACTACTCTTCTCAAAAGACTGAGGAAGGCAAGAAAGGGTTCCTTCAGCATCCTCTGGGAAAAAGCCCTTGTCTTACTTTTATGTATCTTAAAATCAAACTGGTTCCTTTTGAGTCTTCCTGTTTAGTTTTTTCCAGGGTGGTCATTCTGTGGGTGATTGAGAAAAATTTACTATACCATTTCTCATGAGATCTGAAGTTGACAAACACTGCCATCTGTAGCCAGGAATCAGGTTGGAATAAACAGGAAATAGTTACAGAGTAATAAAAAATATAGTAGAAGGCAACTTACAGCAGACAAGTGAAACATTACTATGTAGCTACCAAAATCTTTTTCCTCTCCTTTCTGGGCAGATTTGGACCACATCTCCCAGCTTTCTCACGTTTTTAAGGTTAAGTGCTACTTGCAGGCCAAGGCTTTTCGTTCTGGCTAATGGGATGATGCTCCCAGGATGCTCTGGAAGCCACGTGTTGAAGATAACAATGTCACTACAGCACCATTTCTTTTCTTTTTTTTAAGATTTTATTTATTTGACAGAGAGAGACACAGCGAGAGAGGAAACACAAGCAGGGGGAGTGGGAGACAGAGAAGCAGGCTTCCCGCCTAGCAGGGAGCCTGATGTGGGGGTAGATCCCAGGATCCTGGGATCGTGACCTGAGCTGAAGGCAGACGCTTAACGACTGAGCCACCCAGGCACCCTACAGCACGACTTCTGAATGATTATGTGAAGCAGAACTTAGAAGCCAACCCAGAATATCATGGCTTTTAGATGAGCCAGAAATAAATTCCTACTTTGTTTAATAAGCTAGTGCTTTCTGGTATGTACTTAATATTGCAGTGTAGTTCATCCTTACTAATATAGAAAGAAGCTTCTCACCTTTCCCTACCTTGCCTTCAAAGTCTTTAAAATACCAGTACACTGTCTAAATTATGCTTAATCCTTCTTGGTACTTTTCTGGTAATAAAAATTTTGTAAGATAAGCTGATTGTTTTTGCAACTTATCACTATTATTTTTGCAGTCTGTATTATTTAAATCCAAGGGAGTTTTATTATGTTTTTCTATTACATCCATTCTCCCCCATAAAGAAATAACCCTGTAAGAGGCAAAAATGACAGGAGGCAATGAAAGGCCAAACCAAGTATCAATTTATTACACATTTTCAGAGTTATAGTAATGTTAACAAGTTGAAATTCTAATGAAATCACAGAAGAAACAAAAAAGGAAAGAACATTTCAATGATTTTTGAGACAAAAATCTCTGGAGCCAGTTACTATTGCAGGGGTGAGAGAGTATAGCAGTTTGCTGGCATGCATTTTACTTCCCTCTCACATCTGTCTCTAAATAGTAGCTTAGACCTCCATTATCACCTTTTTAAATACTTTTATATTTGCTCTTTTTATATTTGCCATTATTCCCTTTCAGACAAAAACCAGATAAACATATGGCTCTAATTCTCTTCACCAACAAAATTTAAATCTATATGTATATCCCCTTGAGAGGAATGAAGAGTAAGTTTGGAGGTTATGGAATGTGTAAGCATTCCACTCTCAAAAGGCAATGCCACTGGATGAAACACATTAGAACAATAAAGAGAAACTCCATGTGTGTTCCCTCTCTTATGCTTTGCTTACTCAAACACACACAAAAAGAATTTTAACATGCTGTTTTCTAAAACTCCAAGTTGTCACCTTCTACTCAAATGTTAATTTATTCCATGCAGTTTAATCTGAGCTTTCATAACATTCAACTTTTTCATAGAAAGCACTGAATACAGTGATTAAAGAGGAAAACCATGTAAAACATTCCAACTCAAGGAGTAGTAAATCTCAATGCTTGGAGAATCATACAATTGACAACTCATAGATTCAACACCTCAAATAATAAACTCCCCGGTACTTAACATGAACTTCAATTTAAAAAAAGAAGGAAAAAACCCAACATTTTAAAATTAAAATTAGCTTAGCTCTCATGTACTCAACTCTCATGATCTATTCTCAAAAGAAAAACAAAAACAAAAACAACCCACCCTTCATTTTCTCACTTACAATCTGAGATAAGCTAAATAATCACAAAATTTCACCTTACCAAAGCTGAGAAATATACCTCGACACTATTTTTCTCTTATGACTTGCATGAATATCAGGTAACTGGGGATAAAATAAACTGTTTTAATATTCAAACAAGAACATAAATGATTGTATTTCAAATAAAAATACAAAAATAAAAATATTCTGACCCTAGAGTCAAACCACCTCATTAATAAAAGAAGTTAAAATATCCTTTAAACATTAGATAATAGAATTTCACTTTACAAATCAACGATATTACCTGTTCTAATAGCTAAAGGCAGAATGAATGCTCTGGGCAAAGATAATTCAAAAACTTGAAAGTTCCATGTTACTTATATGTACATG
This sequence comes from Mirounga leonina, assembly GCF_011800145.1. NCBI lineage: Eukaryota > Metazoa > Chordata > Mammalia > Carnivora > Phocidae > Mirounga > Mirounga leonina. Next base: position 4,450,982 of record NW_023270464.1, on the reverse strand, counting down.
TATGTTTTTTTTGATCCTTAAGGACTATCATACATGTCTGCTATTGCTGAAAGTATTCAAATGTTGGTAAACAGGTAAGGCTAACCAATTACTAAAAGGATATGAAACCGTTAATGACGGACTATAAAGGATATAATTTTCAACTGATAAAAAAATGTCTACAAACAATGCTGGATAGTACCCCAAGAGTTTTGTGTCCTGAGTTAATACTAGTTTAGTTCACATGAATATGCCAACTTAAATTTTCTACTTAGATTACTTCTAACTCCAAACTAGAATTAATTATTAATCATTCAGTATCTAAAAGGTGATCTTATGAAACTCTGGTCTTCCTCGAACTCTCTAATATATCTGGACAGACACTGTAGGCTGGCTAACTCCAAATTTATTCACCCCCTCTTCTCTGACATGCCATCATACAGAAACTGTAAAAACTAAACACTCGTATTCTAATCCTCATTTGCACCTGAGGGATGACATGTGGCACAGGTCTGCCGATTACGTAACTGAAAGTCCACTGATGAACTTCTGAGGGTTTATTTTCCTGATAAATGGGGTCAAACATGATTAACTCATATTTTGAGTACAACAAAAGAATCTCCTAGATTTTATTAGTATATAAAATAAGCTAATACCATCTTCAAATTAAGCAAAAGCTATACATGTCTCTACAAATGATAAAATACTGTCCTTCAAATTAAAAAATTAAAAACAATGTTTACTAATATCTCAAGACCATTTTCCATAAGACAATGCTATATAGGCCAATAAAAACACCAACAAATTGTGGAAGAAATAAAAATGGAGCACCCCAAATAGTCTTTGCATTTTGAATAAATTATTCAGATACATTATTTTACAGGAAAGAGAACAAATTATATATTTTGTCTATTGATTTTATGGAGATTATATTGGTCAAATATAATACACTATAGTACTGACAAAGTCTTAATCTATTAAGGAAGTGGCAGGCCTGTCAACAAATACTTAAATTAAGCAGAGGATAATTTTAGAGACACATAGGTAATTCAGTCTTCACTGTGACAAATGGACTCATATACATGTACTGTACAACATATAAAATTTCTTAACGTGATTTCTACCTTCATGCAAATGATCATTAAATGAACAGCTGTATAAGTTCAACCACAAAAATACCAAATTTTACCACACCATGAATCTGATCTTTGGCCCCTGCTACCAGACTGTCAACACCTATAGTTTCTTTTATGGGCTTTAACTCTTTAAGAGTTAATCTTTAGATCTGTTCTATTACGATATGTAGGTATTCCTTCCTTTTCGAAAGTTCCCACTAGGCTACTTCACTTATAGTAAGAAAGTTAAAAAGCAAAAAAGCATTTAGTGTTTGTTTTACTGCAAGCCATTATAGAGGCAACACATACTGTGAAGAGCGCAAGTGGCACTGACAATCTCCTTCCCCAGAAATTACACTCAGCATCTCAGCCTCAAGTCACCATAGTCTTGAACTGTGTCTGTAGGCATCTATCTGTGTTTTTCTCAATTCATTTTGTACATCCATTAGCAAGATGTGTCCTAAGGTATCAGAAAAGCCTAAGAGAGGCTTTTTTTTTGGATAAGGGAACCTCAAAATGTTTCCATATAAAGTAATGGTAATTGCTTCTTCACTGTGTATGCCATTTTGGCTCATGAAAGTTTCATAGAAATGCTCTACTTTCAGATAGTGGGGGAAACTGTATAGACATCTTCTGCTAAACACCAGTAATCTCTTCCTGAAAAGTGTGAAACTGCTAACTGGGAGCTTATTTCCGATTATTTTAATTGGAAAAAATTATAACATCTTACAAGACAACAAAAAAACCCTTATTTCCTAAAATGTAACCAAAATAGAGTAAATAATTATGATAAGTAACTATCTTGTTAAGGCACAAAACACTCTGCTTCCTAAATCATCAAGTCATAAACTTAATAACAAAAAGTTGTTCTTCATGAGTAACATGACCTATCTTAAGGGACAGCAACACTCTAGACCCAGACACCCTTTGTTGACGTGCTGTTCAGAATGCCTTCAAGTGATTCTGACACTCTACTAATTCCATATAAAATGCACCAATACTTTCCCTAGATAGTGTTTTGTTTAAAATATTGAACTGAGTTTTTCAGACATAAATTAAAGAACATTAAAATTAGAGACACAAACATTCACAATGTTTATCAATAAAAAGAGATGTTCTACTGAGAAAATGTTAAATGAAGAAACATTCCTCTATGGTATATCTGTATATTCTGTAATGTATGTATATTCCTGAAAAGACACTTAATCTACAAAATTCTACACTTAACAAAATTTTTACGCAAAAAACAGTTTGCAGACTATTCAACACATATACACTTTTGTAATGAGAACCAACAAATATAATTAACAATAAAAATAAAAGTACTAGTGTAGTTAAAGCATTTGTAATTCCTAGTAGAAAAAATAATACAGTAAATAGAAAATTACAGAAAAAAGGGAGTAGGAGAACAGAGTAGCATATTGGAAGAAAGTATAAGGAACTGCTAAATTACACAGACTTGACCAAAAATAGGAAACAAAGACTGGGAATAACCACTCAAGAAGCACCTATGATGAAGCACATAGACAAAGAGATGTGTCCATCCACCCTCTACTATAATCCCCTATAGCTGGCTGCATTCAACTGCACCAGCACATTCTACATTTAGTAACTATTACTCTGTGGTGCACACTTGCTGGAGAAATGTGTATAATGGAGTCAATGCAACTTCCCCATTACAGATAATGACAACATTCACCTACTTATCCACAGTGTGTGAGCTAAATCATGTAACAGAACCACACATTTTGAAGCTGTGTAAAGTTGTTATCAAGTTATGAAAACACCTTTACTGTGAGGTTAGAGTAAAAGATATAACACAATTCCATGTCACCAATTAAATTAAATCTGCATTTAAATCATGCTACTGAAAACTTCAGAGGTGTTCTCCAACTTACACATGTCTTAAACAAAAAGCTTTCTTTTAAAATACAATTCCTCTGGTAGGGCTGAGCCCTTTCAGTTATTCAGAAATTCAATTACCTTGTTACTAACACTGATTATCTTCACTGAGGAAAAGAAAGCTTGGATTTGAAGATTAAAAATATATATATATATATATACACACACAAAATATATTTATATTATGTATATATATAAAATATACATATATATTTTAAACAATTTGGAATACAGGATCATTTAGAAAACAAGAGCTTAGGTGAAGACTGCCATTGGTAGGTGATGATGATTCTTGGCAGCATGAGTGTGCCAAATGCCTAGAAGAAACTGAGCAGAATATGGGAAGAATATTAGAAAGAAAAACTGAATTATTTCTCAAGTAATGGCTACAAAATTTTGCTTTGCCCTCAGAAATGGAAAAGACTGCCAACACTTCTTTCTGCTTCTTTCACCTCATAGTTCTAGGGTTCCACAACTCATTCCACATATTCAATCCAGCTATTTGATAATTTAATTAGATTTTGTGGTCTAATTTAGGAGATTACCACTTAATACATTTTTCCTAGTGGAAAATGTTCAAAACTTCCAATCAATCCATTAACAAAGGAACTTTTGGAATATAATCTGCTTCTAACTAGGGACCATCAGAACACTAAAATGTTGTTAAATCATAACTTCAATTATTAGTGCTGTCCTTTACCACAATAAACAAATAAATAGAGTGGTAAATAAATACTACTATACTACCATGTCCTAATGTCACACAATTAGACAAAACAAACAAAAACCTCACACATTTTATTTAAATAAATCTCCAATCTGGTTTTCAGTCAAAAATTCTCAATTAAAAATAGAACATCTTACCTCTAAAATCATCTCTTGCTCCTTGTCCTTCCTTCTTGTTCATTTTTATGTCAGAGCAGGAGTTGTTAGGGGCACCTTTCGAGTTTTCAAGGTAAGCTGAGCTTGCTCCTTTCTTGGAGGGATGAGGATCACAGAGTTTTGCATTAATCTTATAGAGCTCGAGGGCTTTAATAGCTGCTGCATTGTTATCCATACGAAGAAAAGTTGGACAGGAAGCACAAAACTCATTCGTGCAGGCCTCATTTCCACAGCCCTCAGTTAACTGGTGGTAGTAGCGTTCTATTAGATGCTTTGCAGCTGCTCGCTTCCTGTAGCAAACATTCAAACAACAAGCACAGTGATTAAGATTAGTATAGCTCTCATGTAAAAAGCTCAACAGATCTTAAGGCAAGGCAAGTTAGTGAAGCACTAAAGTAACAAATATGCGTATTAAGATGAGTGTAGAAAATGAAGATCCACTGTTTATATAAACTTTTAACTAGTGAAATGTTTGATAAAATACTGCCTAAGATACTATGATAAAGAACAGCAATGCTTATCAAAATCATTGCTGAAATAAAATATGCTTTTCTTTGGTTTAAAAAAAAGGGAGAAAAAAACTTGTTTGATGGTATACGTGCTTAAATTATTTAGTACAACAGATGAAAATCACAAGGTTTATGGCCAAGAGTTTTTGTATTTTATCATTTAAAAAAACTAACATTAAGAAAATGAGAGTCAAGTTAAAGTATCAATCCAACTTCCCTTTATATAATTACTATTTTGTTTTAATAGTTTGTAAATACTTGATTTATAGTTAACACAACTTCTATCTGGAAAGAAAGTTTTTTCTCCAATTACCTACGATACGGGAGATTTAAAAATAAACTTATAAATGTAATCTCCAAAGTGTGTTATACTGCAAGAAAATGATTCTGAGCATACAATCTTGAACCCAAAACATGTCAGTGAACTTGCTCATTAATCCCATGTCATAGAAACAAGGAATATTTTAAGTTCCCTTAGGGCAAAATCTTATGTTTCACTACGTTGTGAACCTAAAATATGTAGATTCACGTTCGTAACTGGCTGTTCCAGCAGCGCTTCCAAAAATACTGAAGAAGAGATTATTTCATCAAGCAAGAAGCTGGGCTACAATATCTATCTCTATGGTTTATTCAACTCTAAAATCTATGCTTCTACTGTCTGATGATTTGAGATTACCATAATTTAAAGAAAGTAGTCTACTGGATCCAAAGAAATATTCATTCATAGCTATTCCTTTTGGTCTCAAATTCATATGCAGAGGAATAAAAACTACAAAGAATCAAAACGATTAAAAAAATTTACTTGACTCTCAAAATGTTCCTACAATTATCTTACTAACATGTAAGACTAAATGGCAACTGGCAACAGAGTTCACATCTTGTTAATTGTGAGCTATATCTTGTTAATCATGAGAAACTGAACAAGAAGGCAAATGAGTAAGTAGATAAGGGACATACTAGTTAAGTCCAATTTTGTCTCAAAAGTAGAACTTTGTCTCTAATCTATCAAGGTAAGTGACAAAGACAAGCACAATTAACCCCTGAACAATGTTGGCATTAGGGGTGCCACCCCTTTGTATAGTTGAAAATCTGCATATAACCTTAGATTCCCCTTAACTACAAATAGCCTACCATTGACCAGAAGCCTTCCCAATAACATAAAAAGGTGATTAACACTTTCATATGTTATATGTATATGTTATATGTACTACTATATATATTCTTACATTAAAGTGAGCTAGAGAAAAGAAAATATAAAATCTTAAGGAAGACAAAATACATTTACAGCACTGTACTGGATTTATCAATACGTAGTTTATATATCTATTTTAAAAAACCTGCATGTAAGTGGACCCACACAATTCAAACCTATGTTGTTCAAGGGTCAACTGTAATTCAGAAACATTCAATTCATTCTGATGCTATTTTCCAAATGTCCCATGCAAATCCATGCATGCAAAGAGAGAGAAAAAAAAAAACCCTACAAAACACACTTAAAAATTGCATGGGCATCACTTAATAGTTATTTTATTACATGTAGCTATAAACAATCCAACTTTTGAAAATTAAAGATTATTATTCCAGATATATCACTATGCAAAATATTAAAGTGACAACATGTAAAAGAGAAATACAGAATCTGGAAGATTTACACCATATGTTGCTATCCTTTACTAAAGAATGGGAGATTAATAAAACCATCCTATCCCGAAATACAGTGGCTTTCCAGAAAGAAAATGTAAATGGACTGTATTTCTACTCTGTAGAAAAATTATGAACATATATCAAAGTCTTAAAAATTAATAGAGAATTATACAAATCAGAGATCAAGTGAAAATAATAGGACAATTTTGCAAAAATACACTGTTTCTATGAAATCTGGAAAAAAGTGACATGCCAACAACGGGATTATTTAAATGAACTGATAACCATTCACAGAATGGACTAAATGAAAATTACCAACATCTGAATTTGGCAAGTCTTCCTCATTTATCACTAATTGATAAAAAATCAGTTACAAAGTTGTAAATGTAAGATGAGGCCACTTTTACTTCAAAGTGTTAACATTTTCTCTAACCGATGTGACTGAATAGGTTTTTAAAAAATTCCTCAATGTTTCTGGTTCTAATTTATTTTTTCCATAATAAACATGCTACTTCTATATTAAAAATCAATAAATATGGAGAAAATGTATTAAGATTTTGATTTGAATAGCCTCAAGGCTTACCAAATTGTCCATATGACTTTTTAATGATTAATCACCAAAATTCAAAATACCAAACACTAGTTTGGTATATATACAAATACATGATTTGAATAACCTCAAAGCTTAAATTGTCCATCTGACTTTTTAATGATAAATTATCAAAATTCAAAAACCAAACACTAGTTATTTTCTTAATAAGAATGTCAGGTTTTGTCCTAAGAAAAATCCCCCCAAAACCCAGTCATATTACATAATGCTTCTGTATGTAATGCATAAAGGAGTGTGAACAGTAAAAATAAGACAAGACTGAGAAATTAGCAGACCTGCATTAAGTGACAGCTCCTTCTGCCTCTAATAACCTGTACAATCCTAAACAAGTAATTCCCTGAGCCTCAGTTTTCCCATCTTTCAGTTCTAAAGTTTAGGTTATTCTATGTAATAAACAGGCAAACACAGTACTAGTGTTTGAGTGTCTGGTAACATACTAGACATATTGCTAGGCACTCTGGCACAGGTTATCTCATTTGAATCCCATGAGGATTATCTTCAGTTCACAGCTAAAAGAGACAGAACTGAAAGAGTAAAATCATGTACTCAAGATCACACGAAGAAAAATGCAGAATCAGGACAAGGATAGGAGTCAGGGGTCTTTTGGCTCTGGAGTCTAAGTCATTTCCACCATATTGTCTCACAGAAAGTGATTCATTTCAAAATAATTCTTAACAATAACAGTACTAAAAACTCCTAAAGGAAAAAAAAATTCCCATAATATGTAACTGAAAAAAAAAAGCAAAAACTCTGAAAAATCAAAATCTGAATCTCATATTTATGCATATCCGCAATCTCACAAGTACACCAAGCTTTTTGAGGAAGATACCACAACATTCTGTAAAGTTAATGTATCTGTAATTTCCTGAGAACCTATGTGCTATAGATGTTCCCACTTGAGAAGACTGTAAACCCTACTAACTAAGAGCTTGCACTCTGAAGCCAGACTCCCCAAGTTCACATGTTGGCTCTGCCACTTAACTATGTGACCTTGAATGAGTTACTTAACATTTCTGTGTCTCAGATTCATCATTAAAGTGATGGTATACGTAACGATTATCATGGCTGTGAGAGAATTAAATGAGTTAATATATATAAAGTAGTTAGAACACTGCTTGGCACCTAGTAAACACCATGTGTTAGCTGCTATTACTGTTATGATTATTACTAAGATCCTCATAAGTCTATGAATTAGCTATATAAGCCATCACTCTGCTGATGTTCAGAGCAGTTACATAACAAGTCACACATCTAATAAGAGATTTGAGCCCAGGCTTGACTCAAAATTGGGGTTTTTCATACCACTAAGGGGAGATTTAATACCAGACAGAAGAAAGTAGGCCCCTCTATTCAGTCTGCTTCTCTGCCCAAGACCTAGAAATAGCAGCTACACAGATGAGACAGGACTGAAAGGAGGCCATGCCAGAACCTCCACGTTATCCGTGGAACCAACCATATTAAACATTTTTCTTCTTTACTCACACCAATGATACCCTGAACTATCTCTACAATTCTGTATCCCCACCTAATTTAGAGCATATAAAAGGCCTCCATGTTGGGAACGTGGACACGAATAATGACATTTTTATAAATAAGTTGTGCAATGTTAATCCCTATATAGTAGGAGTCACCAAATCTTAGCTTGTGGGCCAAACCTAGCCTGCCACCTGGTTTTTGTAGCCCCCAAGATAAAAATGGTTTTCACAATTTTAAATGGTTGACAAAGTCAGAAAAAAAATATTTTGTGACATGCAGAAATTATATGAAAACCAAATTTCAGTGACCAAAAGTCTCATTAAAACATAACCAAGGTCATTAATTTAATTATTGTCTATGGCTGTTTTTGCACTACAACAGCAGAGTTGAGTAGTTTTAAGACACTGTACGGCTTGCAAATCCTAAAATAAATACCACCTGGCCCTTAACAGAAAAAATTTCCCAACTCTTAATTTAGAGTCTGTGTTCTTTGCTCTCCGTGACATTTCCATCTAAGCACATGGCCTGCTCACTCTTACTCCTCAGCAAATCAATGCAGCAAAATGTGTACTTTTCCCCAACTATGATTAAAGGAGAGAGAAAGAAAAAGGATAAGAGAAAAAAAGAAAAGAACAAAACGATACAGAAAAAAGGAAAGAAATGAAGAGACTCCTTCCCCAAGCAGATCCCTTTAGGGACACCTTTTCTGCCACTCATAATCTGCTACTCTGCCACTCCACAAGAAGTGGAGCTATGGCTTACTTTCTTTTTTAAAAAGTTATTTAAATTCCAGTTAGTTAACATAAAGTGTGTATTAGCTTCAGGTGTACAATATAGTGACTCAACACTTCCACACAACACTCAGTGTTTATCACAACAAGTACATTCCTTAATCCCCATCACCTATTTAACCTATCCCCCCACCCATCTCCTCTCTGGTAACCATCAGTTTGTTCTCTATAGTTAAGAGTCTGTTTCTTGGTTTTTTGCCTTTTCCCCCTCATGTTCGTTGGTTTTGTTTCTTAAATTCCACATGAGTGAAATTATATGGTATTTGTCTTTCTCTGACTTATTTCACTTAGCATAATACACTCTAGCTCCATTCATGGTGTTGCAAACAGCAAGACTTTATTCTGTTTTTATGGCTGAGTAATATTCCATTGTGTATATATACATCTTCCTCATCCATTCATCAGTTGTTTTCATAATCTGGCTATTGTAGATAATGCTGCTATAAACACTGAGGTGCATGTATCCCTCTGAATTAGTATTTTTGTATTCTTTGGGTAAATACCTAGCAATGCAACTGAAAATACAAAAGTCCTAGAGGAGAACACACACAGTAACCTCTTTGACATCGGCCATAACAACTTCTTTCTAGATATGTCTCCTGAGGAAAGGGAAACAAAAGCAAAAATGAACTATTGGGACTTCATCAAGATAAAAAAAAAAAAACTTCTGCACAGCAAAGGAAACAATCAACAAAACTAAAAGGCAACCCACAGAATGGGAGAAGATATTTGCAAATGACATATCTGATAAAGGGCTAGTATCCAAAATATATAAAGAACTTACAAAACACCAAAATAAACCAATAATACAATTTGAAAATGGGTAGAAGACATGAATAGATATTTTTCCAAAGAAGACATCCAGATGCCCACAGACACATGAAAAGATGCTCAACATCACTCATCATCAGGGCAGTACAAATCAAAACTACAATAAGGTATCACTTCATATGTGTCAGAATGGCTAAAATCAACAACACAAAGAACAGCTGTTGGCAAGGATGTGGAGAAAGGCGAACCCTCTTGCACTGTTGGTGGGAATGCAAACTGGCACAACCACTGTGGAAAACAATATGGAGGTTCCTCAAAAAGTTAAAAATATGGCTTACTTTCTATCATTTCCTCACATTTCACGACTTTTCTTGAATCAATGATGGAGGGCAAGTGAGATCTTCTAGTGAGAAAGCTCTCAAAGTTAAAGTAGACAACTGAAAATATGCATTTGAAACAGACAATACTTTCTATTTACTTATTTTATTTCTAAGGCTCAATTTGTGAGACAGTTCTACAAATAAATTATATGTGGGAGGCCAAACTTACTCTAGAAAAGCTGACAGAAATCTTAAAAAAATAGTTTCACCTGAGGGGGAAGGGCACTGAGGTCAGCAATTTGAAATGCATGGAAAAAAAAAAAAAAGAAAAGATGGAATGATGGACAAAAGGATATATGATAAAACAAGGTAAATATTAGTAAAATCTAGATGATAGACATATTGAGTCAATTGCAAAAATCTTTCAACTTTGCTGCATGTTTGTTAAGTTTTCAAAATAAAACACTGGGAGAAAATACTGTCACCACACTGTAACTTTTTAGAGCGGTCAACTGGCAGAAGAAATGGTTTCAGCCATCAGTAGCTGAAAAAGGAAAACCAACATGTCATCAATGGCACACTATTACTGTGTTTTCTGACTTTAAATCTAGTTTTTGAATCAATCCAGTATTCAACAAAACAAAAACAGAACAAAAACAGCCTACAATAATGATAAAAATAAAAGTTGTAAGCTGACCATAACTATGCATAGCAACTTAACTTACCTACCATGGAGACAAATACTAGGAAAGTATGTTTAATATTCCTATGCCAATGGCAAGCCACTGGGGTTAGAACCACTGAAATGGCTGCCAACAATGTAGAAGATGAGAGCTGAAAAAAGATCTTAAACTTCATCTTCTTTGTTCCTGTATTAAATAAGTAATGAATACAGGAACGAAGAAGATGAAGCCACAAAAATTGCTACTGTCTGAAAGTACAGATATGTTAGTGAACAATGAGCAAACAAGATTGAAATTAGAATTAAAAACAATGATAGAACATAAAAGAAATAGTAACTGTGACATGCAACATAAAAACTAATGGTAAAGTACAGAATAATTAAAGGAGATAAAAAGGCAAAGATAAAAAAAGTCAATGTAAGTAGAGTGACTTTAATTGAATATGAAGTTAAATAAAGATATGAGTTAAGAAGCCAAAGATAAAAGGCTTATATAATGTCTAAAAAGCTAATAACCACTTACTTAGTGGTTTCTCAAAGTAAGTACATCTCTTTGTTCCTTCTGAGATGCTGCCTCTGTAAACACTCCACCCCCTCCCTCAAAGTTGCATTTAACACAAAAATTTTGGAAGTGAACAATGGTCTCCTAGATATATTACACCTCTTAGAAATGGATGACATTAAGACATCTGTGACACAGTTATGGTATGTTTAAAGTTGGGTCTGTTACAATGGAATTGCATGAAATATTAAATTATTTCAAGACTGAATCTATGATTGTGAAGTCATTACCACCATATCCAACCAATAAGCCATTAACTATAGAATAAGATATAATTTTTAGGGAAAAAATTATAATTATAAATCAGTATTTTTACTATAATAAAAACGTTTAATATAATAATACCTAAGCATTACTTTGAGGTATAATCTCAATACCCAGAGTGCCTGTTATACATTAAACATGAAATAAAATTGTAGAACCAAATATTTATATAAAATTATTCAACTTTAACCTGTTTTTGTTTTTTAAAAAGTGTCACATTTTACAGTGAAGTTATAATGAACAAACACCAAACTATATCCATCTACTTCCCTCCAATAAGATCCTAAAAGGGGAGAAACACAAAATACTTGTTGGCATTAGTGAACTACATCTATCAATTCTCTGTGATAATCATGAAATATAGTCTTTGACTTTTTCTCTGATTCAAATATAATCAAAACAGAAAATTTATTCCTTGGTTAATTATATACTTGATGATCTACCAATGACCAAGCAATATGTTATGAATTCGGTGATAAAGGTCTGGTTAACTATTTTGCATTATAAATATTTGGCTCAGTCTTAAACTCTTTTTTAGGGGTTTAGGGAGCTGAGTAAACCTTGGAGTTACAGTTCATAATCATGATGAAAAGCCCAACTACAGCTTCACCCACTGGAATTATGTCCAACATTCTCATTTCTGGGGGGTGAAGAGCTGCTGAAGGGACTAGTTTCTGTCTGGCCTGACTTGGAGCACTGATGGAACCAGCATACACTGAATGCCTAGAGGCTACAGAAAACAAAAGACAGTTCACGGCTTGTTGCAGCACCAGAGAACCTGAAGAAAGATATTAAGAGGGTAAAAGACTATAAGCTCTTGAAAAAGTAATCAACAAACCCCTTCAGTTAGGAAACTACAAGCCTAAGTCCAAAGAAGATACACTCTAGTAAGAGGTTTTAGAGATACCAAGATGTCTGTCTGTCTGTCTGCCCCTCTATGAAGCCAGTTCACAGAGACTGTAAGAGGTGGCTGTTTTTTCAAAAGCAAAATCTACACAACAACAAAATAAAAGGCATATATTAAAAAAGAAAAAAAAGCCACACAAAAAAAGAGGGAATCACAGTTCAATTCCAATCAAAGGAACAAAATAAAGCTCTAGAAACGACCTTAAAGAAGCAGAGATATGGGGTACCTGGGTGGCTCAACTGGTTAAGCATATGCCTTCAGCTCAGGTCAGGGTGCTGGGATCAGCCCCTGTTGGGCTTTCTGTTCAATGGGAAGTCTGCTTCTCTCTCTGTCCCTCACCCCACTTGTGCTCTCTCTCAAAAAAAAAAAAAAAAAAAAAGGCAGAGATCTATGAATTACCTGACAAAAAAGCAACATAACTGCCTTAAGGAAACCCAATTTGCTACAAGAGAACTCAGGAGACAACTAGATGAAATCACCATGCATGAACAAAATAAGACTATCAACAAAAAGAAAACATAAAAAAGAACCAAACAAAAATTCTAGAGGTAAAGAATAAAATAACTGAATTGAAAATTCACGAGAGAGGATCAACAGCAGACTTAGTCAAGCAGAAGAAATTAACTCAAAGGCAGGCCACTTGAAATTACTGAGTCAGGGGTGCCTGGGTGGCGGTCGTTAAGCATCTGCCTTCAGCTCAGGTCAGGATCCCAGGGTCCTGGGATCGAGCCCCACATTGGGCTCCCTGCTCAGCAGGAAGCCTGCTTCTCCCTCTCCCACTCCCTCTGCTTGTGTTCCCTCTCTCGCTGTGTCTATCAAAAATAAATAAATAAAATCTTTTAAAAAAAAAAATTACTGAGAGGAAATTTAAAAAAATGAAAAGTGGAAGAAAGCCTAAGACACTTATAGAATACCACCAAGCTGATCAATATATGCATCTGGGGAATCCTAGGAGAAGAGAGAATGTGGCAGACAGCTTATTTGAAAAAGTAATGGTCAAACACCTACCAAATGTGAGGAAGGAAATGGACATCTCATTTTAAGAGGTAGGAAGGACTCCACCTATAATGAATCCAAAATGGTAGATACTAAAACCCACTATAATTACTAGCAAAAGTCAAAGACAGAAGGAATCTTGAAAGCAGCAGAAGAAAAATAACTAGTCAGGTACAAGGCAGCTCTCATTAGACTATCAGCAGATTTCTCAGCAGAAACCTTGCAGAAAGACCAGAAAGAAGTGGGACAATATATGCAAGGTGCTGAAAAAAATAACTACCAACCAAAAATACTGTATCTGGCAAAACTGACCTTCAAAAATGAAGAAAAAATAAATTGACCTCCAAGTATAAACAAAAAGCTGATAGTTCATCACTACTAGACCTGCCTTACAAAAAATGCAAAAGCAAGTCCTTCAACTTAAAAAAAAAAAAAAGACTGTAAACAATATAAAATCTTGCAAAAATATGAAGATGTTTGGTAAAGGTAAATATATAGACAAATACAGAATCCTGTAACACTGTAATTGTGGTGAGTAAATCAATTCAAATAAATCTGAAAGATGAAAACATTTTTTAGAACTGTAAATATATGTTGAATGATACAAAAGATAAGAAGATGTAATTTGTGTCATCAATAACAAAAGGGGAGAGAGATGTAAAGGAGTAGAGCTTTTGTATGCAACTGAAATTGCTATCAGTTTTAAACAGATTACAACTGTAAAATGTCTTATGTAATAATCCTCATGGTAAACAGAAAGAAAATGCTTATAGAAGATACACAAAAGAAAGTGAGACAGAAATCAAAGCATGTCACCACAAAAAATATCAATGAAACACAAAGGAAGACCTCACAGGCAAGAAGAAAAAAAAACAACAAGACATACCAAAAACAAAAAAATGGCAATAATTAGTCTTCCCCATTAGTAATTACTTTAAATGTAGTAAGTGGATTAAACTCCCCAATCAAAAGACATAGAGTGGCTGAATGGATTTAAAAAAAGAAAAGAAACAGCTATATGCTACCCTATATTAGATATAAGGATATACAGACTGAAAATGAAAGGACTGAAAAAGAGATCCTATGCAAATAATAACCAAAAAAGAGAAGGAATGGTCTCATACATATATAGCAAATATATATATGAGATATATACACGCACAATCAGAAAAAAAAACTTGCAGTCAAAAATTGTAGTAAGAAACAACCCATCATATAATAATAAAAGGGTTAATTCACCAGAAATATATTACAATTATAAATATAGGTGCACCTAACAGAAGAGTACCCAGATATGTTAAACAATGACAAAGAACCAAAGAGAGAAATAAATAGTAACACAATAATAGGACATTTTCATACCCACTTTCAATAATGGGGAATATCTACACTGATGCCACAAGAATAAAAAGGATCATAAGAGACTGCTGTCAACGATACATGCCAACAAATTGGATAACCTAGAAGAAATGAATATATTCCTAGAAACATATAATTTAACAGAACAGAATCATGAGGAAATAAAAAATCTGAAGCAGCCTATAACTATTAAAAAGATTGAATCAGTAATCCAAAGCCTCCCAACAAGGAAAAACACAGAACCAGATAGTTTTAATGGAGAATTCTACCAATGATTTAAAAAAGAATTAATAATTAATAAGAATCCCTCTCCAATTCCTCCAAAAAACTGAAGAAAACACTTCCAAACTTCTTCCATGAGGCCAGCATTACCCTGATACCAAAATGAGACAAAGAGGAGAAAAATACAGGCCAATATCCCTGATTACTGATGCAAAAACCCTCAATAAAATACTAGTCAAATAGAAGTCAACAATACATCGAAGAGTTATATCACCACCAAGTGGGATTTATTCCTGGAATGTAAAAATGCTTCATCATACAAAAATCAATCAACCTAACACACTCAATTACCAAAATGAAGGACAAAAATAACATGATCACCTCAATTGACAAAGAAAAAGCATCTGACAAAAATCAACATCCTTTCATAATAAAAACACTCAACAAACTAGACAAAGAAGGAAATTACCTCAACATAATAAAGGCCATATATGAAAAGCTAAGATTATACCTAATGGTGTAAAACTGAAAGCTTCCCTTCTAAAATCAGGAACTACGCAAGGATGCCCGCTCTTACCATTTCTTTTTAAAACAGTACTGGAAATCCCAGCCAGAGCAATCAAGCAAGAAAAATAAATAAAGGCAACCAAACTGGAAAGGAAGAAACAAAATTATCTCTGTTGCAGATGACATGATCTTATCTGGAGAAAAGCCCAAAGACCCCCCAAAAAACTATTAGAACTAATAAACCAAATTTAGTAAAGTTATAGGATACGAAAGTCAGCCAATGCAAAAACCAGTTGTGTTTCTATGAACAATGAACAAAAGGAAATTTTAAAAATATTCCCATTTACAACAGCATCAAAGAGAATAAAATACTTTACTAATAAACTTAACCCAGGAGGTGGAAAACTTGTATAACAGTTCCCCCTTATCCATGGGGGATACATTCCAAGGCCCCTAATGAATGCCTGAAACCACAATAGTGCCAAACTTTTTGTATAATGTTTTTTTCCTATACATACATACTTAAGATAAAATTTAATTTATAAATTAGCCATGGTTAAGAGACTAACAGTAATAATAATGAAATAGAACAATTATAACAATATATTATAATAAAAGTTACATGAATGTGGCCTCTCTCAAAATATCTTATTGTATTATACTCACCCTTCTTCCTGTGATGATATGAAATGATAAAATGCCTATATGAATGAAATGAAGTGAGGTGAATGACATAAGCATTGTAACGTAGTATTAGGCTACTACTCTGACAATATTTAAGAAGAATCATCTGCTTCCAGACCACAGTTGACCATGGGTAACTGAAACCACTAAAAGCAAAACCACGGATAAGGGGAGACTACTGTACAATGAAAACTATACAAAGTACTGTTGAAAGAAACTAAAGACAGAAATGTAAAGATCCTGTGTTCATGGACTGTAAAACTTGGTACTGTCAAAATGTCCATACTACCCAAAGCAATCTACATATTCAACTCCTATTGAAATCTCAATGGCATTTTTTAATTAAAAAAAAATCTAAAATTCCTGGATATGGAATTTCAATGGAACCCAAACAGCAAAAACAATCTTGAGAAAGAAAAACAAAGCCAGTCTCATACTTCCTGATTTCAAAACATCTTACAAAGCTACAGAAATTAGAACAGTATGGTACTGGCATAAAGATAAGACACACAGACCAATGGAACACATCAGACAACCAAGAAATAAACCCTTACATATATGGTCAAATCAGCTTTGTCACAGGTGCCAAGGCTACACAATGGGGAAAGGAGTCTCCCCACAAGTGGTACTGTGAAAACTGGATATCCATATGCAAAAGAATGAAGTTGGACCTTTACATCTTATACTACATTAAAAAAAAAAAAAAAAAGTTAACTCATAATGGACTAAAGACCTAAACATAAAACCTGACATTATAAAACTCCCAAAATAAACACAAATAGCTTCATGACATTGGATTTGGCAATATATTCTTGAATATATATATTCTTCAATATAACACCAAAAGCACACAAAAGCACCATTCTTCAATATAATACCAAAACCAAAAATAGACAAATAGAAAGAACTACAGTGAACTTAACTTCTGTACAGCAAAGGAAACAATCAACTGAGTGAAAAGAGAACATACAGAATATGATCTATTCAATGTCCTGGGTCTGAACACTCCACGTCAGGAAGTAGAAGAACCAGAGGGTTGAAACTGGAAGACAGTAGATGGGCCACAGGACACCTCTCAAAGACAAGGAAAACCAGATGGGATAAGAGAAAACAAGTAAGAAAGCATACAAGGACTACAACCTGAGGTGGGTGTTTTAATTAACATTAAACAATAAACATTAGCACGCCCAAGAGAATGGGAAGGCACAGCAAAGCAGAAGTGATTATTAAAGATAAAATGGTTGGGGAATTCCGATACTAGGGAGTTGGAAGTTAAGCATATAAACAAAGACTTCAGGGATCTGGGTTAAAGTGGAAGAGTGTGAGTTCATCAAAGACGGAGAAATGACTGGGAGATCACTAAACAATGAAGACAGAGGATGACATACCCAGAATGCATAGCTTCAAAAGGAGCAGGAATTTTCATGCTGAGAGAATAACAATAGTCCAGAAGCATCAGTGGAGAACAAGAATAACAGTGTGTGGGAAACAAACAGGTCACGGCTTACTGCACCTATAACCTAGCTTCTGTATCTAGTGATGTAGAAACTATTCTTGCCGAGTCATCACTTTTCACTCCTCCTTTTGTTTAACCTTGCTGAGAAATGTAGACCTTCTGGAAATTTACTGTGGGCTTTCAGGACACCATTTCCTGATTTCCTCCTTTCTCTCTGGTTGTTCTTCAGAGACTTCCCTTCCTAATCTGGAAATGTTTATACTCCCCAGGGACCAGCCATTAGACACTTTCTCTTTTAAATTCTCTTTGGGCCATTTCATCTTCTTTCAAGGTAATACCTGATGACTTCCAAATGTCTCCTTCAGCATAGTTCAAACTCTGCTTGAGAATCTATAGTACTATTCCAGGTCCTCTATCTTCATATGGGCTCTTTCTTTAAGAAACTTACTGTTTTAAGGAGGTGAAAGCCAGATGATTTTAATATCATAGGAAATACAGAGGTATGGCAATTTAAAGAAAGGCAACTTAGCCAAGGTAAGTCACAAAGGATGACTAGCAGCTGATAAAAAAAATTGAAAGAATGTTTTTGGTAATAAGGAAATGCGGGAGTAAAGGCACAAGGGATTGAGAACATCTTGTGACAACTTAAGTTCAACAGTATAATGTTCAAAAAAGGACTCAAAAATATGAAGTGGCAGGGAGGAGCCAGATTATGAGACTTAATAAGAAATAAGGAATTCTGATTTTAGTCAGCAGAGGAGTAATCTAATAAAGGCCACTTTCTCCCCATAAAAATGCACATGTACTCCACCTTGCAAAAAATTTCAGAAGATTCACATACCATTCATAAACCACTAAATAAGAACACCTGCAATACAATAAGCAAGTCAATGACTAAGTCAAATCTGCCTTTATAACTAACTACATTTTGTAAACTGGGATCAAAGCTGGCAAAAGTGGAGGCAGGCAATCCAGTTAGGTGATGACTACCATTAGAGACCAGGGAAAGAAAGTAGTAGTAGCAGGAATGAATAGAAGGAAACTAATGCAAGAAATATTTAAAAGATGTAGTTTGTAGGGGGTAAATGAATGTAAAGAGCTAAATGCCTAGGTTTTTGTCATGGGCAACTGGGTAGAAGGTAGTGCTACAAACTGAAATAACAAAAACAATGAACATTCATTAAACTACAGTGAATGTTTTTTGTTATGGTGTGTCCCTTAATACTTACAATTATCCTAGGAAGGAGACTGGAGAAGCCAATAAAGGACCTAATAAATCAGAAAGTCCTGCTTTTAAGTGATTTAGGGGGAAAGACATCCTTTTCCTTTCACTGACCTCTTTTAGCCTTGAATCCCATTTATAGCTAACAATTTCTATGTAATAAAAGGACACCATTCCCATTAATGTTTCTTAAAACCTTTTTAGGGACACATAAGATATAATGAATAAAATGTATAATTCACAGATGCTAAAAACCCTTTTATTAGAGTACCTCAACAAAAATAGCCAGGTTCTGCTTATTCTACTTTCTGAGAAGACTCAGCCAGAGGCAGTTCATCTACTCATCCATCTCTACCATGAACAAGAAGTGTGATACCTTCTATTTAAAAGAGAATGTATAGGGGTGCCTGGGTGGCTCAGTCAGTTAAGTGTCTGACTCTTGATCTCGGCTCAGGTCATGATCTCAGGGTTGTGAGATCCAGCCTGCAGGCTCCGCACTGGGTGTGGAGCCTGCTTAAGATTCTCTCTCCCGGGCACCTGGGTGGCTCAGTTGTTAAGCAGCTGCCTCCGGCTCAGGATTGAGTCCCACATCCGGCTCCCTGCTCAGCGGGAAGCCTGCTTCTCCCTCTCCCACTCCCCCTGCTTGTGTTCCTGCTCTCGCTGTCTCTGTCTCTGTCAAATAAATAAAATCTTTAAAAAAACAAACAAAAAAAGATTCTCTCTCCCTCTGCCTCTCACCCCCCTCAAAAAAAAAAAAAAAAAAGGTAAAAGAGAATGTATATAAGCTTACATGATGTTTCATTTGGTAGAAAAGTAAACAGACTATGACTCAGGCCACTTCTATGCCTAACACTTTTCATTACCTCCTATGTCTATCAGGAGAAAACCCAGGACTTTTCAGTAGTATCAAGGCCTTTCACTATCTGATCAAGGCTTTCTACTTCCAGCTACATTTGTTAGCACATCTCCCCCCACCTCCTAGATCTACATTCCAGCAATACAGAACTTCCTACAGTTCAAAGGACTTGTTCCTGCTGTCTTCATTGGCTCCAGGTCTCAGAAGTTTTCTTCTTACCTAGAATACTATAATCCCTATTTATACCAAGTCATCCTCAAAGACTCAGCTTAGATATCATTTCCAAGATGATTACATATCCCTTCTCTGCTCCCACAGCAACCTGTACCTACTCTCAGTACACCTCATTATAACTGCCTGTTATTTCAATGGCAACCTCCCTGAGACACATGACCAAATAACTTCTTTACAGTTATATTCTCAGAACCTAGCAAATTACAAAACTTTAATAAGATCCTTCAATTTCTCTTCTCTTAACAGTGTCAAACAACCCTACCTTTTTCTAGTACTTAACCATAACACCTCCCAGTTTCAGAAAAAGGAACCCTCAGTGCACTGTTGGTTGGAATGCCAACTGTGCAACCACTTGTGGAAAACAGTATGGAGTTCCCTCAGAAAATTTAAAACAGAATTACCGTATGATCTAGTAATTCCACTACTGGGTATTTACCCTATGAAAACATTAATTCAAGAAGATATTCACACCCTATGTTCACTACAGCATTATTTACAATAGCCAAGATATGAAGGCAATCCAAGTGTCCATCCATGGATGAATGGATAAAGATGTGGTGTGTGTATCTATATGTCTAATATCTATGTGCGCACACACATACACAAATGGAGTATTACTCAGCCATAAAAAGGAATGAAATCTTGCATTTGCAACAACATGTATGGATCTAAAGGGTATAATGCTAAGTGCAATAAGTCAGTCAGAGAAAAACAAATACTATCATTCATATGCAGAATTTAAGAAACAAAACAAAACAAATAAAAAAGAGACAAACCAAAAAACAGACTCTTTACAGAGACCAAACTGATGGTTACCAGAGGGGATGGTAACCAAGAGTGTGGAGAGAGATGAAACAGGTAAAGGAGATAATGAGTATATACTTATTGTGATGAGCAATGAGTAATGCAAAGAACTGATGAATCACTATACAGCATCTGAAACTGACCTAACACTGTATGTTAATTATATTGGAATTTAAAACAAAGTGGAACAAAAATAAATAAATAAAAATAAGTATTTTTTTAAAAAACCTCCCAGTTTCATAGGTATATCAGAAGTATAAAAAGAATATGCAAAGGAAAGAACATGACATCAGAATCTATAGGAGAGGATCTTGAAAAAAGATCTCTATCTGATTAAAGAGATTTGTATCTTTTACTTCAGAGTATACTTCAAGATGTTATTTAATCCATAAATGCTATTATACACATTAAGTATACCTCAACTGGAAGTCAAACAGAAATATTTTCTCCCATTCCATATAGAAAATAAAAGCATCCAAGCTATATCTCAATTTCTGACTTCTCAGTTCCACACAGAAGAGCTACGAAGCTGCTACTCCAATCTAATAACAAGTAAAAAGCTGAACAAACTAAAAAATTAGTAACTCTTCTTCTACTGAGAGAGAGAGGAATATAGAACAAAATGCTGCCCCAAAGACTGGAGAGAAAGGCAAATACAGGGAGCCATGGCTTACTGAAGCAGAGAGCAGGAAATTGCCAGAGGGACCTGTGATGGGATAGGAAAACCTAAACTCCATGCACAAATTCCTGGAGGTTCAGCACAGAAAAATCTAATCATTAAAAACTCCAGGGGGACTTAGTCCCAGCAGAGCCCCCATAATTTTGTGATATTTATATCAAGAAGCTTGACTACGTTCTCAGAGCAAATGTTGTAGAAAAATCCCCTCATGCTTCTAGCAGGGGAGCGAAAAAGGAACCATTAAGAGATACACCAGAGCACTTTATTCTTAACAAGACTTGGCCTCAGAAGAAACTAGTTAACCCAAGCCTAATCTGCCAGGTACTCTCAGAGCCTAACTGACCTGTGTAAGAGAAACATCCAACTCCAGCCCACTCTAGTCATCCTGTTCCACTTAAGAGGGAAGGAAAAAAATGAGGAATATTTATGAAGTTCACAATCCAGAGGCACAGGCAGGCTCACTAGAAGACTGAGACCGAAACATAGGACTGTAGAATGCTTTCTTTTCCCCTTACACCTCACCACCATATTACTAAAGGCCTATTTATAGCAATTCCTTTTACCTGGGAAATCATACGCAGCTAGCAATAAAAATTATGAAGCATACTAAAGGCAAAAAAACACTGTCTGAAAAGATAGCAAGCATAAGAACTAAATACAGCAGGGATGTTGGAATTATCACACCAAAACTTTAAAACAATTATGATTAATATGTAAGGCTCTAATGGATAAAATAGATGGCATGAAAGAACAGTTGAGCAATGTAAGCAGAGAAAAATCGAAGACCCAAACAAAAAAAGCCAGAGTTCAAAAATACTGTAACAGAAATCTCTGATGAACTTAATAATGAACTGGAAACTGAAGAAGAAACTCTGAACTTGAAGATGTATCAAAAGAAACTCCAACAACTGAAAAGCAAAGAGAAAAATGACTGACAAAAACAGAATATGCAAGGACTGTGAGAAAACTACAAAAGTAGTATATATAATGGGAATATCAGAAGAAGAAAGTGAGACAGAATCAGAGGAAATATCTGAAACAATAAAGACTGAGAATGCCCCCTTTTTAATTAATATCAGACACCAAACCACAGATCCAGGAAACTCAGAAAACACCAAGGATAAATGTAAAAAAACAAACAAAAATGAAAGAAAATGAAACAAAACCTCCGCAAAACAAAAAACAAAAAAAGCCACACCAAAAACCACAAAAAAAATACACCCAAACCAAAAAACTATGCCTAGGCATATCACTTTCAAACTACAGATAATCAAAGAAAAAATTAAGATTATTTTGTTATTATAAGGTACTCACAACTCCCTATGATATGATATAGTGTTATTTAAATGTAGACTAGGTTAAGATATAAAAACTCTAAGCGCACCTGGGTAGCTCAGTAAGTTAAGCAGCCAACTCTTGATTTTGGCTCAGGGCATGATCTCAAGCCCCGTGTCAGGCTCTGCCCCCATCAGGGAGTCTGCTTGAGATTCTCTCCCTCTCCCTCAGCCCCTCCCTGCTTGTGTGCTTGTTCATTCTCTCTCACTCTCAAATAAATAAGTCTAAAAAAAAAAAAAAAGACAGAAACTCTAGGACAACCCCAAAAAGAAAAGTAAAAATGAAGGGTAACACTACTTACAAAGGAGAGAAAATGGAACAATATGCTCAAGTAAAACCAGAAAAGGAAGAAAGAGAGAAGACAAAAACAAAAAAAGAACAAGGGCAACAAATAGAAAACAGTAACAAAAATGTTAGGTATTAATCCAACTATATCAATAATCATTTTATTTTTTTAAAAGATTTTATTTATTTATTTATTTGTTTATTTGGGAGAGACAGATAAAGAGAGTGGGGGAGAAGCAAAGGAAGGACAAGCAGACTTCACACTGGGGGCAGAGCCTGATGTGGGGCTTAATCCCAGGATCCTAAAATCATGACCCAAGCTGAAATCAAGAGTTGGACACTTAACCAACTGAGCCACACAGGCACCCCAATAATCACTTTAAACATGAGTGGTCTAAATGCATCAGTTGAAAGACAGATTGCCAGAGTGGATCAAAAAATAAGATCCAACTATATACTATTTACACTTTAAACATAAAGATACAGATTAAAAATAAAGAGAAAAATGTATCATGCTAACAATAATCAAAAGAAAGTTAGAGTAGCTACACTAATTGCAGACAGAACCAACTTCAAAGCAAGGTAAATCATCAGAGTTAAAGAGTGGCACAACATAATGATAAATAGATCAATTCTCTAAGAAGACATAACAATCCTTATTGTGTAGGCACCTAACAACAGAACATCAAACTACATAAAAACTGAACTACAAGAAAAAACAGACGAACCCACTATAGTAGTTGCAGACTTCAACATCCCTCTATCAGAGATGGACAGATCCAGCAGGCAGAAAATCAGTAAAGACATAGTTGAACTCAACAGCACCATCAACCAACTAGGCATAATCGACATCTCTGGACTACTTCACCCAACAACAGCAGATTACACATTCTTCTTAAGCTCACATGGAACATGCATCAAGATATATCATATTCAGGGCCATAAAATATACTTAACAAATGTAAAAGAATAGAAATCATACAATGTCTACTCTCAGACTACAATAGAATTAAACCAGAATCAGTAACAGAAAGATAACTGGAAAATCTCAAAATACATGGAGATTAAACAAGTCAACAAAGAAATCGCCAGAGACACTAAAAACTCTTTTGAACTAAGTAAAAATGAGAACACAATTTATCAAAATTTTGGGATGCAGTGAAAACAGTGCTTAGAAGGAAATTTATACTTTGAATGCATGTATTAGAAACAAAGATAAAAAATTAATCATCTACACACCCACCTTAATAACCAGAAAAAGAGCAAATTAAATCCAAAATAAGCAAAAGAAATAATATTATAACACAAGTCCATGAAATTGAAAAATGGAAACCAACAGAGAAAAATCAACAACAAAAGCTGGTTCTTTGAAAAGATTAGTAAAATCAATACTCCTCTAGCCAGGCCAACTAAGGAAAAAAAAAAAAGAGGACACAAATTACTAGTATTACAAATAAAACAGGGACATCACAACAGATCCCATGAACATTAAGAGGATAAAAGATAAACTATGAATAACTCTATGCCCACAAATTTGATAACCTAGATGTAATGAACCAATTTCTTAAAAGACACAATCTGCCAAAACTCTGAGGAGAAACACACAACCTGAAAGGCCTATATCTGATATGAAAACTGAATAAATAAAAGACTTTCCAAAACAGAAAGTGCCAGAACCAGATTGGTTCACTAGTGAATTTTACCAAAAATTTAAGGAAGAAATTGTACCAGTTCCCTACCATCTCAGAGGATACAAGCTGTATCTCCATAATCTAATCTGATTAAAAGGTTTAGCTTTAAAAGTAGTATTACCTTGCCACTTAAGACAACACTGACGGACCTAGAGGGCAGTATGCTAAGTGAAATAAGTAAGACACAGAAAGACAAAGACAGTATGATTTCACTTACATGTATAATCTAAAAAAAACCCAAAAAAACAAAACGAACAAAACAAAAAACCGGACACAAACAAACAAAAAGCAGAAACAGACCCGTAAATACAGAGAACAAACTGGCGGCTGCTGGGGGAGAGGGGATGGGCAGGGTAGTGGGAGAACCAAAATGGGGAATGGGAGGTCCAGGATTTCAGTTATAGAATGAAGTCGTCACAGGGATGAAAGGTACAGCACAGGGAATATAGTCAGTGGTACTGTAATAGCATTGTAGGGTGACAGATGGTAGCTACACTTGTGGTGGGCGTGGTATAATGCAGAAAGCTGTTGAATGACTATTACCTGAATCTAATGTAATACTATGTGTCAATTATATGTCAATAAAAAATAAAATGCAAATTTAAGAAATTAAACTTTATATACCTAAAGAAATAAATAAAATAATATTTTGGTTATTGTTTGTTTTTAAAAAAAGGCTCACACTTCCTATCAAATGATAGAATGCACACAGAGTACTGAGCATAGTGGCTTGTCATACGGTAAGTGTTCAAGACGTTAGGTGCTACTACACAAGTTCTATGGCTGTGTACGTATTTATCACTTACTAACACATAAACTGATGCCAGAAAATTCTTCCTACATTTCTGTAAGGGAATTAAAAAGGCAGAAATAAACATTTTGCATTAATTTAGTAATTTCACTCTTTCACATATTAAGTATTTACAACCTATTGTAGACCAGGCACTCTCATTAGGCTTCCACTCTAGAATTAAATGAACCAGACAACAAAGAAATCAATAAACAAAGAAATCAATATGCATCAAGTCAAGTGACATTAAATCCCATGATGATAAGTCTAACAGGGTAAGGGTAATAGAGAACACAGAACATGACCATTCTTTGATGAAGTTGGTCAATGAGGGCCTCTCTGATAAGGCATCATTTGAGCAGAGAGCTCTAAGGCAACTAAAAGGAGCCATGTGGATATCAGAGAAGGGTCACAAACAATAGGCCCCAGTCTCAAGAACATCAAAACATAAGGGCAAGACCATAAAGCCAGTGCAAAGATGAGCAAGAGAAACGGAAAGGCCACACAAGTGCAAGGGAGCTCATACAGGGCCTTGCAGATCCTCAGATTTTACTCTAAGGTGGGAAGCCTTTGAAAGGTTTTAATCATAAATAACATGGTTTAACTTTGATTTTAAAAAGATCACTCTGGGGAGGCCTAGGTGATGGAGTCGGTTAAGCATCCAACTCTTGGTTTCAGCTCAGGTCAGGTTGTGGGATCGAGCCCTGTGTCAGGCTCCCACGCTCAGCATGGAGTCAGCTTCAGATTCTCTCTCCCTCTGCTTCTCCCACTCATGCTCTCTCTCTTTCTCTAAAATAAATAAATAAATCTTTAAAAAAATCACTCTGGCTGCTACACAGAAAATACACTGAAAGGGGCAAGTATGGAAGAAGCAAGACTACTGGGAAACAATTTCATTCTTTTGGCAAAAGACGATGGCTTTGGGCGCCTGGGTGGCTCAGTTGGTTAACTGACAGCCTTCAGCTCAGGTCATGACCCTGGAGGCCCAGGATCGAGTCCCGCATCGGGCTCCCTGCTCGGCAGGGAGTCTGCTTCTCCCTCTGACCCTCCTCCCTCTCATGCTCTCTGTCTCTCATTCTCTCTGTCTCAAATAAATAAATAAAATCTTTAAAAAAAAAAAAAAAGATGCTTCCAAAGTTTTGGATGAACTGGAAGAAAAAAAAGAGTTGCTAACCAACTGAGATAGCAAAAAGATAACAAGACAAGTAGATTTGAGAGGATGAAAATCAAGAACTATTTTGGACTTGTTAAGTTTGAGAATCAGACATTCAATTATTGGATAAATGAGTCTACAATTCAGAGGGTAAACTGGAGTTGGAGACAGAAATATGAGAGTTGATAAAGCTCTTACCTAGAGAGAACAGATAATGATGGGTCTGAGACCTGGGTCTTAGGTCCTACCAACATTTAGAGAAAACTAAGCATTTATTTAAACAGCTTTGATATATATGGAACCATAAATCACTTGATACGTTTACTCCTGTTCCATTTACTGTCTTGGTTATACACCTGAAAACAACCTAAGCATTAAAGATAGGGGTGGAGAGTAAATACCAAAAGATGAGAAATCTGAAGTTATTAGAAACTGCTTTGAAATCATTAAAAAAATTAAAGTCTAAATTAATATGTGCAAAAAGATGCCACGAATATATAAGTTTAAACAAAATAGAGAGAGAATATACATACAACTGGATAAAAAGATCTGGGTTATTTTGTTAGTTCTATTTCTAGGCTAAACTATAGAATGGCATGCAAATGTTAAAAATGTTTACTATATTTTTCTGCACCCCAGAGAACAGATAACACTAATAATTCCTAAAAACAAACGGGTATATTCTTTAATTTTATGTAATTACCATTTAAAATGCACCCAAGATGTTCCCTAGTTAAAAGATGCCAAATGCAAATGTGCCTGCAAGTGCCCCCCAAAAAATCATACTTCAATAAATGTAAGATGCTGCCATTAATCAAAGACCCTAGCTAATTCTTAGATAAAACCAAGAATCCTTCATTATCTATTCTGTAAATCAAGACTCACGAAATTATGGTAGAACAAATGTTGACCTATTCACCTTACTAAACTACTGCCTGGTATGGTTTCCAAAGGTATAGGAATTTGAGAAATGGGGGCAGACATGAAGACTTAGAGCTACATTACAGCGATTATGTCTGGAACCTTACACACCATTATTGAGACATCGTGGTAGGTCTGATTTCCTGCTATTCTACCTTAACACGGTCAAGTTAAACAGTGTAAGTTTGCTGAACTCAACCAGAACTTAATACCAGAGCTTCATCTGGAATCTTGTGACAAATATCCTATCATGCTTCACATTACTGCCATCCTTGATTTTTACTAAAGTACCAAGCTTCACCTACCCTTTTCTATTCTTTATTATTATTATTTTTTTAAAAGATTTTATTTATTTGACAGAGAGAGACACAGCAAGAGAGGGAACACAAGCAGGGGGAGTGGCAGAGGGAGAAGCAGGCTTCCCACGGAGCAGGGAGCCTGATGTGGGGCTCGATCCCAGGACCCTGGGATCATGACCTAAGCCGAAGGCAGCCGCTTAACTGACTGAGCCACCCAGGCGCCCCTCTATTCTTTATTATTGATTTATTCCACTAATCTAACCTACTAAGATCTCCAGAAAAACATTTAAAATACAGGTTGTCCCTAATCTTCAAATGCTTCATATAATGGTTCCCCAACCTCTTAGCTTTCACTAAAGCCTGGATTACCCCAAAAGACACTACTTATCTTGTATCCCTTTTCTGTGAACTTTTTCATAGACAACTAAAACCCGTTAGTCCATTATTACTCTTCTAAGTCCTTGTATTTAAAACAATGTCCATCTAAACAAAATAAAACATAACACAAATACAACTTACACTTTGAAAGTCATGTTATCTACCTCAATATGTTTCCCCTCTTCTGGTAAATTATACCCATTATACTAAAGGCTCTATTTTGCCCCCAGTTACATCACCAGCAAGCCAACTTCGACGTCCGTATTCATGATCTATCCCAACATTTTAGCCCCCTCGCACCCAAAATACTTACTTTTCTTCAAAAAGCTTCACTTCCTCTCTACATCAGCCAATCACCACCGTAAGCATATTAAACGCCCAACCCTTGATCATCATCATCATCTATATCCTTCTAAAAATTTCATTTACACTGAACTATCTCTTTGACCTATCAGGCTTTTATAACCAACCCAACACTTCTACCTGGCCCCACAACCTATCCAATTATGGCCAACATCAATGACATATAAACTCAACTACTTCAGTGTTAACAACCTATGCCCATGCCATTAGTAGTTTTGTCCTATCTGCTCTGCTAACACCCAACCTTGAAATACCATGCCTCTTTTCTGGCTATAAAAGTCTTTAAACTCCAACTATGATAAGTTTCCTAACTTCAACTGGCCACTCAGTAGCATGAGACTCAATAATATTTGGTCTACTTCTTCACCCATTCCCCCCAGACACGTTCCAAGGTTTCATAGTATCCTCAAGTTCCCTAATCAAACTCTGTGTTCCACAAAATACTATTAAAACATATTTCTTAAAAAGTTACATGGTCACAAAGCTATAATTAAAAAAACCACTTCATCAGGATGGCAACTATCAAAAACAGATAATTACAAGTACTGACGAGAATGTGGAAAAATTATAACCCTTGGTTGGAATGTAAAATGGTACAGTCACTGTGGAAAACAGTATGGAGGTTCCTCAAAAAATTAAACAAAGAATTACCATATGATCCAGCAATCCCACTTGTGGGTATATACCCAAAGAAATGAAAGCAGGGTCTCAAAGAGATACTTGTACACCCATGTTCATGGCAGCATTATTCATTATAGCAAAAACATGAAAGAAACCCAAGTGTCCATCGATGGGTGAAAGGATAAACAAAATGCCATACACACACACACAAAAGAATATTATTCAGCCATAAAAAGGAAGAAAATTCTGACATATGCGACAATGTGGATGAACCTTGAGGACATTATGCTAAGTGAAATAACCCATCACAAAAAGACAAATATAAATGATTCCATTTATAGGGGACAGAGCAGTCAAAATCACAGACATAGAAAGTAAAATGATGGTTGCCAGAGGATAGGTTGAAGGGGGAATAGTTCCAGTATTGCAAGATGAAGAGTTGTAGAGATGATGGTGGCAATGGCTGTACAACAATATTAACATAACTGAATTACACAGTTAAAAATAACAAAGATGGTCAACTTTGTTACGTGTTATTTTACCACAAAAAAATTTTTAGAAAAAAAAAGTTACATAGACACATAAATTTGAAAAATACATCTTATAGTCCCTTCTTGGAGATTCACAATGTTTATAAGCACTTCAAAGTATATTTCCACTGTTTTCAGTAAAGAAACCTGTTTAACTCTGCAGTTTCCAAACTTAACAATTGAACCTCCCTTTCAAGAAGTATCTAGTATCATCTCAAAGGAGACAGAAACAGTGGTGTAACAGACCTAAACGAATTTACTGAGAAAATACTGCAGGTAAAAATGACCTTGACGTCTCCATTCTCACCTACAAACACAGTTAACATCACATATCCATCTTTACCTCCTTCTAGTTTCACAAGATGGGCTCTTTGCTCTTACTCCAGAGCAATCCCTATACCTATATTCTTCATTCCAACCCTTACTACCTCAAAAACTTCCTTCAATAATTACCACCTTCCCATTACCTTAAACTTCTTAATTTCTTACAACCAATACTGAAGTCTTACCTATTTCACTTTCCAAATATTTTTCTTACACATCCAGAGAATGTTATCTTGAATTCCTATTCTGTCACTGTCCTTTTTAAGGCTTTTATTGACTGAACTGCTGAAGCACTGGTCACCCTACCACCACACACTTCTCTTCAATTCCGTTTCTCTCCTGCCAAAACTATTAAAATTTTATGTCTAACAAGGTTACTACTCACTCCTTCCTCAGCAAATTCTTTATTGACTCCCAAATACCAAAGAGACAGGCCTAGGTCTTTCACATACCATGCAAGGCTCTAGCCCTTTCTCTCAAGTCTTACCTCCTTCATTTTCCTGCCTTTCAGTTAGTTTATGATCTAAAAATCCTCAACTGCCTACTGTTCCCTATGCTCACTATGCCGTTTTATAACTTCACCCATACTTCTGCCTAGAACAACCCTGCTGATGCCTTCCACTAACTCCAAGTTACACTTTAAGATTTAATTTGGCCTACCCTGGCCACCCTACTTCCCTGCCACATGGATTAGGTTCCCACTGTATACCCAGGTAACCCAGTACTCCTTTATGTTCCTGCTGCATCCTGGGTATCCTTCTACCACAGTGACTAAAGATTTGTTTCTCTTTCACATTGAATAGACTATAAAATTCTGTGGGTTAGGAACTAATTATTACGCATCTCTGTATCCACAACACACCACCAGCTGAATAGTGAGTATTTAATAAATGATTGTTAACCTGAACTCTTTCCCCTCTCTATTTCCACACAACTGCCAGGTAACCAAAAACACATTATAATGCAGGAGTATACAACTATCTACCTAAAAGTAGAAATCTAGTGACATGGTACCAAAGTTCAGAGGTATTTATTTGGTAGGAAAAACAGTAGGCACACTCCTCTTTCCCATTTTTTAATGTATTACCCTCTCATAACTAGAAATAATTTTCAAATAATTTAATACCTTTAAAGCAATCTAGGGTAACTTAAAAGACACCACAGCCGCAACCAAGTTACACTTACATTCGGCTAGCTTCGATGTCGTCAGACTGAGGTTCTCCTGGCGATCTGTAAAATGCAATTGAGGAAAGTTAAGCAAAACATTCCATATTCCAAAAATGGGCAGACATGTTATATTAGTAGACAAATTTGAAAACAAGATTTAATCGTTAACAGTTTTAAAAGTAACTAAAGATTTTAACAGAAGAAAAAAGTGATCAAATCAGATTGCCATTCAACACGTTTATTATAAAAGCTGGACTAATAAAAAGTCAGTGCATTTTTTTAAGGAAAGGAAACTGTAAACACTATTTAGATACCAACATACAAAGGAGTAAAATGTATAATAAATCATAATTATTCACAAAGTCAAATATTTATAATAAAAACATACAACTATGAAACTTTCTACAGCCAACTATTGGTTATCCAAAATATCAAAAGTATTCACTGGTATTCACAGTCCCAAACTATATTTAGATCAGGGGTCAGCAAACTATTTCCTGGGACAACAAACTAAGGCCTGGGTCAGGCACCTATTTCTGTAGTATTAGAATACAGCCACAATTCATTCATTTACATACATTGTCCATGGCTGCTTTGACACTGCAAGAGCAGAGGTGAGAAACTGACAAGAGATATATGCCCCACAAAGCCTAAAGTATTTATTATCCGGCCTGTTGAGAAAAAGTTTGCTAACTTCTGCTCTAGATAATTCAAATTTTAATCTAATAGCCTTAGTGAATTTTGAGACACTTTAAGTCAGATTTACCATTCTAATCACGATTATCTTGGTTCAACAATGAAATTAACCTTCCCTGAAAATATACTGGCAAAATGCATTACCTATCAAAAGTGTACCAAGCTGGGGTATTAAAATTTTACTATGGATAATTGTGAACTGATTTCAGTTATAAATAGTTGCCAGTTGTTTTCTATTATTTTTTAATATACTATTACTATCTTGAATAGAAATATTCAAAATTCTAAGACATTAAAAAGTCTTACTTTCATTTTGGGGTACGAATGAATTTTGCCTATTCCTACCATGCTGTTAAAAAAATAAATTCCTGTTACCCTATTCAGTTTTATAAACAGCATTGGTCAATGTATACTAAGTTAAATCAACATAATCTTGATTGCTAACACTCAAATTCTCAAAAATTTTTTTAGAGATCAAAAACTAAATTTTCCAAATGACATTACAATGACCTGGTCTGTAAATTTATCACTGACTTGAGACTTCTAATTGTGAACAACTTTAACAAAAGAATCTTAAAATTAGAGTCACCAGCCAAAAAAAAAAAAGAAAAAAAAGAAACAAACTGTTCTCCACATTTCTTAGCTTTTAAAAATCTTACTTCTTTATTAGATTTTCAAAATTACCCCTCACTGCAGTTCATTTAGAGTCCAAGGACAAGAATGCAAAAAAAAAAAAAAAAAAAAAAAGAGAGAGAGAGACTCCAGCAGCTCAAATATTTTAGATCCTCTTTGCAGTATATTTACATTTTCAATTTTGCACAAAGTTATATTAGAACTAAAAATTGGGGCATGCTGGAGGTGACAGTGACTTGGCACTGACACAAATGCAAAAATTTCACTCCACCCTCTCCCCCAGGGAGCAAGCAAATCACCTTTGTGACACACCTGGTCTCCACCAGCCTTGTGGGTAAGTACCCCAAGATTGCTTCCAAACTTGTTTGTATGTCTCAGACAGAAGAGCTAAAAACTGATGATAACCCCATGTACCAGCTGACTCATTTTTGAAAGTGCGACCCTCCAGCATCAGATGTCATACTGTAAGGAGGCAGAGCAGGCTTGCAAAACAAAAAATAAACCTGCTGGCACTAAGGGAAGAGAGGCAGATTAGAAGCTTTCAAACACGCAGGCGGCAAAACTTTCAAAATTAACAGGGATAGAGAAAGAGAGAGGGAAAAAAAATGAGGACACAATGACAGGAAAATTAAAATACTACTGCAAAAAGGTAAGACACAAGCAGAGGGAAAACAAATTCGAGTCTTAGAAGCACAATATATAACTGCTACAAAGTTTTGAGAAATGGGATAGAAGTTAAATACATCATCAAAAGGTAACTACACTGTTTTCCAATTTCTGTTCCCTAAACAAGAGAATATGTAAACATTAGCATCAAATTGTCACCAAATTATTATAAATATAGTGGATTACCATTTAATATTAACATATATTCAAGTGAGCTACAAAAAAACATTTATTTGTCAAACCAAGTAATTAAACCAATTCAGTCTAACAGAAGGACAAAAGAATAAGGAAGGAATGAAAGAGTATTACCCTAAAACAGGTCTATCCTGGGTCTCATAAACATGGTTATTAGCCCAAGCTGTTTTCTACTCAAAATGGAAATTGTTTTTAATTAAAAGAAAAGTGAATATACAAAAAACTAACAGAAACACTTTTCTGGCGGTTATAAGTAATAGTACATGTCTGAATAAATTTCTAGTCATTCTGCTTATATTGCTGTAATACTGTAAATAACTTACCAAAAAATATCCTAAAGTTAGCATTCATTTCCAAAACTATGAAATTATCTAACATCTACCAATTGTTTCAAAGCTTTACTTTGGCCACTAAAGAGTCTCTTTATTCATCACTGTCGAGTTTTGGAAGTAAGGATCTAGTACATGTTCATAACTTTACCAAATTCAGGATATAACCAAAGAGAAAAAAAAAAAAAAGTACTGACTCAGGTTAACCTAAAATTTGTCACAATAACAAACCAGAAAAAAAATTTTAAAACAAATAGTAAGTAATATTAGAAAATAAAAAATAAGTATTGGAAGTCTCTATTTTAGGGTCTTGATTTGGATCACAGAAAAGTGATCACAAAATGCCTCCTAATCTAAATACTGCAGCATGAGCCAGAACATTCAAATAGAGGCTCATTTCCAATAATAATGGGTGCAGCTTGTCCAGCCTGCAAGTCACTCCTTTTACCTCCACTGCAACTCTTTAGGAAAGAAAATCACACCAGTTTTATTAAAGTTGTAAAGATTTCTAGAGAAGCATTTTAGTTAGAACTCTCACCACATAAAATGCACACTGAGAATTTTTTCATAGTTTTTATAATGTTCAT
Source organism: Mirounga leonina (assembly GCF_011800145.1). Lineage (NCBI taxonomy): Eukaryota > Metazoa > Chordata > Mammalia > Carnivora > Phocidae > Mirounga > Mirounga leonina. The sequence continues at coordinate 4,416,586 of NW_023270464.1, read as the reverse complement.
AATAACATATTTAAAAACTTGAAATTTTTGAGAAATACCTTCCTGTTTACTTATACACACAGAACTGGGGGGAAAAAGCATAAAATATTTTAGGAAGGATATTTAATGGAGAAGCGCATTAACACTTAGGTAAACTATTCACATTATTCCTGCCAACTACACATTTTCTTCATTTTTTACAGCACGTATTTTACTTTACAATAACAGCCTTTTAAAGGCTGTAAAATAACATTCAAAATTACCTTTTACAAGCTGTGGCCATTCGGTGACATCAGGGTGATCACAGCTTTGAGTCACTGATTAAAAACAGGTTGTCACACCAGTCTAGCTGCTAACTTGATCTGAGCGTAGGTTTAATAACTCTAACAAATTAAACAAATCTTTAGTTAGAACACTTTAATATATAAACCCAATCCATCGTTCAAAAAATAATCTTCAAAGCTTCAAATTAGGTGTCAATGCAACATTCATCAGAAGAGTAATTATTATAGAAATGCTTTTAAGGACTATTTTCCAGCATTATTTTTCCCCTTAAATGATCTCTTGAGAAAATGTGGTGATAATCTCTTGTACTTTATGGAGTGTTACAGTTTACAATGCACTTTGGTCAACAGTATCTTGCTTGAGTCTCATGACAACTTTGGCTCTACCTCATCAGGGCAGATACTACAGTAAGAATTTAAGAAAACAAACAAAAAACAAACTAAGCAGACTTAGAGTGATTAATTGACTTGCCCAAGATTTTAGAATTAGTGCAGAAGCTAAGATTAAAACTCAAACCTACCGATTTCCTATCCAGGGTTAGAATTTTTTGGTCTTAGTTTTACTATAGGAGAGTTTCATTAAGTTATGTATATGTAATGGAGCAAAGATTTAGAATATGGCAATTGTTTAAATAAGACTAACAGTCATAGGGTTTTCCAGGTAGTCAAATGCTTAATAAATAATTATATACATACACACACACACACACACACACAAAGTCTAGTCCTACTTATTCTATATTTAAGTAAGGTAATCTAACATTAGCCCAAACATCTTGGGTACTTCATGAAAATCTTTTCTATTCTTTCTCAGCCATAAATCCACTAATACTCAATTTCATGAAGAGATTGGCAAAATATAAAAATATGTCCTCCTCCCTCAACCTAGTATCTTTTGATTCCCTTACGTGGCCTTAGCTGAACTTTCTTGATTGTCATGGTTCAAATTTATCAGACATCCTAATCCTATATAATTCTGGCAAAGATCTACATCTGAAATATCCCAGTATTGAAAACTCATTTTGTGCAGCTAGTTTTCCCCTTAATTATTTCCCTACCAAACTGTATATCCAGGCCAAATCTGAAAAGTGAACTAAGGAAAAATGAGAAAATTAAGAGGGAGAAAAAAATACCCTTGACAGTTAACTAAATAAAATAAAATAAAATACCCTTTGATAGTCACTTCAAAGTGACAAGAGACAACTACAGAAGGTGGTTACCAGCATGGACCCAAAACTCAATATAAAATAGTAAGGTATCTGAGAATACGAAGAGAAGACTTGAAATATCAGTGCTTAGGCCCATATCTCTACAGCAGCCTATAAACTTGGGCTTCAAATTCAAATAAAGGTGAGGGTTGGCCTTAATATATATAAATAACTTTAGGTGACTTCAATAAATGGGACTTATAATCCCTGGAAGAAATAATACAATTTCCCTATCATAGCTACATGTCTCCTAATAAGAGCCTAGGACATTCCTGAGGCTCCACATGAGGGAGAGGCAATGGCGTCCCTGAAATGAACCATGTTCCCTCTTGGGTTCTCTCTCATAATACTAAATGTGTATATAGATTTAGAAGATCCAAAGAAGTCTAACTTTCTAATCTGTCAACATCTTAAGTTAAAATACCTCTTAACTAATCAATGGAAGTAAATTAATTCATTGAAGAGCTACATGTATTTTGAAAATTACTGAGTCAAGTTCTCTCTACTAGTCTCCTTTTTTATGAGGTCCAGTGCTCAACAGAGCACAAACAAGCTCCAGAACCAATCTGGATTCAAGTCCCTGTTTGGTCACTTACTAGATGGCAACTCTTGGGCAAGTTCCTTAACCATTCTGAGCCTCATTTCATTCATAGGGAGAACTGAGACTACAATAGTGTCTTTTTCAGAAGGCTGTCCTGAGGATGAACAAACCAACATATAAAATTGCTCAGAATAGTGCCTGGCACATAGTAAGAGCTCAACAAATGGAAGCTATTATTAAACTCATATAGTCTAACAGCCAAACCTGCCCCATTCAATCTTCTCATGCATAAGATTTCACTTCTCATAACACATTAACCTCTTCTGATTTCTTTCAGAATCCCACTTATGTCCCTCATAGTCTACCTGGCAGCACAGTGATTTAGTACCTTGCACATTGCTTTAAAAATGGCAAGCACCCAAATTTGCTGAAAATGTTTGTCATTATATTCTAACTATGACATTAAGATATACATGCAATTTTGAATTCCAAAAAATAAAAACAGAAACATACCATATTTCGCCAAACTTCTGAGGAGCTGGTGAATTCTAAAATCAGGTTCTTACAGATTTTTAACCTAAAATATAAAACACCTCACTCAATTCTTTTCACATAACAACTGGATAAACTCAAAAGAAATTTTCCCCCAAAATTCATTAAAAGGAAATTCATTTTGTTAATATTTATGAATATCCAAAAACATATGAACAGACAAGTGTCCCTAATGCTGTTGCCAGGATGCATGCAAGGGTGGTCAGACAGGCCCTGTTGCCTCAGTGCTTTCAGCTGGCAGAGCCACATTTCCCATATTCATCCACAGGGCTTACAGCTTGCCATTTCTTTACTCTTCCCTTCTTCCAAAAGGGCTGAAAATGTATGAAAACTGTTTGACTATATGCCTCTAATTCCTTCAGATACCTATAACAATTTAGCTTTTAATTAAATTCTCTATGCTAAGCACCTGCTATGTTAGGTACATTTTACAGGCACCTGTCCACTACCTCCTAGATTAGCAGCCTCAGGCAGGTCTTTTGTCTCTGAGTCTCAGGTGTCAGGTCATTTTGAGTTTTAGAGAAAATGTTTTCACAGTACGTAGGACAATGCTTCCTGGCACATAACAGGAGCTCAATACATGGTAACAATGACTATTTCTTAAATAAAATATTTAACATTTCTATCGAAACTAAACTCACCAAAAACCAAATTCTGAGCTTGAAGCATGCACCCAAATAATCACTGTAAATTCTTAACTCATTTGTATATGATCGGAGCATTTCTCAGTGGAATAAGAACTGCAATCTTTTAACCCATTTCCTTTCATCATATATGAAGAAACCAATTCCCAAAGATTAAGAAACCCACCCAGTGCCCTACAGGTTGATGGTAGAAAAATGAATGCTCAGCATATACATATTTTTTTAATTAACCAAGTTTTAAGACCTTAGAGGACCAAGGTCTCAATCTATTCAATAATAGAATCAGCTGGGAAAATCGGTAAAAAAATGGATACCTGATCTCTACTTTCATAGACTGTGATTCAGTGCATAAAGTGGGGGTACATGAATCTGTATTTTTAACATACATTTCAGGCAATGCACAGATCCCAATTTGAGAAACCTTGCCTTAGAAGATTAGGAACACATAAAAACAGGGAAATATACCAAATCTAGAATGATATAGGATAAGCAAGACAAACCTTAAGAACCAGAAATGTTAGGTATTATCTTTGCAAATTTACCATTAGCACCCTAATACCAGATCTAGTGCCTTTATTTATATCTGTGTCCCTCTCCAACAGAGGGCTCAGTCTAATAATAATCTAAGAATAAAAAATGAAATCTAGTAAGATATGCCTTTATTGGTCTACATTCATCTGCCCCTCTAACATTTTCATTATTCTTAAAATGGTCCATCTTCCAAATCTCACTCTATATATACACAACACATATATACATGTCTCTATATTATTATTACTATACGTGGTATGTGCTTCATCTCTTCCAAATCTCACTCTATATATACACAACACATATATACATGTCTCTATATTATTATTACTATACCTGGTATGTGCTTCATCTCTTCCAAATCTCACTCTATATATACACAACACATATATACATGTCTATATTATTATTACTACATCTGGTATGTGTTTCATCTCCTCTCCAATAGCCTATTTCCTTCACCTCTTTCTAAACCTAGGTCAAACCTTAATTTCACAGACTACCTTTTCTATCACTTTTTTGTCGCGTTCCCTCAGCACTTCCCTTCTCCTTTGCACCATGGTTATCTCTTAAATTTATGGGTAAAGCTTCTTGTTGAAACTCTTTTAAGTTTTGTACATTTATAAATTTCACAACTGATCAAAGACTATTCTCATCCATTCTATAGTTAGGTTAAAATGTTTAAATACTGCTTTCATATAGTATTCCCCACATAATCCCCTCAACTCCATTAACCCATGAGTACTGGCTCCTTATTTTCCTTCAACTGCTGAAAGACCTGAAAACCATTAGCTCAGCTGCTGATATACAATACCTTCCACCTACTGACATTTTTCTTACAGAAGTCATCATCTTTCCTGTGTATTCTAAATCCTGTGGCCCCTAATCCTACTTTATTTCTGTAGCATTTCACTCTACTAATCGTTCCTCACCTCCTCTCACTTCCATAATGCTGTACCTACCTACATTCTACCTCTGACAGCAACTAGGCCTTCTGTTAATTCACCTTCCTAGCTCTCATTCTTGGTCACTCAAGTTTCTTGCACTAGTCCCTTTTCTTAACCTAAATTAATTATCCGTGCAATTCCATCCATTTCGATAGCACCTCCATACTTAGGATCCCTAACTCTACATCTTTACGTCTTTAACTTGAGTTTTAAGTCTGCTACTCTCAATTACCAATGGTACACATACACTTGATGTTATCATTAGCATCTAAAATCAAATTCAATTATTTCCCAAAAAACTCACTCCCAACTTAAATGTGCCCCATCTAGCTGTTCTTCTAGTTACAGACTGAAAAAATTGTTGCCATTCTTTATTTTCTCCCTCTCATTTTTATTTAGCCTAACCACTATGCGGGTTGATACTTGTTAACCTTCAAATTCTTATTCATTCATTCAAAAAATGTCTACTAGCTGAAACTAATACAGTGTTATACATCAATTATATCTCAATTTAAAAAGTGTAATAGATTTTGAGTGCCTATGAAGTGGATAAAAACACAGTTAAAGGGGCGCCTGGGTGGCTCAGTTGGTTAAGCGACTGCCTTCGGCTCAGGTCATGATCTCAGGGTCCTGGGATTGAGCCCCACATCGGGCTCCCTGCTCGGCAGGAAGCCTGCTTCTCCCTCTCCCACTCCCCCTGCTTGTGTTTCCTCTCTCGCTGTCTCTCTGTCAAATAAATAAATACAATCTTAAAAAAAAAAAAACAACAAAACACAGTTAAAGAAATTAGACATAATCTCTTGTCCTCATGCAATAAGCAAAATGGGTACAAATAATAAAAAACCACAGTAAATTATGCATTTGCAATGTATAATTCAGTGTTATGAGAGAGAAACACAGGATATGGTAAGTGTATATAGAGTTCCGACAATCTGGGAAAACAGGAGAGGCATTCTTCCTGAAGTGACATATAAACTAAGCTCTGAGGCATGAGCAAGATTTAGCACACATATTAAGAAAAACCTTGTGAGATAATAATGGCTCTATCAGTCCATTCGCCTAGTCATATTCTAAAGAGAAGGCCCCCGCTTTCCCAGTACAGCAAATTGTTCACCCAGTGCTACCAATTCTATCTCAGAAATCTCCCATATTCCAACACTACCCCCAATTCTTCCTTTGTTGACTTTTAGTTGCTTTCAGAATAAAACTAGATCTTCCAAACATTTCAAATCAAACTATACACAACTTGGCCCAAACCTGCCAGTCCAGACTCTGGATCATTCATTTTTATACTTCTAATGCTTGAAGATACTCACAGAGAGGAAAGTTTTCTCTTAAGTGACTTGCTTTATTTAGATCATTTAACTAGTAAATAAAGGTTATGATTCAAACACAAGTTGTCTGATTCTAAAGGCCATCCTCATTCCACTGTACCATACTTCTGATTTATAATCAAATCCTGTAAATTTTACCTTTGAAGTATCTCTTGCTTCCTTATTTTTCTCCACGTATACCAAAATAGTACAGACCCTCATTACTTCACCTGGTTTCCCATTTGCCTGTATCCTTTACTCCCTCTACTAGAATTATCTTCCCAACTTTGTCATATCACTCTCAAGCTCAAAATAGTCTATGCCTCCCTAATGCCTACAAGTTAAATTTCAAACTCTACATATCATATGCGGTCCTGGTCACTGATCTCTACCCTTTCATACAAGCCTTACTGCCCACTACATAACATTATTACCAGGCACTTGATGATCTAGTCCCATCCCTGGATTACTGGTTATTACATACTGGCCATCAGTATTTCTGACTTCAATGTTTTGTTTCTCAGGTCACTTCACTCAGAAATACTTCCCTATCCTTTGCTAACTAAACTCCATCCAACAACAATCTACCATACCCTATTAAAAACTCTATTCATTCTAAAGGCTGTATCTCACAGGGTTCTCTAACCTCTTCTGTAAATAACCACTGTCTTTTGGGTCTTACTATATGCTATTAATACAATACTTATTAATTTCTACCCTATATTATTTTCTGCCTTATATTATAGCTATCCATATACATTTATCAGTGCTTCTAGTTGTAAACTGGTTCATGGTACGGCTCATTTTATCCATATTTTTTATTCTCATAGTAATGGAGACTATGTTTTCTTGACACCACACCTCCCCTCTACAAAAAAAAAAAAACAATCAGGATCCTGACAAAGGATTTTGGGCTAGTTCCAAATGGAATTCATGTATAAACAAACAAGGGTATCATTTTTTCCCAATTAACACAAATTTAATCCAATGCCAATTTAACAAAAGTTTTGAAGACCAAGCATACCAAAATAACCAAGAAAATTTCACCTTTTAATGGAAGAATAAGGTCTCTTTTTCTCAAGAAACTTGTTCTACCAGGGATTAAACCACAGAATATTAAATAGTATAATTAAAATCAGTACAACTCTCAAAAACTGACAGTATTTACTAAAACTAAATGCATGCATACTCTAGGACTTGAAACTTCCACTTCTAAGTATACATCAAACAGAAATGAGTATATATTTAGTGGAATGTTTAGAATAGCAATATTCTAAGTAGTCCCAAACCGAAAGTAACTAAATTATCTGTCCATCAACAGCAAAATGAATAAATTGTGGAATATTCCTAAAGTGGAATACTATACAGCAACTATCATAAACTATCAACGACTACAACCAACAATGTGGATGAATGTCATAAATATGTTAAGTGAGAGAAGCCAGACACAACTAAATATGATGGATTCTAGTTATATAAAGCATAAAAACAGGAAAATCTAGTCTATGCTATTAGAAGTCAAGATAGTGGTTACTCTTGAGGGAAGAGAGGTAGTAACAAAGAGTGTAAAGGGGCTTCAGAGTTGCTGCTGCTGTTATTTCTTGATCTGACTGCTGGCTAAATGTACTCACTGTGTGAAAGTTCGACAAGCTATGCGTACATTTTATGTGCACTCTTCTGTATGTATATTATACTTCAATCAAAAGTTTATTTTAAGGTAAGGTATGAGCATTAGATAAACAGTAAGTGGAACAGAAGGTAAGCCCAGAGAAAGACCCAAAAGTATGTTAAGTGGCTTCTTGTCCAAAAAAAAAAAACCAATATATGAAACAGCTGTTTTCAGATCTGGGTAACAGACAATGCAGGACTGTGATCCATGAGAGAACCAACAGAAATGAAGTGAGCACCCCAATGCTCAGATTTCTGTCTGGAGGCACTTTCCAATCTGTAGCCAATAAAGGGGAAATCTAAACAGAGGGCAACAGTATCACTAAAGTGAAAAACTCAAAGTTCCAGAGGCTGAATTTGTAAAACAGAATGAGAGGAAGGCAGTTATGCAAAGTAAAGGCTCCAGAATTCTGCCACTTGGCAATCCTTTGATTCTGCTCCTAAACTGTAAGGTAAAAGACTCCTTGAAACTAGAGAAAGAGGAGCAGTGAGCTGAAATATTCCCAGTGCTCATACAGGACTGGGAAATCCCTCAACTCCCCCAAACCAGAGTGAAGAGAATATACCGACACTAGGGATATTTTGTAGAGAACTAAGAAGGGCCATGCCTTTATAGTAACTACTAGCCTTAAATAAAGACTTCTGCAGACACACCCTAATATAACCTTGAGGGATCAAAGTGACCAGCAAGTTACTTAGCTGGCTGCCAAAACAAAGTTTAATACTCAAAAAAACAACAAAATCTAGTCACTCAACAACAGACTATTACGATGTGCAGCATCCAGTAAGAAATTACTAAATAGGCAAACAAGGAAATATGACCCAGAACCAAGAGAAAAAACCAATCAATGGACCCTGAAATGAAGAAACTGATGGAACCAGTAGATAAGGGCTTTCAAATACTATTATAAATATGGTCAAAAATTCAAAGGCTATGTAAGAAATGGAAAACACAAATCAAATGGAAGTTTTAGAAATACAAACTAAGATATCTGAAAGTATTTGACACTATAGGAAGAAAAAAAGGAACAATGAAACAGAAAACAAAGCAAACTGAAGCACAGAGAGACAAAAAGACTAAAAATAATATGTTAATGACCTGAAGACAAGATCAAATGGTCTAACACATATGTAACTGGAGTCCCAAGAAAAAGAGACCACATAAGAGGCAGGGAAGTGATTTAAAAAATACATAGAAGAAATAATGGCTGACACTTATTTCAAATTTGATGAAACCATAAATGCACAAATCAAAAAAACAAAAACAGAAAAACTGAACAAATCCTAAGCAGGATAATCACAAACCAGTGATAAAGAGAAAATCTTAAAAGGAGGCCAGAGAAAAGACCCTAAGTACAGGGGAAGGAAGATGGGTATAACCATAGACTTCTCATCAGAAACAAAAAGCTAAAATAGGGCACCTGGGTGGCTCAGTTGGTTAAGCATCAGACTCTTGGTTTCGGCTCAGGTCATGATCTTGGGGTCATGGGATCGAGCCCTGCACTGGGTTCTGTGCTCAGCACAGTCTGCTTGAGATTCATTCCCCTCCTTCTTCCTCCTCCTCTGTTCCTCCCTGGAAATCTCATATACTGTTGGTAGGAGTGTAAAACAAAACAAACCAATTTGGAGAAAAGATCTGGCATTATAACTACCCTATAATCCAAAAATCACAATCTTAGGCACTTACCCAAGAGAAAAGATATCATATATATCCACACAGACTTTCAAATAATTGTTCATTTTAGCTTTATTCCTAACAGCTAGGAACTGAAAACAGTGTAAGAATGAAGTTACAAACAACTGATACATGCAATAACATGGATGAATTTCAAAAATATTATGCTGAGTAAAAGTAACCTCATATAAATTCTAGTGCAAGGTAAACTAATCTAGGATGAAAAGTGACCAGAACAATGGTTGATTTGGAGAAGTGATATGGGGACAGGAACTGACTAGGAATGGGTATAGGTTCTATAACTTGATAGGACTTAAGTGCTGCAAAGGTGTACACATTTGTCAAAACTCATGGAATGATGTATGTGGTAGACTTTATTTTCCAAAGATTGCCACCACAATATAATCCATCACACATGCTCTTTTTACAAGGTCAACACTGGCATTCTCCATCAGGTAGTGGGGTCTATGTCCTTTCTCCTTTAATTTGAGTGGCCTCTGTGATTCTTTCAGTCAAGAGAATGTGGTACTCTGTGACTTAATGCTAAGTCATAAAAATGCCATTCACTGCCATACTGAATAAGTCAGCCACCTGGCAAGGAAGCCAAGCAACCACATACATATAAAGGCAACATAGTCCTGAACTCTAGCTGAAGTCCTGACAGCCAGCATCAATCTCCAGATTTGTGAGCCATCCTTCAGATGATTCCAGCCTTCAATTATCAAATTACATCAGTTATCAAGCTTCTCTGACAAGCTTAAAGCCAAGACAAACTATGCTTTCCAGTCTCTGCACAAAGCACAAATTCATAAGCAAACTAAATGTTGATATTTAAGGGTGATTTGTTAATAACTGGAACAATATACCAAAATCAGTTAAATTCAATATACTAAAGTTATAAATTACTAAGTTTTAGTTACAATATACATGCTGAAGTTAAGGATGAGGAATACTAATAACTGCAACTTACTTTGAAAAGCATCAAAAAAATAAAACAAATTAATAGATGGATAGATATGACACAAAGCAAAATGTTAATTGTGGAATTACATTCTACAATTATTTCACACCTGTATGAATTTGAGTATTTTTCCTAATAAAACAATAAAAATGAAATAGAGGCATTTTCATGCAAATAAAACCTAAAAGTTTTTTGGCCAAAAGATCTGCACTTTAAAAATTTCTAAGTTCTTCAAACCTGGGTCTACATAAAGAAATCTATACAAATCTACACAAAGGAAAATGAAAATGGTAAGTATGAGCATAAATACCAAAAAATGTTGATAATTTGGTTTAATAACTTGGTTTGATAATTTCTTGGTTTTTAAATGTCTTTACAAAACAACTGGCCGTTTAAAAGAAATAATTACAAATAAGACTGTGGAGTTTATAACTTATACAGAAGTAAAATTTAAGACTACAATACCCAAAAGGATGACAGAGTGTAAACAAATTTATATTTGTTTTGTATTGTATGATTACACTTACGTAAGTAGCTAGAATCTAAATGGTAAATGTATTAGAATTCTCACAATATACTGATAAATATATATATATAGAGAGAGAGAGACTGATATAAACTAAGGAATATTGTAAGTACTAGCACAACCACTGGGGGCAGAGGAAGAATAAGGTATAAGCTAGCAGCAAAGATCAAACAAACTTCTATAAAAACACTCAATCCAAAAGAAAACAGGAAAGGGGAGAAAGAAGATAGATGGAACAAACAGAAGACGAATAGTAACTTGGTAGTCTTAAACCTAACCATATAGTCAATTATAATAAATGCAAATGGACTGAATACAGCAAGAAATTATAAAAATCAATCAAAAAGATGCAACTATATATTGTCAAAAGAAAGACACTATACATAATGACAGGTAAGTTGGAAAAAATATAATATTCAAACATGAATCATAACAAAGGAGGACTGGTTATACTAATAGCAGACAAAGGAGACTTTGGGATAAGAACATTACCAGAGAACCACAGAGAGATATTTCATAACAACAATCAATTCAACAAAGAGATCTAACAGTCCTAAATGTGAAAGCACCTAATAGCTAGAGCTTCAAAATACATGAGGCAAAAATGGACAGACCTGAAAGAAAAGATGGCAAGCTCACAATTACAGTTGAAGGTCTCAATACTCCTCTCTTGGTAATTAATAAAATAATTAACAAAAAAAATCAGTAATGACACAGAAGAAATAGATATATCTAATAAAGAGTTTGTATCCTGAAAAGAATGAGCGAAGTATATGGATACTCAAAAAAGATATACACATGGCCTATAAACACATAAAAACGTCTCAACATCATTCTTCATCAGGGAAATGTAAAAACCATACTTCACACCCTTTAGTATGAAAATTGTTTTTTTAAAAATAACAAAACAGCAAGTGTTAGCAAGGATGTGGAGAAACTGGAACCTTGTGATTGCTGGTAGGAAGTAAAATGGATACAGCCACTGTGGAAAATGGTATGCTGATTCACCCCCCAAAATTAAACAGAATTACCATATGACCCTGCAATACCATTCCTAGGTATATACCCAAGAACTAAACATGCAAGAACTGAAAGCAAGAACTTGAAGAGATTATCTGTATACCCATGTTTACAGCAGCCTATTCATAATAGCCAAAAGAAGCAACCCAAGTGTCCAGTGAATGAATGGTTAAACAAATGTGGTATTTTTACATACAAAGAAATACTATTCAGCCTTACAAAAGAAGGAGGGGCACCTGGATGGCTCAGTCACTTGAGCTTCAGACTCTTGATTTCACTCAGGTCATGATCTCAGGGTTGTGAGATCAAGCCCAGCATTGGGCTCCCTGCTCAGCAAGGAGTCTGCTTCTCTCCTTCCTCTGCCCTTCCCCCCGCTCATGTGTGGGTTCGCATGCTCACTCTTTCTATCAAAAATAAATGGAAGGAAGGAAGGAAGGAAGGAAATTCTGATACATGCTGTAACATGAATGAACCTTGAGGATATCATGGTAAGTGAAACAAGCCAGAAGCAAAAGGACAAATATTGTATGATTACACTTACGTAAGTAGCTAGAATAGTCAAATTCTTAGAGACAGAAAGTGTAACAGTGGTCACTGGAGGCTGGAGGGAGGGGGAAGATAACAGGGGCAGGGGAGTGTTACTGTTTAACAAGTACAGAATTTGAGTTTGGGATGATGAAGAATTTCCAGAGATGAGTAAGAGTGATGGCTGCACAACATGAATATACTTTATGTCACTGAACTGTACACTTAAAAAAAGTTAAAATGATGGATTTTTATGTTACGTGTATTTTACCATAGTTAAAGAAAAAGAAACTGCAATGGGATACCACCACACACCCATCGGAATGTCTGCAATTTGAGAGTATCAAATTCTGACAAGGATTTGGAAGAACTGGAACTTTCATACACTGCTGGTGGGAATGCAAAATTGTATAACTATCTGGAAAATAATGCCTTATAAATATGAACATAAACTTGTCATGTGATCCAGTAATTACAACTTAAGGTGTTTACCCTGGAGAGATGAAAGTATCTTCACACAAAGACACATGCAAAGAGTACCTTTATTCACAACAGCATAATGCTGGAAAAAAATCTAAATGTTCACCAAAAAAATGAATAAGCAAACTGTGGCACAGTCATACTATATTTTTTTAAAAAAGTGATAAACACAAAATGTATCTCTAATACATGCTAAAAGAACAAAGCCAAAAGAAGAAGAGTATATAACTTATGATATCATTTATATGCAATTCTACAAGAGGCAAAACTAATAAGCAGATCAATGGTTGCCTAGAGCCAAAAGCGAGGAATGACCACAAAGGAACATTTTTAGGGAGTAATTCAAATGTTCTAGATCTTAACTGTGGTAGTTGTAACAGTATATATATATAGGCATCAAAATACATCAAACTGCACACTTAAAAGGGGGTATACTTCATAGGATATAAATTATACTTCAAAAAACTTTATTTTTTTAGTTTATGAAAACTTAATATATAAAAAGGTGGCATTTTGGGGCACCTGGGTGGCTCAGTTGGTTAAGCGTCTAACTCTTGGTTTCAGTTTAGGTCATGATCTCAGGGTCATGGGATTGAGCCCCAAGTCGGGCTGGGCGCTCAGCAGAGTCTGCTTAAGATTCTCTCTCCCTCTCTCTTTGCTCCTCCCTTGCTCACGCACACATGTACTCCCTCTCTCTCTAAAATAAATAATCTTTGGGCACCTGGGTGGCTCAGTTGGTTAAGCGACTGCCTTCGGCTCAGGTCATGATCCTGGAGTCCCGGGACCGAGTCCCGCATAGGACTCCCTGCTCGGCAGGGAGTCTGCTTCTCCCTCTGACCCTCCTCCCTCTCATGCTCTCTGTCTCTCATTCTCTCTGTCTCAAATGAATAAATAAAATCTTTAAAAAAAATAAAATAAAATAATAAAATAATAAAATAATCTTTGAATAAAATTAAAAGTGACATTTTAAATCAGTGAGGAAAGGATCCCTCAAGTGATCTAGAGAATTGGTTACCCAAGTGGAAAAAACTAAAAGGTAGCTATTTGTATACCATATCCAAAAACATGCCAAATGCAATCCAGATCTACACCTATATCATACCGTATGCAAAAATTAACTCAAAAACAGATGATAGACCTAAACATAGAGCTAAAACTACAAAATTCTTAGAACAAGCATAAACCTTTATGACCTTAGATTAGGCAATAGTTTCTTAAATAACACCAACAAAGGCAACAAAAGAAAAATACATAGGTTGGACTTCACCAAAAATTAAAACTTGGGTGCTTCAAGGAAACAATCATGAAAGTGAAAAGACAATCCTACAGAATGGGGAGAAATATGTGCAAATCATCTATCTGATAAGGGACTGGTAACCAGAACGTATAAAGAATGCTTAAAACCCAACAAGAAAAAAAAAAAAAAAAAAAAGACCCAATTAAAATACAGCAAAGGATTTGAGTAGATCTTCTCCAAAGAGGGCCAATCAACACATGAAATGTTGTAATCATCATTAAACATTAAGCAAATGCAAATCAAAACCACAAAGAGATACCTTCACACCCATAAAAATTACTAAAATAGACAATCAACTTTGGCATAGGAAGTAGAGCTATCAGAAACAATCTTCAGAGGGAAATCAGAAGGGGAGACGAACGATGAGAGACTATGGACTCTGAAAACAAACTGAGGATTCTAGAGGGGAGGGGGGTAGGAGGATGGGTTAGCCTGGTGATGGGTATTAAAGAGGGCATGTTCTGCATGGAGCACTGGGTGTTATATGCAAACAATGAATCATGGAACACTACATCAAAAACTAGAGATGTAATGTATGGGGATTAACATAACATAATAAAAAAGAGAAAAAAAAAAGAAACAACCTTCATACATTGCTGATGCAACTGTAAAATGGTGCAGCCACTTTGGAGGATTCTGGCAGCTCCACAAAATGTTAAATATAGATACCTATGACCCAGCAGTTTCATTCCTAGATATACCTGAGAGTTGAATATGTATGTTCACACAAAAGCTTGTACATGAATGTTCACAGCAATGTGATACATAACCAAAAAAATGGAAACAATCCAAATAGTTATCAACTGATGACTGACTAAACAGTGCATATATTCATAGTGCAGTATTATTCAGCCATAAAAAAATAAAATGCTGTTACATGCTACTAGTGAACCCTGAAAACAGAATACTATGTAAAAGAAGCCATACACAAAAGGGCACATACTTTATGATTCCATGTACATGAAATGTCTAAAATAGGCAAATCCATATAGAAAGCAAGCAGATTAGTGGTTGTCAGAGGCTGGATGACAGAAAAATAGGGAATGACTACTAACAAGTACAGGGTTTCTTTATGGGATGATGGAAATGTTCTAAAATTAGTGGCGGTGAATATACGAAAACCCAAATATACTAAATACAAATATACTAAAAATGAATTGTATGCTTTAAAAGGGTGAATTTTATGGTATGTGAATTATATCTCAATAAAGTCAGAAACTGTAAAAACTATATGCTGTACTTAAAAAAAAAAAAAAAACTCTCAAAAAAGAAAAAAAGCTGCATGTATCTGTAGTTACACAGATATACTTACTTGGTATTTGCCAGGCAATTTTATGTTTTTTCTACACTTACATTTAACAACTGTTATGTTTCAGAATTAGCTAAGAAAGGAAGAGGAACTTTCATTTATTTTTGTACTTAAAAATATACAGCTATCTACCTGTATATTTCCTCACTCAAAAATAATTCTACATACCAATATTTAAGGTGGGGGGGACCAACCAGGAAATACAAGAGGCTCTCTGGAAATATGAAAATGTTAGAATTCTTGGTTTTATGATTTATGGGAATAACTTAATATTTAAAATTGAGACTATGCTGCAAATCTAGGTTGTACAATCAGTTATATATAGGAAAAGAATTCTGGGATCACAATCACAGTGCACTGGAAAAGAACTGAACTCTCTAAAATGACAAGTAGCCCGACCCTCCCTCTGGGTTCTGTGAACAGTTCAGAAATTAAATAAATTATGCTTATTTACCTACCTGAATAACTATAGAAAGTATACTCATGATTGGCCAATATTAAAATGCTATTTTCCCCCAATAAGGTATCTTTAAGTTACTTAAGTGTTTTATTACGTGGCTTAGTAGCACTAACAGTATCTTATCTAAGTGTAGATCAAGTGTCATCTACAGAGATCCTTTAGAAATTCTAAACTACCAGAATTATTTCAATTTCCTGGCTTTAATGATAAACCACTCATTCTGGTCAACAATTCTATGATCTGAAAACAGAAGCAAATGTGCCACATAGTCCCAAGGACTTACTATTGTGAAATTTTCCCCTGGGTTCTTTTTGCACTATAGTTCATTTAAGTTCAATCTTATATAGTGCCTAACCTAAAATTAAACCTGGAATTATGCTAGCTTTCAGCCTGTGTTACACACACACACAAAAAAGATGTATAGTAGAAGATACTAAAATAACTAAAGGTAGGTGGGTTTTCCTTGAAATAATCATGAACACATATTTTCAGGTTTATTATATTTCATCTGTGTATCAAATGTAGTATCTAAACTCATAAAATCTGATTTAAGGATAACAAAAAACTGGCTTTTAACTTTAAAATGCTTTTAAGAAAACTTACCACATATACTTTTAAGTCAACTAGACTGCCTCTGTTAAAAGACAGAAAATTGTTGTTCTAAAGACCAGCCACACTTGAAGGACTTAAATAATAAAAATTGAGGGCATTTAATTTTCTATGAATGTCTAGTAAAATACCTCAAAGTAGCCTAATTATATTCTTTTAAGCAGTTACCAACTGGAATAGTATTTCTAGATCAATCAGTACATGAACATGCATTCATTCACCCAGCACTCACAAATGCTTGACATTGCACATTAAAAAAGAGGGCGCCTGGGTGGCTCAGTTGGTTAAGCGACTGCCTTCGGCTCAGGTCATGATCCTGGAGTCCCTGGATCGAGTCCCGCATCAGGCTCCCTGCTTGGCAGGGAGTCTGCTTCTCCCTCTCCCGCTCCCCCCTCTTGTGCTCTCTCTCTCTCACTCTCTCTAATAAATAAAAAAAATCTTAAAAAAAAAAAAAAAAAAAAGAGGGTGCCTGGCAGGCTCAATAAGGTGGAACACGAGACTCCTGATCTTGGGGTTGTGTGAGCCCCAACGTTGGGTGCACAGATTACTTTTTAAAAAAATCTTTAAATAAATAAACAAAAGAGAGACAACCATTTACTTTTCTCAGAATCTTCAACTCAGGAGTAAAGAAATTACTTAACTGCAGTTGAAATTATGTACTTACTCAGGAAAAGCAAGATTCATTAACAGCATTAATACAAGGAAGCACTAAAACCAATGAGTGCAAGGAGATTCTCAGGGAAGGCCTCCCCTAAGTAATATTTGGGAATATTTAGCAGTATTCCCTGAGACCTAAAGGATGGGTGAAATTTGTTGCCTGTGTTCCAAACAAATTGAAACGCACTGGCAAAGGGTCTGGCACAGAAAGAGATTAGGCAGCTAAAAAATTGAATAGGCTAGTACTGTTAGATGGTTCTGTTCAGTGAGGAGTGTGGAGAAAGGTAAGGCTAAGGAAGTACAGAATCTAGATCGTGTGGGACTTTGTAAACTACTAAAGGATTCTGAATTTTACTCTAAAAGCAATGGAAAGTCAAAGAATTTTTTAAAAAAATATTTTACTTATTTGACAGAGTGAGAGAGCGTGCACAAGTGGGGTGAGAAGTAGACTCCCCACCAAGCAGGGAGCCCGATGTGGGGCTCGATCCCAAGACTCCAGGATCATGACCTGAGCTGAAGGCAGACGCCCAACCGACTGAGCCACCCAGGTGCCCCCCCAAAGAAGAATTTTAAATAGAAAGTTACAAGGTTAGAATTCTACTTTTAAAAGATCATTTGAAAAGACAGAATTGTTATTTGTTCACAATAATCCAAAATTACAAACTATTAGAAATGATGGAGTTCACCCAAATTGATGGATACAAATACCATCAATAATCAAATAAAAAAGGATGCTATTTATAATGCAAAAAAAAAGAAATATCTAAGAATTTAATAAAGTATGTGTAAAAGGCATTTATGAAGAAAACAGCAAAATATTGAAGAATCAAATAAATAGCAAGAGAAGCCATATCAATTCTCAAATTATATAATGCAATGCCAAATAACATCCCCAAGGGAATCTGATAAACTGGTTTTAAATTATTATGAAAAAATAAAAGCCTAAGAGCCAAGATAGTTCTGAAAATTAATAAAGGGGAGGCTTGTCCTCCCAGATTTCAAAGCTTAATATAAACTATTTGAAATAAAACAATGTAGAACTGGTGTTTTAAAAAAAACAAAGCAACAAACTAAAATCAAACCCAAGCAGAAGGCAGATGATACAGATGACAATTAAAAAAAAAAAATAACAATGGGTAATGTTGGGACAACTCACTTATCATGAAAAAAAGAAAATCTGATTCCCAACTCCCTCCCACATGGACCTAAATGCAAAAAACAAACAAACAAAAAAACAAATAACATAAACCTCTCAACTATTAGCAGACAATATAAGAGAAATTTCTTGACCAAAAATTACAAATCATAAAGGAAAAGGCTCATGATTTCAACACTGAAACTTGAGATTCTATATCCCCAAAGAGAATACCATTAATAGGCAACCAGCAGTATTTTATTCTTATTCTGATAACTTTCATGGCTGCACTGTAAAAGAAGAAGGCTGGATGAGATGATGGTCAAGGTCCTTTACAACATAAACACTATGCTAATGGCTTACTCTTTTTAACACCATTCTTTAATTTATAAAACACTTAAAAGATACCAAAAATAATAAAATTCATATGCATTTACCCACCATTTACACCATTTAATGTAAATTAAAATGAGGTATATTAGAGGCGCCTGGGTGGCTCAGTCGTTAGGCGTCTGCCTTCGGCTCGGGTCATGGTCCCAGGATCCTGAGATCCAACCCTGCACTGGGCTCCCTGCTCGGCAGGAAGCCTGCTTCTCCCTCTCCCACTCCCCCTGCTTGTATTCCCTCTCTTGCTGTCTCTCTCTCTGTCAAATAAATAAATAAAATCTTAAAAAAAAAAAAAAAAAATGAGGTGTATAAAAAAAGGTATCATTTCACATCCATCAGGTTTGAAAAAATTTTAAAATAGGACAATCCAAATGAGGGCTAGGATGCTAGAAAACAAAGTACACATATAAAGTATATATTGGCATAATGATTTTAAAGAAGAATTTAGAAATACCTAGTAAAGTCAGTTATTCACAACTTATTCCCAGGCAATTCACTTTAATGAATCTTCTTAAACACCTACACCAAAAAATGTGTAAAAGCAATCACACTGCAGCATTATTTATGATAAAAAAGGAAGGTGAAATACATACATTTTATATATCCATACAATGGAGTACCATACAGCAAATTGAATAAACAAGACATATAACTCAAAAATGCTAAGTATTTTTAAAAAAAGAAATCTGATGAAAGATTATGTACAATACAGAACCATTTTGTAAAAATTTACAACACAAAACACTTATTACTTATGGATACTTGTACAGGGATACAGTAAAGTATAAACAAGAATATGATGTATACTCAAGAACCTCAGGAGAATAATTAAAGAGGGTAACAGGACTGGGAAACATTGGGAGGACGTTGCTATAAGTGAATACCTAAGTCTGCATTTACTTCCCAAAGAACCCAAAGTGGCAGAATTTACAGTTCTGGATGGTATGTATTTGCTATATTATTTACTGTATGTTTTAAATATTTTATAATTTAGATAGATACATATATTCAAAAAGAAAAAATGAATATAAAATATCTAAACTGAAAATTACCTTGGAGATCATCTAACCCAACCTACTTAATTAAAGAAAAGATATTAGAATAAGAATATAAAATACTAATGTAGTCATGGCAGTTTTAAACATATGCTACTTAGGGGAATTAAATCTTGATCACTTAAGAGAAACTTGTAGGCCACAGTGATCAGCCTTAATTTCTCAAAATCTGACATCAGCTAGAAATATGGAGAACACAAACACACCCCTCCTAGGAAAGCCTAGTCAAATTCAGCAAAGGCAGAGGCACTAAAGTGGGGCTGTAGCATAGATACGTCTTTGGCCCACTATCCAGGCTGACCGCTAGTCCTGTATCTACTTAAAATTAGTTAAAAGTTCTGAAGCCTAGAGGATTTTGTTCCTGATGATTCTTATTCATCAGCCCACAGCAGATATCTAAAAGTAGTCCTGAACTGGAAAGCAGTTCATTCATCAAGCATTTACAAATACATAAAACTGCACCTGAAAAGAAAAAAAAATGAGACACGCAGCAATTGTTCTCATAGGATCTTCAATCCAGGAGGAAAGAAAGGATTTAATTTCAGTTGAGGTAAGTGACTTACCTATTTTCCAGTTGAGATCCAACTATTTTTAAGTTCACCCCTCCTTGCCTTTCATTTAGCCCAAAATATGGAAGAAGAATTTTAGAGGGGATGAACTGATTCTGAGTTAAATGAGACCATAACACTTTACTTTTTCATTTTGAGAATAATCTGAAATACAGTGCACTGGGCAATAATTAAAGAAATATACAATAATATCTGAAATGCAGAAATCTAGTTTTATGTGTTTAAAAGACAAAAGTTAGCTCGGTGTTTCTAATACATTCTCCTTAAGTGTTCTCAATTTCAACACTATAGTCAACTTTTAAGCACTTCCATTCTGTCAAGCACAGTGTATCCCTACCTTAGCTACCAAACTTTATCCTTTTAATTTTCTATTTTCCCTGTTCTTTAAACATGTTTAATGTATCCTAGTCCATTTCGGGGTGCTAAAACAAAATACCACAGACCAGGTGGCTTACGAACAGAAACTTATTTTTCAAATTCCTGGAGCCCTAAGAAGCCCAGTATCAAGATGCTGGCAGATTCGGTGTCTGGCAAGAACCAGCCTCCTGGTTCACAGACAGGTGTCTTCTGGCTGCGTCCTCATATGACAGAAGAGTCAAGGGAACTCTGAAATCTTTAATAAGGCACTAATCCAATGCATGAGGATTCTACTCATGATCAAATCACCTCAAGAAGGCCCCACTTCCTAAAACCATTACAAAGGGTGTTACAATTCAAACATGAATTTTGAGAGGACACAATCATTCAATCTATAGCAATATGCCACAGACAGCAAAATGTGTAAGAAATTGAATATGAATGAAGCAGGTTAAGTAATTAGGGAAACTTTTCATTTCTTAGCAGCTCTAAATTTAGAATATCTTAAACAGCATAGTTTCTATCACCAACATGCAACATGATGCATTGTCAGCCCACTTCAGAAAACTAGAAAAGAAAAATATTACCCAATTATTTTTCGTGTGAAATGGGATTTATCCATCAGTATACATGTCACATACAATAGGTGCTCAAAAGACATGTATTTTTCCCCCAAACAAAAACTTTATTTAACAAAGGTAAATACTTAACATTCTTATTTGTGGCACACTGTAAGGTTATCAATAGTGGCACATACACACACACACAGGCACAACAAATAGAATCCATAAGAAAAAATACTAAAATAATTAATAAGCTGGAAATACCCATACTTCTCCTTAGGACCCATGAGCATTATATAGAAAACACTGGTGGGCATTTCATCTTTTCCCTTCCAAAGAACAGGATTATGCTTTACATCTGATAAGAGAAAGGAAGTATTTGTTGGCAATATGAAGAAATTCCCATAGTGGTAGCTGCAATGCTAGAATTATCATCTCAGAAGAAAATAACACCAGTTTTAAAGATGGAGCTAGAGTGCAAGGAAGTGACAAATTGTGACATTTGTATATACTGAATGGTAGATACATGATTGTTACATTATTCTCTGTACTGTCTGCATATTTAATTTAGAGAGAAAATACAGAATTTATTCTGCATCACAAAGAATATAAAAGTAAAGAGATTAGGATAGTGGTTACAGGCCACAAAAGCAATTCTAAGACTACCTTCTCACATCCAGTAATAGAAGTCTATTATATTAGCAGCTTGAAATGGGTAAGGTATCCCTTTTGATACAAGGAGAAAGAAGTCATCACATTAAGAACAAAGAGTTACAAGCCTCCACACCACAAAGAGATAGGTCAAAAATTTTTTTCATGTTTTATTTCTGTAATATAAAAGGATTTGTGCTTGACTAACCTCAACTAACCCCAAAGGGTACAGAAGGTCAACTTCTATAACACATTTAACTGTTAAGAGTCATCACATTAAGCTCCATATTGGCCAGCCAAGAGTTTCATTTAAGGTACATTTTATCCTACTTTTTTTAGTAAGTGTTCAGGGCTCAAATGTAACTTACACGCTTTTTATTTGTGGCATAGATGCTGACTTTAATTAGGTATTATATAGGATTCTCTTCTATGATCCACATGTGCTATCTTACAGATTGCAGGAGACTTCCTAGGATGGAGCTTCTGGAATAATCTTTTTTTCTTTCTTTTAAGGATTTTATTTATTTACTTGACAGAGAGACACACAGTGAGAGAGGGAACACAAGCAGGGGGAGTGGGAGAGGGAGAAGCAGGCTTCCCGTAGAGCGGGGAGCCCAATGCGGGGCTCGATCCCAGGACTCTGGGATCATGACCTGAGCCGAAGGCAGATGCTTAACAACTGAGCCACCCAGGCGCCCCAAAGTTCTGGAATAATCTTATCCAATAATATATGTGTCCAAAACCTCTTTTCCTTTCAGGTCAACCTTATGATTTATCTGCCATTTATCAAATTAACAGGAGAGATCAAAAGTAAACCAAATTAGGGTGCCTGGGTGGCTCACTAGGTTAAGCGTCTGCCTTCAGCTCAGGTCATGATCCTGAAGTCCTGGAATCCATTCCTGCACTGGGCTCTCTGCTCATCAGGGAGTCTACTTCTCCCTCTGGCCCTACCCCCTCCAGTGCTTTCTCTCTCGCACTCTCTCTCAAATAAATAAAATCTTAAAAAAAAAAAAAAGTAAAGCAAATTACAAGAAGGGGTCTAAGGATTAATAATACTGAATAGTGCATCACTAATTATTAAGATCTACTATTTATTTCAAATGTAGTTAACAAATTTAATTTAAACTCACACACTAAATATTTCCCAAAACAATACTTCTGAAAGTATGAAAAGGTTAAAAATGTTTATAGAGAAAAGCACAAAAATATTCCAATCACTTGTTTACCACTAAACAACCTGTTTTCTTGGGAAAGTCACTAAGTCACATATAAGGTCACTTTATACAGTATTATTCTAATTTTTTTGAGAATGATCACATCTGAAAAACAATCCTTTGAAACAGACAAAGCAAGTATCACCTTCACTTAACAGAAGTTAACAGAACAAAGGCTTTGAAAGATAAATGACCTGCTCATGACCAGCTAGGAAGCTAGATTGGAAGGATGAACCCATGATCTTCTGACACCAAAGTTAGTGCTTCTTTCTCCACATCAGTGGTTCTTGGTCGCTTTTGTTCACTGAACCTGTTGAGACTCTGAAACTTAAAATTTATATATAATTTTAGGGAGTTCACAGTCACGAAGCTTAGAATCAAACAGAAACAACTGTCAGTTAAATCTCATTTGCAAACAGCAATATTCCAAAAAAGGTATTAGCTTTATTTCATTCTCAGATTGGCCTTAAACTTAAAAACTTCATTTTGACTTATTATCCATCATGGTGTTTACTTTATGATAACTTAGATCAAAGCAAAGTTGGCAAAGAAATTTATTATCTATTTATTAATAAGTTATTTCATTTAAGAAATTATATAGCATCTTTAAGTATTTTAAACATCTGTTCTGGACATAGGATATGTTTGTAGATTTTACAAACATTTAACGCCATTTCTAGTTACTGTAGTTTTACTTGACTTCCTTTATTAGAAGAAAAAGCCCCATTTCCTGCACTAACTCTTATGCTCAGAAAAGGCCCAATGATGGCATCTTGTAAAGTCTGCCTTCTAATAATAGTGTAGAAAACATTCAAATAGAAGCAAACTACTCCTCTCAACAGGTAAGACAGAACATACGCCACTGTACAGAGTCCTGAACTCTAGTCCAGAGACTCAGACTGTGCTTCTAGCTCTGCCCACCTGGGTGACTTTAAGAAAATCATTTTAAAGCTTTGCACTTCAATTTCTTCATGTATAAAATGAATGGAGTGACTGGCCTCAAGAATAGTCCTACTGAGAGGTTTGAAATATAAAGCTAGAACCAGAAGACAGAATGATAATTACCCCAGAAAAATATCAAAGTATTTACAGGCAACTGCCAAAGTAAATTTTTTTTCATATACATACCCATTCACACACACACTATGTGCCAGATTTTGGATTATGGAGCAGGACCAAGGTAAAGATATAAAGTATCTCACATATGCCAAATAGTTGTATAAAGGGGCAAAAACAATATTCTTTAGAATAGCAGCTGCAGGTGGAAGTGTTGAGTCCACAGAACCGCCCTAAGACTGGAAGAGCACAGAAGAATGAGGCTCCATTATGTGAAAGGATTTCACAAAAAATGGTGTTATGTGGAGAAAGTCACTAGACTATAAGCTTCCAAAAGACAGACACGATTGTCTTTGTAGCTCCTACATCTAACCCAGCTCACAGGAGACGCAGTAGGTACCCAATGAATGTCAGTTGACTATTCACTGATAATTCATCCATATGCTGGCAACACACTTTCTGGTAAACACTAGGAGCCCCTCCCCTTAAAGAGTGAGTTCATAGCTAGCGAGAATGAAAACAATGTAAAAGATAACATGCTAGAGTCCACACACAAAAAACATAACAAGGTAGGAAGACTTCAAATGATAATACTCTATGTGTTGGACATTTTACAAGCTCTAATCCTCAAAACAACTCCGAGTTAGTTTCGCCATCCCATTTTATAGATGACAAAACTGCAGCTTACTAAGACTAACTTGCCAAGATCAGACAACTAAGGTGAGCCCAGAATTAAAAATGGGATCTAATTCCAAAGCTATTTTCACTGCACATGCTGTAATGTTTTTGAATTTATCTTTACATTTGCAGTGGGGGGAAGAGTCAAAATCAGCCAAAACTCTGTTATCCTGAATTATCCTGAAAAGAGAAAATTTGTCTTCACTCATAAAAGTAAAAAAACTAGGGGTGCCTGGGTGGTTCAGTTGGTTAAGCTCAGGTCATGATCCTGGAATCCTGGGATAGAGTCCCGGCTAATCAGGCTCCCTCCTCAGCAGGGAGTCTGCTTCTCCCTCTGACCCTCTTCCCTCCCATACTCTCAGTCTCCCATTCTCTGTCTCTTAAATAAATAAATAAAATTTTACTTTAAAAAAAAATCAAAAAACTAACTTTTTAACAGCTCCATGTACCTTTAATGTAATGTCTCTATGTTTTGACCAACACAAGTTTGGGTCTAAACAAAAATGTGCAACATGACAAGAAGATAACCAGTAATCATTTAAGAAAATAAACATTTGTAAATTTTTCAAGTGCTTGGGTTGAAAAATTTAGATATGATCCATAGTTTTGGATTATCCCACTGACTGCTTATTTGAAACAGCAAATTATTTCAGATTTGGGGGGGGGGGGGCTTGAAGGGGAGAGCAGAAGGATCATTTTAAAAATGACCTAAAGTTTAAGAAATACAACTGATTAAAGGTTAAATACCCAAGACACTGTAAGTACCCAATAAATCTTATTAAATGAACTGAACAAGTGGGATGAGAATGTGTCTGCCTCACACTTCTCGTAAGTATACTTAAGAAGGTACTTTTTTAAGCCAAGAAAAAAAAATGTACGATTTAAGAGAGGTGAAATAAAAACAGCTTACCACACCTCTGAAAAGAAATCAAAACACTGTAATTTGTATCTCTGTGTAAAGTTAAACTCCTCAGGAACCAGGCAATGTCCAGACAATAGTGCACATAATTCTTAGCATACTAATGCCAGTTAATAAATATTGATACAACAAGACTTTCTTAGTTTCCAATTCTAATTTTGTAAAGACAGGGTCATTATTTCTTGAATCTATTTCTTGCTTTTGTTGTGATTATTAGTTTCTTTAAAGGGCTTCTGGGTCATTCTTTGGGCTTATCAGCACTATCATTAATACTGTATTCATTTTATTACAAATGTGATAAATAACTCAGATTTATAAGCAAGATCTAATTCTAAAATTACTTCCACTATACACACCAGGATAAAAATTTTATTTTTATCTTTCTAAATTCTAAACTTTTTTACCTGGTTTAAACAGTAAGAGTACTCATTAATCAGAGGTTATGAAGCAAACACTTCTCATCCCTCTTGTCTAATTCACTCAAGATTTATTGGTTATCTACTGTGACTCTGACAGGTAACTTTTTAACAGTTTTTCTTCCAAACTTTAGGTCATTTCCATTTCAAGCCTCCTTCCCTCCCCCCAGAATATTCTGGAATAATTTCCTGCTTCTTTCAATATTGCAGGCAGTGGAATTCTCCAAAATTAAGGGTCATAGCTATATCCCCTCATGATTTATGGAGGGTAACTCTGGATTGTAAATCCCATACTGCTATTCGTTTACATTTTCAAAAGTACCCTAGCTACTTAATAAATATAATCCCAGACAGATTTAGTAATGTTTCTATTTTAGTATGCCAATTGGACGTTTTTAAAATTCAGAGACTAAATTATCTTTGAAGGAATCTAAGCTCAAACAGTGCCTACGTTAAAATTATTTCTAACAATTTTATGGACTAAAGCATTTGCCACATTCAATTCTGACTTTACCAACAAAACCTCCACGCCATGACGAAAAAAGAGTCCTTTTCATTTTCTCAACTGAAAAGGGAAAATAAAAAAATGCCAACTGTTTGCAGGTTTGCATTTAACAGAATCTCTGGCAAACCCGGTAGCTCACGTTTAATTTGAAAATCCCGATAAACTGTGAACACAACCCTTGGGCTTGATTTCCCACTTCATCCGCCCTCCCTCCCCACCAGTCCACCCCCAAAACCCCAACCCACCAAAGCACACGTCTAAGCATTTTTCACCAACAGGGCCAAAACCTCGAAAAAAGAGCTCCCCTTGGAAGGAAAAGGCCAGCCCTACCCTGCCTGGGGCCCAGGCCTGCTCCGCGAGCTCCGCTCCCAGGAGGGCCAACTCTCGACGCCCTGCACGCCCCGCCCCGGGCCCGCTCGCGTCCCCTCAGGCGACAAAACCCTCCCTCCGGCCCTCAGCCAGGACTGACAGTTACGGTAGCAGCAGCCGCTGCTACCAAAGGCCTACTTCTGGCACTGACCCCTCCACACCACGCGCCCCCAAACACTCGCCGTGGCGCTGTCTGGGAGCGTCCCTACCTCCGCCAGAGCCAGCCCCGAAGGGTGGTTTGAGCGACAGAGAGAACGAAGAGAAATGCCGACCAGCCTCCCCGGCCCAGGCCCGGTCCTCGGCCACACTGACCTGCTGTCGCCCCCGCGCCTGGGCTGTGGCCCTCGCAGCAGCGGCTGCCTCACTGGTCGCAGTCGCCCTCGCTCGCCGCCTCCGCCCGCCACCGCCTCGTTCCCTGTCGCTGCCTCCACCGCCGGGGCTCATGCGGGACCCGCGCTTCCTTCTCCGGAGACTAAGGCCGGGAAAGGGGGCGCCGGGGCCGCAGAAAACCCCGCGCTCGTCGCCAGCCGCCGCTGCCTGTCCCCACTGGGGAACTGCGGGGCCCGCCGAGCCGGAGCTAGGCTGGGAGCTGCTCCGAGCGCGACCCCAAGGAGGAGCCGAGGGAGGCGCCGCTGCCCGCGGCCGTAATCGTTGGGTCCGCAGAGATGAAGCTCAAGTCGGAGGCGGCAGCGGAAGGCGAGCGCCCAGGCCAGCGGACGGCTAAGTGGCAGCGGGGTGCACGAGCGGGAGGAAGGCGGTGTGTCGAGATTCTGGCGAAGGGGATTCAGGCTATGTCGTCTCCTGCAGTCACCCCGAACCCAGCGCCACCATCTTGGGAAAAACGCGGATCTCGCGGCCGCAGCGCAAGCCGGGAGGACTGGCTGGGCGGGCCGAGTATCCCAG
The DNA here is from genome assembly GCF_011800145.1 of Mirounga leonina. NCBI lineage: Eukaryota > Metazoa > Chordata > Mammalia > Carnivora > Phocidae > Mirounga > Mirounga leonina. Next base: position 4,388,623 of record NW_023270464.1, on the reverse strand, counting down.
CAGGCAGCGCGTGCCGCCCGGTCGGGCCAGAGCTCCGGGCCGGGACGCAGGGACGTGGGGCGGGGCCGGGGTGCGCGCGGGAGGGCGCAGCGATATGCCCCGCCCTCTCATGCCGGCTCCTCCCCCTTCCTGCTTGCCGTCGTCGCCACCGCGGGGGCTGTTGGGAAGGGGAAGTTGCTCGCGGCTCCTTGGAGTTCTGCCAGGGTTGGTGGCCATCTTGGGATCGGGCAGAGGGTCAGTGTTTCTATCGAGCCACCGCTGTCTATGGGCCCGCCGAAAGAAGGGCGTACACGCCGGAAACCCCCTGGAGCCACCAGGAGTGTTGGAGAGGCCCCTGGTATACCCAAGTCGAGGAACGTGCTAAGACTTAAACGCTCCCGATTTTAGGGGGACGAATCGGCTCTGAAAATCCGCCGAGGGACGGGGGGTGGTTTTGATAGCTCCCAGCCGCGCGGCGAGGCTGCAGCCTCCGGATGCCAGGCCCTCCGACCCCAACCTCTTTCCGTCCAGAGCTGCCTTTGTAAATACTGCAGAGGTACCCCGAGAGTATGAGCCATCTTTCAGGGGACCAAGGTCATTTGCTTAGGCCTCTCCAACACGATGTCATTAGTTTACTAGAAGATGAAAGCACGTCTCGCAGTTTTGACGTTCGGTAGGTTGTTAAAGAGATTGTGGCCTCTTGGTTAACATCAGCTAGATGGATGCTAATTTTGATCCCTATGACAACCCATTTAAACCCGTGCGTCTTCATATTTACTATCAAGGTCATCGTTTTATTTAAAAGGGCTTTTTTTTTTTTTTGGCTCTGCGACACTTAACTAGCAAATACAGTGGAATCACTAACAATTCATAGTCTTAACGGCTTGCAACTTTGCTAAGCCCTAAAATGCTATATGAGATCCCATTCATCTGGTATTCAAAGAATTTTTTTAAAATCAACAATCTTACATTGCAGTGTATTCAGCTGCCATTCTTAGAACATTGTAAGTCAGGGATGTGTTTATGTATACTGCTTCCCGGTTATAACCAACTGTAAAAAACTTAAACTATAAAAAATAAGCTAGTGGAATTTAAATTATCCCAGAACAATTAATGATAAATGACAGTATTAAATCATGTCTGATTTTAACTTAGTTCCTCATTGTTTTTTTCATTTCCCCCATTACAGATCCTCATTTGGAAACAATTTGTAGTTATATTTTATGGAAGAGGCTAGTTAAAATCGTAATCTATTAAGGATTTTCTTTGCATATTATCAAAATAGGCAAATGAGAATGAAAATCTTTAAAGATTTTTGTTAAAATAATCAAAGCAAAATGTTACTTCAGTATCTAGCCTGTGATGATAGTTTAACTTATTCTCCTCAGAAATTGCCTGAATAAATGAAATGTAATTTTATATAACCTGGTGCATCAAAATGGAACAAATTCCTGAGTACCAAAAAAATTAAAGACTGACGAGAAATAAATCTGCTCTTAAATGTCAGGATGACTGTCCAGATCTTTACTAAAATCAAGAAGGATCCCAGTTCCTCCTTCAAATATGGAGAAATTACACATAGGCTTTTTTAGTTCATTAATAGGTATTCTGTGTGACATGAGTGTCAGACCCGATTCAAGACCCCACTGTGCTCTGTCTTAATCCATTTTCAAATTTTGTGATGTTTGCTGATAAAAATTACTAGCACATTGACTGGCATAAGATAAGAGTTCAGTAAATGTTAGGGCTTAGTAATAGTAGTAGTAGTATTATCAATACCATTGTTTACCATTACACACTTCATGAACTCCTTCACACCTCCACCCTTAATTCCTACAGATCTACCTAAATTTGTGCTCACCCTGATCTCCTGTCTTAAAGTATGAGCCATCCTTCTTTCTACAGCTTTTTTTTTTTTTTTTTTGGTGGAGGGGAGGGGAGCTGGCCGGTGGGGTGTGAGACTCTCAAGCGTCTTAGTCCCTTGGTTGTTCCCTTTCTTGTTCATAAATTCTCCTTCTACTAACTCCGTCCCTTCTATTTAGAAGAGCTATCTGTACTTGGATTGTCATTTCTTTCTAAGTCCCTCTTCAACTACTGAAATTTAGCATTTGCCCCCATTTTACTGTATACACTGCTTGTATTAATGTCTGTAATAGCACAATGCCAAATCTAAAAGTTGCTTCTCAGTTTTCATGGTATCTGACCTTTTTGCAGGTTTCCACACTGCTAACTACTGCCTCCTGGAAACTGCTCCCTTGGTTCCATCACCCTGCATTCTCCAGCCTCTCTCCCTGTGTCTTGGGCCCTCTTCTTCAAGTCTTCTTTGCAGAATGTTCTTCCTCTCCATCCTTGGTTCTTTCTGCCTACTGTATTATACAGTCTCTGATAGTACCATATATATATATACTCTTCCTCTATCACTTTTTTCAGTCAGGGATCAAGTCTGAATCTTGAACACTGATCACATTCAGAACCAGATGTATCTTCAACCCCTTATTGTGTGGAGAATGGACAGGACATGCGAAGTGTTTAATGTCTGATGTATGGGAAATGTTCAATAAATGGTAATAAATACTATTATTATTAGCTATTATGGTAACATCCATTTCCTTCTATATGATCCCACTGATACTATCTTAATTTAGATCCTTAGTGTTGAATTTGAACTCAATGTAAGCTCCAGAAAGGCAGGGTCACACTACCTTATTTATTATTATATCCCCCAAACCCAACACAATGCTGGTCCATATTACAGTACTTTGCTACTGAATCTCACTGTGGAATGTTTTTAAAAGAAACAAATATGATTTCATTGCATCCTTGCTTAAATCTGTCACTGGTTCTTTATAGCTCTCTGGATAATGTCAGACTCCAAGACCAAGCCCCATTGGATGTGGGCCCTACTTCCCTTCCAGCCCCAACTCCTTCCTCTCCCCACGTGAATCCATTGCTGGAGAAGTACTTTAAACACTAAAAAGTCATTTGGAGCTCTTTCGCATGCAATTTCAATTTTTTTTTAAATATTCCAATTGCAATGTAGTTAACGCAGTGTTAATTAGTTTCAGGTGTACAATATAGTACAATTACAATATAATTACTCAGTGCTCATCAAGATAGATGCACTCTTAATCCCCTTCAACACCAAAACTAAAGACAACCTAATGTATGGAAGAAGATATTTACAAATGACATATCTGATAAAGGGTTGGTATCCAAAATATAAAAAGAAGTTAAATAACTCAACACCAAAAAACAATCTAATAAGCAAATGGGCAGAAGATACAACACATTTCTCCAAAGAAGACTTACAGATGGCCAATAGACACTGAAAAGATGCTCAACTTCACTCATCAGGGAACTGCAAATCAAAACCACACTAAGATATGACCTCACACCTGGCAGAATGGCTAAAATTAACAACATAAGAAACAAGTGTTGACAAGAATGTGGAGAAAAAGAAACGCTCCTGTGCTGTTGGTGGGAATGCAAACTGGGAAACAGTATGGAGGTTCCTCAGAAAGTTAGAAACAGAATTGCCCTACAGTCCAGTAATTGCTTTACTCTTTACCAAAAAAAAGAGAATAACACTAATTCAAAGGGATACATGCACCCCTATGTTCATTGCAGCATTATTTACAATAGCCAAATTATGGAAGCAGCACAAGTGTCCATGGATAAATGAATAGATAAAGAAGAGGTGATTATATTGGGGCGCCTGGGTGGCTCAGTTGTTCAGCATCTGCCTTCAGCTCAGGTCATGATCCCAGGGTCCTGGGATTGAGCCCTGCATCAGGCTCCCTGCTCAGCAGGAAGCCTGCTCCTCCCTCTCCCACTCCCCCTGCTTGTGTTCCCTCTCTCGCTGTGTCTCTCTCTGTCAAATAAATAAAATATTTTTTTTAAAAAAAGAGGTGATTATATATCATTAGGAATATTAGTCAGCGATAAAAGAAGAATGAAATCATGCCACTAGCAATGAAATGGATGGAGCTAGAGAGTATAATGCTAAGCAAAATAAGTCAGAGAAAGACAAATACCATACGATTTCACGTATATGTGGAATTTAAGAAACAAAACAAAGGGGACAAAGAGGACAAACCAAGAAACAGACTCAACTATAGAGAACTGATGGTTACCAGGGGGTAGGTTGGTGGGTAGATGGGTGAAATAGATGATGGGTATTATGGAGGGCACTTGCGATGAGCACAGGGTGATGTATGGAATTGTTGAATCACTATATTGTACACCTGAAACATATATAACACTGTATGTTAACTATACTGGAATTTTTTAAAAAAATCATTCAAGAAAAAAACCTGGAAGTGCTATCAGGTTTTGACCTTGGTCATTTCAGTCTCTTTGTGCCTTAAACCCAGCGGGAGAGTAGGGGGAAAAGAATTTCATTGACTGCCCGCTGCTGCTGCTGCTAATCGGAGCTGTTCTGGATAAAACAATTGGACTGAAATCAGTGAAGCCAACCTTAGACATTTTGCCTTCTGAGAGGTGCAACTTTTAGTTCTTTGAACTCATTCACGTTGCATTCATGTGTCTAATACTATTTTTAATACTTAACCCATTCTCACAGGAATTCTAACAAAATACTTTTTTAAATCTAAGGAAGTGCATTGGTTAAATAAAATCAATTATTAAAAACAGTGCAGGGGCGCCTGGGTGGCTCAGTTGGTTAAGCTTCTGCCTTCGGCTCAGGTCATGATCCCAGGGTCCTGGGATCGAGTCCTGCATCGGGCTCTCTGCTCAGCGGGGAGCCTGCTTCTCCCTCTGCATGCTCTGCCTGCCGCTCCCCCTACTTGTGCTCTCTCTCTCTCTGACATAAATAAATAAAATCTTTAAAAAATAAAAAATTAATTAATTTAAAATGGTGCAGACTACACTTCTTTCTTCAAAATATCTAGACAAAAGAAAACATCTGGCTAGGGAAGAATCATGAGTAGAGTTTTCAACTGATAATATTTTGTTTTTTTATTCTTGCTTGACAGTAACAAATAATACAAAATTATCAAAATGATAAAATTTACTATTGGACTCTTTGAGATTGCTTCAAACAATTTTATACCTAATGCCTGCCTTTTTTGTTTTATTTTTAGTTTTGCTTTGTGACAGTAAACCATCATTATAATATAGAAAGAGGAAGGTTTTTAAAGATAACAATGTAGATATTATTCATGACTTAATTTTTTTTTTTTTTTTAGTTTGGTTGAACATGATACCAATTGCATCTGGATTTTAGTACTTAACACAGACTTTCTGAAATGACAGATTATTTCCACAGATTACATTTGTGCACCCATTAAGTGCTAGTTATCTGAATAAATCTCATTAATTCTTACAACAATTTTGAGTATTATGCATTTTATGGATTAGGAAATTAAGCTTAGAATAAGTAACGTGTATATGTCTTAACAGCTGATACCTAGTAGAGGTAGGATTTAAATCCAGGTATGTGTGTTTGTGTGTGTGTGGGGGGGGGGTTGTTGCTGCTTTCCCAGAAAATAATTTTTTTGAATTTCAAATATGTTTCATTGAAGTGCTTTTTTAATCAGTCATCCCTAACAGTATTACAGGTTTCCCCTACTTTTCAAAAGTAGAATGTTCCTGTTAAATCTTTAATAAGCTGAAATGACATAAAGCAAAAAGGCAAATACCATTAATTTACATGGAAAATATTTTTAGCATTCCAAGACCCAAAAAAAGAACCTTTTCTGATACCTTAGGACACATCTTGCTAATGGACGCACACAATGAATGGCGATAAAACACATACTCAGGCACAGTTCAAAGCTATGGCAGCGTGATGCTGAGATGTTGAGTGTAGTTCCTGAAGAAGAAGCTGGGTGGTGACATTGTCACTGCTCTGGGCGTGTGCTGCTTCTATAATGGCTAGAGGCGAAACAATACTGAACACTATTTTCACTTTTCACCTTTTTTTGTAGAAGCAAAAATCTTCAGATTTCTTTCAGTCAGTAAAAATAGGTATGTGCTAATATGTATCTTTCATAAAAGCAAAGTGGTGTAACATGAGCTTTCAAAAGTGGGGGATACCTGTATACCAGAAAAATATTCTCAACTTGTTACCCCAACAGAAACCTCCTTTTCCATACTGTTCAATTCAAAACTCAGATTCTGAGAGCTTCAGGCAACCTGATCTGCCACCATTCCCTTCCAGCACTCAGTCCTATTTTGTGATGTTGGACCAGCTGCTTACCTTCTTTAAGCATCAATTTCTTCATTTGTAATGAGGATGATATGAATAATGGTTAGAGACCATGTATTGCTAAGGACTTGACTCCATGCCTGGCACGTGATAAATGTTCAGTAAATGTTAATGCATGAATGGGTGAGTAGATGAAATTGTCTTAATTTGGGATTCCCCAGAAGCAGATTTGACACAATAATTGGAGTACAAGTATTTTCTTTGGGAGGTGATACCAAAAACTTTGGTAGGGAAGCAAGGAAGTGAGTTAGGGAAGGAGGACCAACCAATAAAGTGTTCATTATCAATCAAATATCCACTGTGGGCAACTAGTGCTTAATTCTGCTGAGGAACTCTGGGAGAAAGTGTAGACTATTCACTTCAGTTATCCTGTCAGTAGAGAGAGGGAGCTGTTATTGTACACTGACTATCCCAGGGACTACTCACACTGCCGGCTTGCTGTGGTAGGGGCATGGCAGTTCCAGCTGGTCAGAGAGTGCCCCAAGAAAAGAAAATACAAATGCTGGCAATTGAAACTAGAACTGACATGTACTACACTGATAAGACCCAGGTTGCCAACAGCATCTGCTACATGAATAAATGCACAAATAAACAAAGGGACAAATAAGCCAAATTTGATGAATTTACCACATTCAGATGGCCCTCATGGTTGCAGGTTTAGAAGCCTATTAGAGCAGTCCACCAACCAAATTAACATTAACTAAGCTGAAGAGATGGAATTCTAAAATCAGAATGCCAGTTTATTGATTTAAATTGACAAATAACTATTACAGGGACTGGAATACTGGCAGTGCATATGAATAGAGCACTCTTTGCCTATAAGAAGATGTGCAGGGCCCTCAATAACAGCAACTTGCTTATGAAGCTTGAGATCTAGACAAAGGGAGTTGGAGGAACTGAATTTTGATGACAGTAAGCTAAAATACTTGATACATTCAACTTCCATTAAGAATCATCTTGACATGGAGTCCTGGGTGGCTCAGTTGGTTAAGCATCCAACTCTTGATTTTAGGTCAGGTCATGATCCCAGGGTCGTGAGATCACGTGAGAGCACAGGGCTCTGTGCTGGGCATGGAGCCTGCTTAAGATTTCTCTCTCCCTCTCCCTCTGCTCCTTTGCCCCCCACCAAAAGAATCATCTTGACAGAAGAATGAGAATATTTGAGTTCATTGACCAATGTCCCTGAAGAAGGTTATATCCAGCATTTCCTAGTCTGACTCTATTCCGTGTTTCTACCAATGACAGGCCCCCTTCTTTAGAAATGTCACATTTCAGTTATGTCTTGCAGACCTGGAAGCCAATTCCCTTTTTTAAAAAGTGACTTATCCCAACCTCTGCCCTGGCCCATTATGTGGCTAATCCAAAAGTGTAACACTCAAAGGGCAATCATATTCCTTCATTTCCATGTTTTTGTGGCACTTCTCACAGTTAGCACTGAGTACCAACAATATTATACTTTATTACCTAAATGTTTGTAATCTCCTCCCAACCAGAAGTTTTTTTCTACTATGTAGAGTCTAAACTTCTTCAGACCACTCAAAATTATGAAACCTACTAACTAGCTCCCAGTAACTTTTCTATTTCTCTTTCACGTCAAATGTTTCTCATATGAAACATACCATACTTGTTCTTACTTCCCCATTTCCTAGTCATTATTTAACACTAAAGAAACATTTAAAGAATAGTGCAGTCAGCACACATATTTTCTTTACCTAGATTTCACAATAGCTTATATTTTGCTACATTTGCTCAATTATTTATTATCTCTCTGGAACCATTTGACACAAATTACAGACTTCATGACACTACTTTTACATATCTCAGCATATTTTTCCTAAAAACAAGAGCATTCTTTTTTTTTTTAACATTTTATTTATTTATTTATTTGACAGAGAGTGAGAGAGCACAAGCAGGGGGAGCACAAGCCAGAGGGAAAGGGAGAAGCAGGCTCCCTGCTGAGCAGGGAGCCTGTTGTGGGGCTCGATCCCAGGACCCTGGGACAATGACCGGAGCCGAAAGCAGACACTGAACCCACTGAGCCACCCAGGTGCCTCAACCATACTTATATCTTACCACAACACCATATAATATTTAACACTGACTCAATAATACTATCTAATACACAATCCATATTCAGGTTTCTCCAACTGTTCCAATAATATTGCTTATACTTTTTCTTTATTTTTTTCAAGTATAATTAACATACAGGGTTATATTAGTTTTAGGTGTACAACATACTGATTCCGCAATTAACTCAGTGCTCATCATGATAAGTGTACTCCTAATCCCCTTCACCTATTTCACCCATCCCCCCACCCACCACCCATCTGGTAATATCAGTTTGTTCTCTATAGTTAAGTCTGTTTTTTTGTTTGCCTCTTTTTTCCTTTGTTAATTTGTTTTGTTTCTTAAATTCCACATATGAATGAAACCATATGGCATTTGTCTTTCTGAGTAAGACCCAATTAAATAAGACAACTTTAGATTTCGTATTTCTTTAGTCTTTAGTTATCTAGAAATCATGTCATAACATTTTTTTTCTTTTATGACCTTGATTCTTTAAAGATATCAGGGCAGTAGCTTTATAGGAACTGTTGCAATCTCATTCATCTGATTGTTTCCTCATGATTAGATTCACATTATATATTTTTGGAATCGATACATAGGTGATGTTACAAACTCTGCATCACCAAAGCAGGCAGATGTGGTAGTTTGTTGTATTATTGGTGATGCTAAGTTTTATTACTTGGTTAATGTGGTGTCTGCTAGATTTCTCCATTATAAATGTTTGTTGTAATTAATAAGTAATTTGAGTAGTGGTACTTTGAGAATTGAATAAATATTTCACATTTTACCTACTAGTTTTTCTATCTATGTGTGATTATTGTCTGAATCAGCTTTACACTGGTGGTTGTAAAATAATTCTCCCTCCATTCCTTTTACATCTACTAGCTGTATTTATTAGTTAAGAAGAGCTTTTCCTCCTACCCACTATTTTTCTTTAGTATTAATATGGATTCATGGATTTCCTTTTTATTCAATATGACAAAATACATTACATCATTATTCTTTTTAGTGCTCAAGTTGTCCCAAATTTGGCCAGCTGGGTCCCACGAGCCAATTTTGTGTTCTTTTGACTTCTCCCTGTCAATCTGAGTATTTCTTTGGTTTTTAGCACAATAAGATGTTCAGGCTTATTCTACTCCGGATCTAAACTCAGCCAATTCTCAGAAAACGTGTGGGGTTTTGTTTGCTTGTTTTGTTTTGTTTTGGTTTAGTAAACATGGCACTAGTGCCTCCCTAACCATTCATGCTCTCTCTCAAATAAATAAATAAATAAATAAATAAATAAATAAATAAATAAATAAATAAATAAA
>NW_023270464.1:4308137-4379028 GCF_011800145.1 Mirounga leonina | reverse complement strand
AAATAAATAAATAAATAAATAAATAAATAAATAAATAAATAAATAAAATCTTCAACAATAAATTAATAAATAGATAAATAAATAATTCCTATCCTTTCAGCCCCATTCCAACTCAATCCCTATAAGAAGCCATTTTCATTTTTTAGATTATCTCTCTCAAAGTTTTTTAAAGATTTTATTTATGTATTTGTCAGAGAGAGAGAGAGCACAAGCAGGGGGAAGAACAGGCAGAGGAAGAAGCAGGCTCCCATCTGAGCAAGGATCCTGATGTGGGACTCGATCCCAGGACCCTGGGTTCATGACCTGAGCTTAAGGCAACTGATTAACTGACTGAGCCAACCAGTCATGACTTTCCTGACATTTTTTTTTATTTTATTATGTTACGTTAGTCACAATACAATACATCATTAGTTTTTGATGTGGTGATCCACAATTCATTGTTTTGTATAACAACCAATGCTCCATGCAGTACTGCTCTCCTTAATACCCATCACCAGGCTAACCCATCTCCCCACAGCCCTCCCCTCTAAAATCCTCAGTTTGTTTCTCAGAGTCCATAGTCTCTCATGGTTCATCTCTCCTTCCAATTTCCCCCCTTCATTTTTCCCTTCCTTCTCCTAATGTCCTCCATGCTATTTCTTATGTTCCACAAATAAGTGAAATCATACGATAATTGACTTTCTCTGCTTGACTTATTTCACTTAGCATAATCTCCTCCAGTCCCATCCATGTTGATGTAAAAGTTGGTTATTCATCCTTTCAGATGTCTGAGTAATATTCCATTGTGTATATGCACCACATCTTCTTTATCCATTCATCTGTTGAAGGGCATCTCAGCTCTTTCCACAGTTTGGCTATTGTGGACATTGCTGTTATGAACATTGGGGTGCAAATGGCCCTTCTTTTCACTACATCTGTGTCTTGGGGGTAAATATCCAGTAGTGAAAATGCTGGGTCATAGGGTAGCTCTATTTTTAATTTTTTGAGGTACCCCCACACTGTTTTCCAAAGTGGCTGAACCAACTTGCATTCCCACCAACAGTGTAAGAGGGTTCCCCTTTCTCCACAACCTCTCCAACATTTGCTGTTTCTTGCCCTCTCAATTTTTCCCATTTTCACTCATGTAAGGTGGTATCTCAATGTGGTTTTGATTTGAATTTCCCTGATGGCTAATGATGATAAACATGTTTTCATGTGTCTGTTAGCCATTGTATTCTTCTTCGAAGAAGTGTCTGTTCATGTCTTCTGCCCATTTTTAGGCTTATTTGTTTTTTGCGTGTTGAGTTTGAGAAGTTCTTTACAGATCTTGCATACCAGCCCTTTATCTGTAGTGTCATTTGCAAATATCTTCTCCCACTCTGTGGGTTGCCTCTTTGTTTTCTTGACTATTTCCTTTGCTGTGCAGAAGTTTTTATCTTGATGAAGTCCCAAAAGTTCATTTTCGCTTTTGTTTCACTAGCTTCTGGAGATATATCTTGAAAGAAGTTGCTGTGGCTGATGTCAAAGAGGTTACTGCCTATGTTCTCCTCTAGGATTTTGATGGATTCGTTTCTCACATTGAGATCTTTCATCCATTTTGAGGTTATCTTTCTGTATGGTGTTAGAGAATGGTCGAGTTTCATTCTTCTGCATATGGCTGTCCAATTACCCAGCACCATTTATTGAAGAGACCGTCTTTTTTCCATTGCATATTTTTATCTGCTTTATCGAAGATTATTTGACCGTAGAGTTGAGGGTCCGTATCTGGGCTATCTATTCTGTTCCATTGGTCTATTTGTCTGTTTTTGTGCCAGTACCATGCTGTCTTGGTGATCACAGCTTTGTAATATAGCTTGAAATCAGGCCACGTGATGCCTCCACCTTTGTTTTTATTGTTATGTTAATCACCATACATTAAATCATTAGTTTTTTTTTTTAAAGATTTTATTTATTTATTTGACAGAGAAAGAGAGAAAGACTTCACAAGTAGGGGGAGAGACAGAGGAAGAGGGAGAAGCAGACTTCCCGCTGAGCGGGGAGCCCCATGTGGGGTTCGATCCCAGGACCCTGGGATCATGAGCTGAGCTGAGGGCAGCCGCTTAACTGACTGAGCCACCCAGGCTCCCCACATCATTAGTTTTGGATGTACTGTTGCATGATTCATTGTTTGTGTATAACATCCAGTGCTCCATTCAGTACGTACCCTCTTTAATACCCATCACCAGGCTAACCCATCCCCCCACCTCCCTCCCCTCTAGAACCCTCAGTTTCTTTCTCAGAGTCCATAGTCTCTCATGGTTTGTCTCACCCTCCCATTCCCCCCCCCTTCATTTTTCCCTTCCTGCTATCTTCTTCTTCTTCTTTTTTTTTTTTTAAACATATACTGTCTTACTTGTTTCAGAGGCACAAGTCTGTCATTCAGCAGTCTTGCACAATTCACAACGCTCACCATAGCCACTCCCCAATGTCTGTCACGCAGCCACCCCATCCCTCCCACCCCGCACCACTCCAGCAACCCTCAGTTTGTTTCCTGAGATTAAGAATTCCTCATATCAGTGAGGTCATATGATACATGTCTTTCTCTAATTGACTCATTTCACTCAGCATAATACCCTCTAGTTCCATCCAAGTCGTTGCAAATAACAAGATTTCATTCCTTTTGATGGCTGCATAATATTCCATTGTATACATATATACACCACATCTTCTTTATACATTCATCTGTCGATGGACATAATGGCTCTTTCCATAGTTTGGCTATTGTGGACATTGCTGCTATAAACATTGGAGTGTACATACCCCTTTGGATCCCTACATTTGTATCTTTGAGGTAAATACCCAGTAGTGCAATTCCTGGGTCATATGGCAGCACTATTTGCAACTTTTTGAGGAACCTCCATACTGTTTTCCAGAGTGGCTGCACTAGCTTGCGTTCCCACAACAGTGAAGGAGGGTTCCCCTTTCTCCACATCCCCGCAAACACCTGTCGTTTCCTGACTTGTTAATTTTAGCCATTCTGACTGGTGTGAGGTGATAGCTTATCGAGGTTTTGATTTGGATTTCCCTGATGCCACTTTTTCATGTGTCTGTTGGCCATTTGGATGTCTTCTTTGGAAAAATGTCTGTTCATGTCTTCTGCCCATTTCTTGATTGGATCATTTGTTATTTGGGTGTTGAGTTTGATAAGTACTCTATAGATTTTGGATACTAGCCTTTATCTGATATGTCATTTGCAAATATCTTCTCCCATTCTGTCAGTTGTCTTTTGTTTTGTTGACTGTTTCTTTGGTTGTGCAAAAGCATTTTATCTTGATGAAGTCCCAATAGTTCATTTTTGCCCTTGCTTCCCTTGCCTTTGGCAATGTTTCTAGGAAGAAGTTGCTGTGACTAGGTCGAAGAGGTTGCTGCCTGTGTTCTCCTTTAGGATTTTGATGGACTCCTGTCTCACATTGAGGTCTTTCAACCATTTGGAGTCTATTTTTGTGTGTGGTATAAGGAAATAGTCCAATTTCATTCTTCTGCATGTGGCTGTCCAATTTTCCCAACACCATTTGTTGAAGAGACTGTCTTTGTTCCATTGGACATTCTTTCCTGCTTTGTCAAAGATGAGTTGACCATAGAGTTGAGGGTCCAATTCTGGGCTCTCTATTCTGTTCCATTGATCTATATGTCTGTTTTTGTGCCAGTACCATACTGTCTTGATGATGACAGCTTTGTAATAGAGCTTGAGGGTCGGAAATGTGATGCCACCAGCTTTGCTTTTCTTTCTCAACATTCCTCTGGCTATTCGGGGTCTTTTCTGGTTCCATACAAATTTTAGGATTCTTTGTTCCATTTCTTTGAAAAAAGTCGATGGTATTTTGATAGGTATTGCATTAAATGTGTGGATTGCTCTAGGTAGCATTGACATCTTCACAATATTTGTTCTTCCAATCCACGAGCATGGAACGTTTTTCCATTTCTTTGTGTCTTCCTCAATTTCTTTCATGAGTATTTTATAGTTTTCTGAGTACAGAATCTTTGCCTCTTTGGTTACATCTATTCCTAGGTATCTTATGGTTTTGGGTGTAATTGTAAATGGGATTGACTCCTTAATTTCTCTTTCTTCTGTCTTATTGTTGGTGTATCGGAATGCCACTGATATCTGTTTATTGATTTTATATCCTGCCACTTGACTGAATTCCTGTATGAGTTCTAGCAGTTTTGGGGTGGAGTCTTTTGGGTTCTCCAAATAAAGTATCATATCATCTGCAGAGTGAGCGTTTGACTTCTCCTTTGCTGATTCGGATGCCTTTTATTTTTATTTTTTCTTGTCTGATTGCTGTGGCTAGGACTTCTAATACTATGTTGAACAGCATTGGTGATAGTGGACATCCCTGCCGTGTTCCTGACCTTATGGGGAAAGATCTAAATTTTCCCCCATTAAGAATGATATTCGCTGTGGGTTTTTCATAGATGGATTTTATGATATTGAGGTATGTACCCTCTATCCCTATACTCTGAAGAGTTTGAATCAAGAAACGATGCTGTACTATGTCAAATGCTTTTTCTGCATCTATTGAGAATATCATATGGTTCTTGTTCTTTCTTTTATTAATGTATTGTATCACATTGATTGATTTGTGGATGTTGAACAAACCTTGCAGCCCAGGGATAAATCCCACTTGGTGTTGGAGAATAATCCTTTTAGTGTACTGTTGTATCCTATTGGCTAGTATATTGGTGAGAATTTTTGCATCCATGTTCATCAGGGATATTGGTCTGTAATTATCCTTTTTGATGGGGACTTTTTCTGGTTTGGGGATCAAGGTAATGGTGGCCTCATAAAACAAGTTTGGAAGTTTTTCTCCATTTCTATTTTTTGGAACAGTTTCAGAAGAATTCTTCTTGAAATGTTTGGTAGAATTCCCCTGGGAAGCCATCTGGCCCTGGGCTTTTATTTTTGGGGAGATTTTTGAAGACTGCTTCAATTTTCTTAGTGGTTATATGTCTGTTCAGGTTGTCTATTACTTCCTGGTTCAGTTTTGGTAGTTAATACCTCTCTAGAAATGCATCAATTTCTTCCAGATTATCTAATTTGCTGGCATAGAGTTGCTCATAAAATGTTCTTATAATTGTTTGTATTTCTTTGGTGTTGGTTGTGATCTCTCCTCTTTCATGATTTTATTTATTTAGGTCATTTCTCTTTTCTTTTTGATAAGTCCGGCCAGGGGTTTATCAATTTTGGTAGTTCTTTCAAAGAACAAGCTGCTAGTTTCGTTGATATGTTCTACTCTTCTTTTGGTTTCTATTTGATTGATTTCTGCTCTGATCTTTATTATTTCTCTTCTCCTGTTGAGTTTAGGCTTTATTTGCTGTTCTTTCTCCAGGTCATTAGGTGTAGGGTTAGGTTGTATATTTGAGACCTTTCTTGTTTCTTGAGAAATGATTGTATTGCTATATACTTTCCTCTTAGGACTGCCTTTGCTGCATCCCAAAGATTTTGAACGGTTGTGTTTTCATTTTCATTGGTTTCCATGAATTTTTTAAATTCTTCTTTAATTTCCTGATTGACCCATTCATTCTTTTTTTTTTTTAAAGATTTTATTTATTTGACAGAGAGAGAGAGACACAGTGAGAGAGGGAACACAAGCAGCGGGAGCAGTAGAGGGAGAAGCAGGCTCCTGGCTGAGCAGGAAGCCTATTGCAGGGCTCGATCCCAGCATCCTGGGATCATGACCTGAGCCGAAGGCAGATGCTTAACAACTGAGCCACAAAGGTGCCCCGACCCATTCATTCTTTAGTAGGATGCTCTTTAGCCTCCATGTATTTGAGTTCTTTCTGACTTTCCTCTTTGATTGAGTTCTAGTTTCAAAGCACTGTGGTCTGAAAATAGGCAGGGAATGATCCCAATCTTTTGGTACCAGTTGAGACCTGATTTGTGACCTAGGATGTGATCTGTTCTGGAGAATGTTCCATGGGCACTAGAAAAGAATGTGTATTCTGTTGTTTTGGGATGGAATGTTCTGAATATGTCTGTGAAGTCCATTTGGTCCAGTGTGTCATTTAAAGACTTTATTTCCTTGTTGGTCTTTTGCTTAGATGATCTGTCCATTTCAGTGAGGGGGGTGTTAAAGTCCCCCGCTATTATTGTATTGTTGTCAATGTGTTTCATTGTTTTTGTTATTAATTGCCTTATCTAATTGGCTGCTCCCATGTTAGGGGCTTAGATATTTACAAGTGTTAGATCTTCTTGTTGGATAGACCCTTTAAGTAGGATATAGTGTCCTTCCCCATCTCTTATTACAGTCTTTGGTTTAAAATCTAATGTGTCTGATGTAAGGATTGCCACCCCAGCCTTCTTTTGGTGCCCATTAGCATAGTAAATGGTTTTCCACCCCCTCACTTTCAATCTGGGGGTGTCTTTGGGTCTAAAATCAGTCTCTTGCAGACAGCATATCGATGGGTCTTGTTTTTTAATCCAATCTGATAGCCTGTGTCTTTTGATTGGGGCATGTAGCCCATTTACATTCAGGGTTACTCTTGAAAGATAGGAATTTAGTGCCATTGTATTGCCTGTAAGGTGACTGTTATGGTATATTGTCTGTGTTCCTTTCTGGTCTATGGTACTTTTAAGATCTCTCTTTGCTTAGAGGACCCCTTTCAAGATTTCTTGTAGGGCTGGTTTTGTGTTTGTAAATTTCTTTCGTTTTTGTTTGTCCTGGAAGCTTTTTATCTCTCCTTCTATTTTCAATGACAGCCTAGCTGGATATAGTATTCTTGGCTGCACATTCTTCTCATTTAGTGCTCTGAAGATATCATGCCAATCCTTTCTGGCCTGCCAGGTGTCTGTGGATAGGTCTGTTGCCAATCTAATGTTTCTACCATTGCAGGTTACATATCTCTTCTCCCGAGCTGCTTTCAGGATTTTCTCTTTGTCTCTGAGACTCGTAAGTTTTACTATTAGATGTCAGGGTATTGATCTATTTTTATTGATTTTGAGGGGGTTTCTCTGTACCTCCTGGATTTTGATGTCTGTTTCCTTCTCCAAATTAGGGAATTTCCCTGCTATAATTTGCTCCAATATACCTTCTGCCCCTCTCTCTCTTTCTTTTTCTTCTGGGATCACAATTATTCTAATATTGTTTCATCTTATGGTATCATTTATCTCTCAAATTCTGCCGTCCTGATCCAGTACTTGTTTATCTCTCTTTTTCTCAGCTTCTTTATTTTCTATCGTTTGGTCTTCTATGTCACTGATTCTCTCTTCTACCTCATTTATCCTAGCAGTTAGAGCCTCCATTTTGATTGCACCTCATTACTAGCCTTTTTTTTTTTTTAAGATTTTATTTATTTATTAGAGAGAGAATGAGCAGGGGAGGGGCAGAGGGAGAGGGAGAAGCAGGCTTCCTGCTGAGCAGGGAGCCCGATGCGGGGCTCGATCCCAGAGTCCTGGGATCATGACCTGAGCTGAAGGCAGACACCCAACCGACTGAGCCACCCAGGCGCCCCTCATTACTAGTCTTTTTGATTTTGACTTGGCCTCATGTCCCAGAAAAGCCTGAGCTCTTAATTTAAGAATAGGACCTTGAGTCCCCCAAACCTGTTATTTCATCTATTTGGGAAAAAATGGTCAGGGTAACTATTCTGCTTTTTTCCATGCTTTTTTCAAGCCCAGCTAATATCTTTAATATCGTCATTCTGAACTCTAGTTCCGACACCTTACTAATGTCCATATTGATTAGGTCCCTGGCAGTCGGAACTGCCTCTTGTTCTTTTTTTTGAGGTGATTTTTACCATCTTGTCATTTTGTCCAGAGGAATATAGATTAATGAGAGAACAAAATGCTAACAGGGTAACAATGACCCCAGAAAAGTTTACACTAAACAAATCAGAAGAGATCTGAAACTGGGGGAAAAGAAAGGGAAAGAAAAAATAAAGAAAGAAAGAGAAAAAGAAAGGATAAAAAGAAACAAGCAAGCAAACAAACAAACAAAAAAACGAATATGGTCAAATATGATCAGGCTGGTGCATAGATCACTGCCACACACTAGAGTTTGGTCATATAGTGTCTGTTAGAAGAAAGTGCCACTGAAAATTTTAAGGAAAGAAAAATTTATATATGTACAAAAATAAGGGTAAATACAATGAAGTGATGGAATATGTCTGTAAAGATGAAAATTGTAAAATATTTTATAAAAGGAATTGATAAGATAAGAAGTTGGTTGAAGAAAGAAAGAAGAGGATATAAAAAAGAAAAAGGGAGAGAATGTGATCAGGCAGGAGACTAGAACAAAGACATACACTAGAGCTTTAAGATATATTTTGGTCTGTTAGAAGAATCTGTATCCCAAAATTTTAAAGAGAGAACAACTTATATGTATATACCAAAAATATGGTTAACTACTATGAAGGGATAGAATATGACTCTAAAAATGAAAAATAAAAAAGAATTTTTATAAATGGGAAGATAAGATATTGGTTGAAAAAGGGAAAAAGAAAAATTCAAAAAAAAAGGAAAAGAAAAAGTTAAAAAAATTGACTTTGAAAGACTAAAAAATCATGGGATCAGATATGATCAGGCTGGTGCATAGATCAGTGCCACACACTAGATTTTGGGTGTATTATGTTCTGTTGGAAGAAAGTGCCTCCCAAAACTTTAAAGAAAGGAAAACTTATATACGTACAAAAATAAGGGTTCATACAATGAAGGGATGGAATATGAATGTAAAGATGAAAATTATAAAAAATTTTGTAGAAGGAATTGATAAGAAGTTGTTTGAAAAAAGAAAGAAGAGGATTTAAAAAAGGAAAAAAGAAAGGGGGAGAGAATGGCAGGAGACTAGAAGAAAGCCATACACTAGAGAATTAGGGTATATTTTGATCTGTTAGAAGAAACTGTATCTCAAAATTTTAAAGAGAGAACAACTTATATATATATGCCAAAAATATGGGTAACTACTATGACGGGATAGAATATGACTCTAAAAATGAAAAATAAAAAATGTTTTTTAAAAAAGGGATTGATAAGATGTTGGTTGAAAAAGGGAAATAGAAAAATTCAAAAAAAAAATTAACTTTGAAAGACTAAAGAATCATGGCAAAAAAGCCATGAATTCTATGTGCAGTATTCCCCTAGCACTGGAGTTCTGCCCTTCTCATTGATCAGTAAACTTGGTCTTGGCTGGCTGTTCTTACTGATCTTTTGGGGGAGGGGCCTGTTGCCATGGTTCCCAATTGTCTTTGCCAGAGGCAGAATTGCCCCGACCTTGCTGGTACGGGCTAAGTAATCTGCTCAGGTTTACTCTCAGGAGCTTTTGATCCCTGCAAGCTTTCCATACAACTATGGAGGACGAGAGTGAAAATGGCAGCCCCCAATCTCTGGCCCAGAGGAGCTGAGAACTCAGGGCCCCACTCCTCAGTAAGCCCCCAGAGAAAAGCAGTCAATCACTCCCGTCTCCTTCTTCTCCTGCCACACTCCATGCTCACCCGGCCTGTTCCTGAGTGTTTCTATCTCTGGCACATGAACCGTGTGGAGTCTCCAAACCCAGCAGATTCCTGCGGTGAGCTCCCATGCCACTCCTCCCAAGGGATGAAGGGGAGTCTCCCTGGATCTGCTGCTTGTTGGGTCCCTGCTGGAAGAGCAGTGGCCTGACTGCACCGTGGATCATGGTTTATGACAATCCTGAGCTGAGTGCCCACTCCTCGGTTCCGTCTCTGCAGCTGGCTTCCCTGCTCCAAAACCTGGGAGTTCTGCTGTACTCAGGCACCACCAGTCTTTCTGTGACCCCAAGGGTCCTGAGACCACACTGTCCCACAAGGGTTCCACCTCCCCCGTTTAGCCACTGGATGGACGTCCCTCAGCAGAGCGGACTTCTAAAAGTTCTGATTTTGTGCTCTGCTGCTCTATCACTTGCCAGTAGCGGCTGATAGAGGCCCCCTCCCCTGCTGACTGTCATCCCGAATATCCCCTCAGATTCACTTCTCCACACATCCCATCGTCCATAAACTGGTCATTTTTCTGTTCTGCTATTCTTTTCCTCGATCTCCTGTTGAGTTCGTAGGTGTTTAGAATGGTTTTATCCCTATCAAGCTGAATTCCTGGGACCAGACAAAATTTAGGTCTCCTACTCCTCCGCCATCTTGCTCCTCCCTCTTGTTTTTCTCTTTCAACATTTCCTTGGAGAGTCAGCATCTTTTCTGATTCCACACAAATTTTAGGATTGTTTGTTCCAACACTTTGAAAAATGTCATTGGAATTTTGATCGAGCTGGCATTGAAGGTATAGATTGCTCTGGGTAGCATAGACATTTTAACAATGTTTATTCTTCTGCTCCATGAGTACGGAATGTTGTTCCATTTTGTGTGTGTGTGTCTTATTCAATTTCTTTCATGAGTGTTCTGTAGTTCCTAGTGTATAGATCCATTACCTCTTTGATTAGCTTTATTCCGAGGAATCTTATGTTTTTGGTGCTATTGTAAATGGAATTATTTCTCTAATTTCTCTTTCCTACTGTTGCATTGTTAGTGTATAAGAAAACAACAGTTTGCTGTGCATTGATTTTGTATCCTGCCACATTATTGAATTGCTGTATGAGTTCTAGTAATTTGGGAGAAGAGTCTTTTGAGTTTTCCACATAAAATATCATGTCATCTGCGAAAAGAGAGAGTTTTCCTGCTTCTTTGCCAATTTGAGTACTTTTATTTCTTTTTGTTGTCTGATTGCTGTGGCTAGGACTTCTAGTACTATGTTGAACAATAGTGGTGAGAGTGGGCATCCTTGACGTGTTCCTGATCTTAAGGGAATGGCTCTCAGCTTTTCCTCATTGAGGATGATATTTGCTGTGGGTTTTTCATAGATGGATTTTATGAACTTGAGGAATGTTCCTTCATTCCCTATACTCTGAAGAGTTTTAATCAAGAAGGGATGCTGTATTTTGTCAAATGCTTTTTCTGCATCAATTGAGAGGACCATATGGTTCTTCTTTCTCCTCTTATTAATGTATTATATCACATTGATTTGCGAATGTGGAACCACCCTTGCATCCTGGGGATAAATCTCACTTGGTCGTGGTGGATGATCCTTTTAATGTATTGTTGGATCCTATCAGCTAGGATTTTGTTGAGGATTTTGGAATCCATATTCATTAGGGGTATCTGTCTGAAATTCTCCTTATTCCTGGGGTCTTTGCCTGGTTTGGGGATTAAGGTAATGATGGCCTCATAGAATGAGTCTGGAAGCTTTCCTTCTGTTTCTATTCTTTGAAACAGCTTCAGGAGTATAGGTATTATTTCTTCTTTGAATGTTTGGTAGAATTCCCCAGGGAATCCATCAGGCTCTGGGCTCTTGTTTTATGGGAGGATTTTGATCAGTGCTTCAATCTCATTACTGGTTATTGGTCTATTCAGGTTGTCAATTTCTTCCTGTTTCAGTCTTGGTAGTTTATAGGTATCAGGAAGGCCTCCATTTCATCCAGGTTGCTCAGTTTATTGGCATATAGTTGTTGATAATAATTTCTAATAATTGTTTCTCTTTCCTTGGTGTTTGTCATGGTCTCTCCCCTTTCATTCATAATTTTATTAATTTGGATGCTTTCTCTTTTCTTTTGGATAAGTCTGGCCAGTGGTTTATCGATCTTATTAATTCTTTCAAAGAACCAGCTTCTAGTTCCATTGGTCTGATCTACTGTGTTTCTGGTTTCTAAATTCATTAATCTCTGCTCTAATCCTAATTATTTCTCTTCTAATGCATGGCTTAGACATCATTTGTTGCTTTTTCTCTACTTGTTTCAGGGGTAGAGTTAATTGGTGAATTCAGGATTTTTCTATTTTTTTTGAGTGAGGCTTGGATGGCTATGTATTTCCCCCTTAGGACTGCCTTTGCAGTATCCCATAGGTTTGGACTGATGTGTTTTCATTCTCATTGGGTTCCATGAATTGTTTAAGTTCTTCTTTGATTTCCTGGTTGACCCAAACATTCTTGAGCAGAGTGGTCTTTAGCTTCCAAGTGTTTGAATTTCTGCCATTTTTTTTTCTTGTGATTGAGTTCCAGTTTTAAAGCATTGTGGTCTGAGAAGATGCAGGGAATAATCTCAATCTTTTGGTATCAGTTGAGACCTGATTTGTGACCCAGTATGTGGTCTATTCTGGAGAAAGTTCTATGTGCACCTGAGAAGAATGAGTATTCTGTTGTTTTAGGTTAAAATGTTCTGTAAATATCTATGAGGTCCATCTGGTCCAGTGTGTCATTCAAAGCTCTTGTTTCTTTGTTGATTTTCTGGTTGGATGATCTGTCTATTGCCTAGTGTGGAGTATTGAGGTCTTCTACAATTAACGTATTGTTATCAATATGACTCTTTATTTTGGTTAACAGTTGGCTTATTTAGATGGCTGCTCCCATGTTGCGGGCATAAATATTTACAATTGTTAGATCTTCTTGTTGGATAGACCCTTTAAGAATGATAGAGTGTCCTTCTGTGTCTCTAACTACAGACTTTAGTTTAAAATCTGATTTGTCTGATATAAGAATTGCTACCCCAGCTTTCTTATGAGGTCTGCTGGCATGGAAGATGGATCTCCATCCCTTCATTTTCAGTCTGGATGTATTTTTAGGTTCAAAATAAGTGTCTTGTAGACAGCATATGGATGGGTCCTGTCTTTTTATCCAACCTGCAACCCTGTGCCATTTTGTGGGAGCATTTAGGCCGTTCACATTGAGAGTGATTATTGAAAGATATGAATTTATTGTCATCAAGTTGCCTGTGAAGACCTTATTTTTAGAGATTGTCCCTGTAAATTTCTGTTCTATATCACTCTTGGGGTCTTTCTCCTTTTATAGAACCCCCCTTAATATTTATTGCAGGGCCAGCTTAGTGGTCACATATTCTTTCAACTTCTGCTGGTCATGGAAGCTCTGCATCTCTCCATCCATTCTAAATGACAGCCTTGCTGGGTAAACTATTCTTGGCTGCATGTTCTTCCCGGTTAGTACCCTAAAATATCTTGCCAGGCCTTTCTGGCTTGCCAGGTCTCTGTGGATAGGTCTGATGATATTCTGATGTTCCTCCCTCTGTACGTAAGGAATCTCTTCCCCCTAACTGCCCTTAAGTTGGTTTCCTTGGTTCTAAGATTTGCAAGTTTTACTCTTACATGCCAGGGTGTTGGCCTGTTTTCCTTGATCTTGGGAGGGGTCCTCTCTGCCTCTAGGATAAGAATATTTGTTTCATTTTCTGGATTAGGGAAGTTCTCAGCTACAATTTGCTCAAATATATCTTCTAGTCCTCTCTCTCTCTCCACCTCCTCAGGGATTCCAATAATTCCTACATTGGAATGCTTCATGGTGTCACTTATTTCTCTGATTCTATTTTCACAGATTCTGAGTTGGTTCACCCTGGCCTCCTCTTTTCCCTTTTTGTCTATTAATTGGTCTTCTAGGTCACTAATTTGTTCTTCTGTCTCGCTTGCCCTAGCTGTTAGATTAACTAGATTAGATTGGATCTCATTGATAGCATTTTTAAGTTCTGCCAATTCAGCTTTCATTTCTGCCCTTAGAGACTCTATGTTGCCATTAATTGATTTCTCCATTCTAGCTATTGTCTTCACAATTGCTAGCCTGAATTCCATCTCTGACGTCTTGGTTATATCTGAATCCATTTGTAAATCTGTGGCATAAATCATAGTCCTGAGTCTTTCCTATTTTGGGGGTTCCTTCTAGTCATTCTGTTGAGGGGTGGTTGAGGGAACGTATAGAGTCCAAATTATTGACCACAACCCAAGCAAGATGCACCTGTTTTCTAGGGACCTTAATTAATTTACTTGAGAGAGAGAAAGAAAGAGAGAGAGCACAGAGGGAGAGGGAGAAGCAGATGCCCACTGAGCAGGGAGCCTGATGCAGGGCTTGATCCCAGGACCCTGGAATCATGACCTAAGCTGAAGGCAGAGGCCTAAATAACTGAGCCATCCAGGTGCCCCAGAAAATTGATTTTTATATACTGACTTTGTCCCAACAATCTTGCTAAATTTTAATAGTTATGGATTCATTTGAATTATTTTCATATAGTAGGTTATAAAATTTTTTCACCTATGAATAATGATAGCTTTACTTCTTCCTTTCTAATTTATATACTTTCTATTTCCTTGTCTTGCCTGATTTCACTGGCTAGGATCTCCAGAAAAATATTGAAAAGAAATAATGACAGTGAAAATCTTTGTTTTAGTCCCAACCTTGAAGGAATGCTCCTAGTCTCTTACCATGTAGGGCAATTTTATCTATAGCCTCTCACCAATTAACGAAGTCACTTGCTATTTCCCATAAGTCCATGTTACCCATCTTCTCTCTCCACATAAAGTGGATGACATACCATCCAAAGCTCTCTACCCATTGAGAGGAATTCCCCTACCCCACACTATTGTTTTTTATTTTTTGACCATGTCAACAACATCTGTTGACCCATTGTAAATCAAGTTAATTTTTTTTTTTCTTTTCTGTCCGCTAGTCATAAGAAATACTCCATTGGGTCAAAGATGTGAGGTAAGGGAGAGGCAACTGTGTAACACTCATGAATAACATAGAAGTGAGAAACAGTGGGGAGCCTGGGTGGCTCAGTTGGTTAAGTGACTGCCTTCGGCTCAGGTCATGATCCTGGAGTCCCAGGATCGAGTCCCGCATTGGGCTCCCTGCTCAGCGGGGAGTCTGCTTCTCCCTCTGACCCTCCTCCCTCTCATGCTCTCTCTCATTCTCTCTCTCTCAAATAAATAACAATAAAATCTTAAAAAAAAAGTGAGAAACAGTTATTTCAGCTTACTTGTAATGTTTAGATCTGCTCAAGCCTGACCTTGAATGTATCACTTCCACTGTAATGATGAATTTATGTTTTTTCTACTTAGTCTTATAACTACACACCCAAAAAGTTATTTAAAAAAGAAGATCTGAAACTATATGTTGAAAAGGGCCTCGCTGTGAACTTGGAAAATCACCTCTAAATAATCACCTCCAAATCATATCCTAGTAAAACTGATAGACCTTTGATTTTTAAAAATCTGGCTGTGTTAAAAGACAAAATTTTTTACAAAGGACAGAAAATCTAGTTGCCATCAGATTTTTTTAAATTTAAATTCAATTAGCCAACAATTAGTATATCATTAGTTTCAGATGTACTGTTCAACAATTCATTGTTGCATATAACATGCAGTGCTCGTCACAGAATGTGCCCTCCTTAATGCCCATCGCCCAGTTACCCCACCTCCCCACACACCTCCCCTCCAGCAACCCTCAGTTTGTTTCCTATAGTTAACAGTCTCTCATGGTTTGTCTCCCTTTTAATGACCTCCCATTCAGTTTCCCCTTCCATCCCTTATGACCCTATGCATTATTTCTTATATTCCACATATGAATGAAACCATATAATAACTGTCTTTCTCTGCTTGACTTATTTCACTTAGCATAATCCCCTCCAGTTCCATCCACGTTAATGTAAATGGTAAGTATTCATCCTTTCTGATGGCTGAGAAATACTCTATTGTATATATATATATACCACATCTTCTTTATCCATTCATCTGTTGAAAGACATTGTGGCTCCTTCCACAGTTTGGCTATTGTGGACATTGCTCTTATGAACTTTGGAGTGCATGTACCCCTTCATTTCACTACATTTGTATCTTTGGGGTAAATACCCAGTAGTGCAATTGCTGGGTCATAGGGTAGCTCTGTTTTTTTAACATCTTGAGGAACCTCCATACTGTTTTCCAGCGTGGCTGTAGCAGCTCGCAATCCCACCAACAGTGTAAGGGGGTCCGCCTTTCTTCATATCCAGGCCAATACCTGATGTTTCCTGTCTTGTTATTTTTTGCCATTCTTACTGGTGTAAGGTGGTATCTCATTGTGGTTTTGATTTGTATTTCCCTGATGACAAGTGATGTTAAGCATTTTTTCATGTGTCTGAGAGTCATTTGGATGTCTTCTTTGGAGAAGTGTCTGTTCATGTTTTCTGCCCATTTCTAGACTGGATTATTTGCTTTTTGGGTGTTGACTTTGAGAAGTGCTTTATAGATCTTGGACACTAGCCCTTTATCTGTAATGTCATTTGCAAATATCCTTTCCCATTCTGTGGGTTGCCTCTTAGTTTTGTTGACATTTCCTTTGTTGTGCAGAAGCTTTTTACCTTGATGAAGTCCCAATAGCTCATTTTTGCTCTTGTGTCCCTTGCCTTTGAAGACGTGTGTAGCAAGAAGTTGCTGAGGCCAAGGTCGAAGAGGTTGTTGCCTGTGTTCTCCTCTAAGATTGTGATGGATTCCTGTCTCAAATTTAGGTCTTTCATTCACTTTGAGTTTATCTTTGTGGATCGTGTAAGAGAATGGCCCAGTTTCATTTTTCTGCATGTGGCTGTCCACTTTTCCCAACATTGTTTATTGCAGAGACTGTCTTTTTTCCATTGGATATTCTTTCCTGTTTTGTCGAAGATTAGTTGACCATAGAGTTGAGGGTCCATTTATGAGCTCTCTATTCTATTCCATTGATCTATGTGTCTGTTTTTGTGACAGTACCGTGCTGTTTGATGATGACAGCTTTGTAATATAGCTGGAAGTCAGTCATTGTGATGCCCCAGCATTGGTTTTCTTTTTCTTTTTTTCTTTTTTGAATTTTATTTTATTGTGTTATGTTAGTCACCATACATTACATCATTAATTTTTGATGTAGTGTTCCATGATTCATTGTTCGTGTATAACACCCAGTGCTCCATTCAATATGTGCCCTCCTTAATACCCATCACCAGGCTAACCCATCCCCCCACCCACCTCCCCTCTAAATTGGTTTTCTTTTCCAACATTCCCCTGGTTTTTCAGGGTCCTTTCTGGTTCCATATAAATTTTAGGATTGTTTGTTCCAGTTCTGTGAAAAATGACAATATGTATTTTGATAGGGATTGCATTAAATGTAAGGGATTTCTCTGGCAGCATAGACTTTAAAAAAAAACCATTTATTTATTTATTTGAGACAGAGAGAGTGAGCGAGAGAGCATGAGCTGGGTGGAGGGGCAGAGGGAATGGGAGAAGCAGCCTCCCCACTGAGTGAAGAGCCTGATGCTCAATCCCACTACCCCAGGGCCAGATGCCTAACCGACTGAGCCACCCAGGCACCCCAGGGCAGCATAGACATTTTAACAATGTTTATTCTTCCAATCTATCAGCATGGAATGTTTTTCCATCTCTTTTTGTCTTCCTCAATTTCTTTCATAAGTGTTCTGTAGTTTCTAGAGTACATATCCTTTATCTTTTTGGTTAAGTTTATTCCTAGGTATCTTATGGTTTTTGGTGCAATTGTAAATGGGATCGATTCCTTCATTTCTCTTTCTTCCATCTCATTGTTAGTGTATAGAAATGCAACTGATTTCTGTGCATTGACTTTGTATCCTGCCACACTGCTGAATTGCTGCATGAGTTCTAGCAAATTTGGGGGTGAAGTCTTTTGGGTTTTCCACATAAAGTATCTTACCATCTGCAAAGAGTGAGAGTTTGACTTTTTCATTGCTGATTCGGATGGCTTTTATTTCTTTCTGTTGTCTGATTGCTGACGCTAGGACTTTGAGTACTATGTTGAATAGCAGTGGTGATAGTGGACATCCCTGCCATGTTCCTGACCTTAGGGGAAAGCTCTCAGTTTTTCCCCATTGAGAATGATATTGCTGTGGGTTTTTCATAGACAGCTTTTATGATATTGAGGTATATTCCCTCTATCACTAAAGTGTGAAGAGTTTTAATCAAGAAAGGATGCTATAATTTGTAAAATGCTTTTTCTGCATCTATTGAGAATATCATATGGTTCTTGTCCTTTTTTAATTAATGTATTTATCACACTGATTGACTTGCAGATGTTGAACCAACCTTCCAGCCCAGGAATAAATCCTACCTCGTTCTGGTAAATAATCCTTTTAATGTACTGTTGGATCATATTGGTGAGAATTTTTGCATCCATGTTCATCAGGAATATTGATCTGTAATTCTCCTTTTTTTACAAATTGGTTTATTGCTATGTTAATCACCATACATTACATCATCAGTTTTTGATGTAGTATTCCATGATTCACTGTTTGTGCATAACACACAGTGCTCCATGCAGAATGTGCCCTCTTTAATACCCATCACCAGGCTAACCCATCATCCCACTCCCCTCCCCTCTAGAACCCTCAGTTTGTTTTTCAGAGTCCACCGTCTCATGGTTTGTCTACCCTCCGATTTCTCCCCTTCATTCTTCCCCTCCTGCTATCTTCTTCTTCTTTTTTCTTAACATATATTGCATTATTTGTTTCAGAGGTACAGATCTGAGATTCAACAGTCTTGCACAATTCACAGCGCTTACCAGAGCACATACCCTCCCCAGTGTCTATCACCTAGTCACCCCATCCCTCCCACCCCAACCCCCACTCCAGCAACCCTCAGTATGTTTCCTGAGATTAAGAATTCTTCATATCAGTGAAGTGATATGATACATGTCTTTCTCTGTTTGACTTATTTCACTCAGCATAATACCCTCCAGTTCCATCA
Organism: Mirounga leonina; assembly: GCF_011800145.1. Taxonomy (NCBI): domain Eukaryota; kingdom Metazoa; phylum Chordata; class Mammalia; order Carnivora; family Phocidae; genus Mirounga; species Mirounga leonina. The sequence continues at coordinate 4,360,527 of NW_023270464.1, read as the reverse complement.
CGTCGTTGCAAATGGCAAGATCTCATTCTTTTTGAAGGCTGCATAATATTCCATTGTATATATATACCACTTCTTCTTTATCCAGTCATCTGTTGACAGACATCTTGGCTCTTTCCACAGTTTGGATATTGTGGACATTGCTGCTATAAACATCGGGGTGCTCGTACCCCTTCGGATCCCTACATTTGTATCTTTGGGGTAAATACACAGTAGTGCAATTGCTTGGTCGTAGGGTAGCTATATTTTCAACTTTTTGAACTGTTTTGCAGATGGCTGAACCAGCTTGCATTCCTACCAACAGTGTAGGAGAGTTCCCCTTTCTCTGCATCCCTGCCAACATCTGTCATTCCCTGACTTGTTAATTTTAGCCATTCTGACTGGTGTGAGGTGGTTTCTCATTGAGGTTTTGATTTGGATTTCCCTGATGCCGAGCACTTTTTCATGTGTCTTGTTGGCCATTTGGATGTCTTCTTTGGAAAAATGTCTGTTCATCTCTTCTGCCCATTTCTTGATTGGATCATTTGTTCTTTGGATGTTGAGTTTGATAATTTTTTTCTAGATTTTGGATACTAGCCTTTTATCTGATATGTCATTTGCAAATATCTTCTCCCATTCTGTTGGTTGTGTTTTGGTTTTGTTGACTATTTCTTTTGCTGTGCAAAAATTTTTATCTTGACCAAGTCCAATAGTTCATTTTTGCCCTTGCTTCCCTTGCCTTTGGCAATGTTTCTTGGAAGAAGTTGCTGCGGCTGAGGTCGAAGAGGTTGCTGCCTGTGTCCTCCTTTAGGATTTTGATGGACTCCTGTCTCACATTGAGGTCTTTCAACCATTTGGAGTCTATTTTTGTGTGTGGTGTAAGGCAATAGTCCAATTTCATTCTTCTGCATGTGGCTATCCAGTTTTCCCAACACCATTTGTTGAAGGGACTGTCTTTGTTCCATTGGACATTCTTTCCTGCTTTGTCAAAGATTAGTTGACCATAGAGTGGAGGGTCCATTTCTGGGCTCTCTATTCTATGCCATTGATCTCTGTTTCTGTTTTTCTGCCAGTACCATACTGTCTTGGTTATAACAGCTTTGTAATAGAGCTCGAAGTCCGGAATTGTGATGCCGCCAGCTTTGCTTTTCTTTTTCAACATTCCTCTGGCTATGCTGGGTCTTTTCTGGTTCCATACAAATTTTAGGATGATTTGTTCCATTTCTTTGAAAAAAGTGGATGGTATTTTGATAGGGATTGCATTGAATGTGTAGATTGCTCTAGGTAGCATTGACATCTCCACAATATTTGTTCTTCCAATCCATGAGCATGGGACGTTTTTCCATTTCTTTGTGTCTTCCTCAATTTCTTTCATGAGTATTTTATAGTTTTCTGAGTACAGATCCTTTGTCTATTTGGTTAGATTTATTCCTAGGTATCTTATGATTTTGGGTGCAATTGTAAATGGGATCAACTCCTTAATTTCTCTTTCTTCAGTCTTGTTGTTGGTGTATAGGAATGCCACTGATTTCTGTGCATTGATTTTATATCCTGCCACTTGACTGAATTCCTGTATGAGTTCTAGCAGTTTTGGGGTGGAGTCTTTTGGGTTTTCCACATAAAGTATCATATCATCTGCAAAGAGTGTGTGTTTGACTTCTTCTTTGCCGATTTGGATGCCTTTGATTTCTTTTTGTTGTCTGATTGCTAGGGCTAGGACTTCTAATACTATGTTGAATAGCAGTGGTGATAGTGGACATGCCTGCCATGTTCCTGACCTTAGGGGGAAAGCTCTCAGTTTTTCTCTTTTGAGAATGATATTCACTGTAGGTTTTTCATAGATGGCTTTTATGATATTGAGGTATGTACCCTCTGTCCCTATGCTCTGAAGAGTTTTGATCAAGAAAGAATGCTGTACTTTGTCAAATGCTTTTTCTGCATCTATTGAGAGGATCATATGGTTCTTGTTCTTTCTTTTGTTAATGTATTGTATCACGTTGCTTGATTTGCAGATGTTGAACCAACCTTGCAGCCCAGGGATAAATCCCACTTGGTCGTGGGGAATAATCCTTTTAATGTCTGTTGGATCCTATTGGCTAGTGTTTCAGTGAGAATTTTTGCATCTATGTTCATGAAGGATATTGGTCTGTAATTCTCCTTTTTGATGGGGTCTTTGTCTGGTTTTGGGATCAAGGTAATGCTGGTCTCATAAAACGAGTTTGGAAGTTTTCCTTCCATTTCTATTTTTGGAACAGTTTCAGAAGAATAGGTATTCATTCTTCTTGAAATGTTTGGTAGAATTCCCCCGGGGAAGTCATCTGGCCCTGGGCTTTTGTTTTTTAGGAGATTTTTTGATGACTGCTTCAATTTCCTTAGTGGTTAAAAGTCAGTTCATGTTTTCTATTTCTTCCTGGTTCAGTTTTGGTAGTTGATACATCTCTAGGAATGCATCCATTTCTTCCAGGTTACCTAATTTGCTGGCATAGAGTTGCTCATAATATGTTCTTATAATTGTTTGTATTTCTTTGGTGTTGGTTGTGATCTCTCCTGTTTTATTCATGATTTTGCTGATTTGGGTCATTTCTCTCTTCTTTTTGATAAGTCTGGTCAGGGGTTTATCAATCTTGTTAATTCTTTCAAAGAACCAGCTCCTAGTTTTGCTGATCTCCTCTACTGTTCTTGTAGTTTCTATTTCATTGATTTCTGCTCTGGTCTTTATGATTTCTCTTCTCCTGCTGGGTTTAGGCTTTATTTGCTGTTCTTTCTCCAGTTCCTCTAGGTGTAGGGTTAGGTTGTGTATTTGAGACCTTTCTTGTTTCTTGAGAAAGACTTGCATTTCTATATACTTTCCTCTTAGGACTGCCTTTCCTGTATCCGAAAGATTTTGAACAGTTGTGTTTTCATTTTCATTGGTTTCTATGAATTTTTTTAAATTCTTCTTTAATTTCCTGATTGACCCATTCATTCTTCAGTAGGATGCTCTTTAGCCTCCATGTATTTGAGTTCTTTTTCAAAGCATTGTGGTCTGAAAATAGGCAGGGAATGATCCCAATCTTTTGGTACCACTTGAGACCTGATTTGTGACCTAGGATGTGATCTGTTCTGGAGAATGTTCCATGGGCACTAGAGAAGAATGTGTATTCTGTTGTTTTGGGATGGAATGTTCTGAATATGTCTGTGAAGTCCATTTGGTCCAGTGTGTCATTTAAAGACTTTATTTCCTTGTTGGTCTTTTGCTTAGATGATCTGTCCATTTCAGTGAGGGGGGTGTTAAAGTCCCCCGCTATTATTGTATTGTTGTCAATGTGTTTCATTGTTTTTGTTATTAATTGCCTTATCTAATTGGCTGCTCCCATGTTAGGGGCATAGATATTTACAATTGTTAGATCTTCTTGTTGGATAGACCCTTTCAGTAGGATATAGTGTCCTTCCTCATCTCTTATTACAGTCTTTGGTTTAAAATCTAATTTGTCTGATATAAGGATTGCCACCCCAGCTTTCTTTTGGTGTCCATTAGCATGGTAAATGGTTTTCCACCCCCTCACTTTCAATCTGGGGGTGTCTTTGGGTCTAAAATGAGTCTCTTGCAGACAGCATATCAATGGGTCTTGTTTTTTAATCCCATCTGATATCCTGTGTCTTTTGATTGGGGCATGTAGCCCATTTACATTCAGGGTAACTATTGAAAGATAGGAATTTAGTGCCATTGTATTGCCTGTAAGGTGACTGTTATGGTATATTGTCTGTGTTCCTTTCTGGTCTATGTTGCTTTTAGGCTCTCTCTTCGCTTAGAGGACCCCTTTCAAGATTTCTTGTAGGGCTGGTTTTGTGTTTGTAAATTTCTTTCGTTTTTGTTTGTCCTGGAAGCTTTTTATCTCTCCTTCTATTTTCAATGACAGCCTAGCTGGATATAATATTCTTGGCTGCATATTTTTCTCATGTAGTGCTCTGAATATATCCTGCTAGTCCTTTCTGGCCTGTCAGGTCTCTGTGGATACATCTGTTGCCAATCTAATGTTTCTACCATTGTAGGTTACATATCTCTTCTCCTGAGCTGCTTTCAGGATTTTCTCTTTGTCTCTGAGACTCATAAGTTTTACTATTAGGTGTTGGGATGTTGACCTAGTTTTATTGATTTTGAGAGTGGTTCTTTGTGCTTCCTGGATTTTGATGCCTGTTTCCTTCCCCAAATTAGGGAAGTTCTCTGGTATAATTTGCTCCAGTATATCTTCTGTCCCTCTCTCTCTTTCTTCCTCTTCTAGGATCCCAATTATTCTGTTTCATCTTATGGTATCGCTTATCTCTTGAATTCTACCCTCGTCATCCAGTAGTTGTTTATCTCTCTTTTTCTCAGCTTCTTTATTTTCCATCATTTGGTCTTCTATTTCACTGATTCTCTCTTTTGCCTCATTTATCCTAGCAGTTAGTGCCCCCATTTTTTATTGCACCTCATTAATAGTCTTTTTGATTTCGACTTGGTTAGATTTTAGTTCTTCTATTTCTCCAGAAAGGGTTTCTCTAATAACTTCCATGCTTTTTTCAGCTCAGCTAGAATCTTTAAAGTGATGATCCTGAACTCTAAATCCAACATTGTACTAATGTCCGTATTGAGTAGGTCCCTGGCAGTCGGTACTACCTCTTGTTCTTTTTGTTGAGGTGATTTCTTCCATCTTGTCATTTTGTCCAGCGGAGAATAGATGAATGAGAGAACAAAATAGTAACAGGGTAACAACGTCCCCAGGAAATATACTCTAAACAAAACCGAAAAGACCTAATGCAGGGGGAAAAGAAAGAGAAAGAGAGAAAACAGAAAAAGAAAAAAAAAAAAGGAAAAGATAAAGATAAAGATAAAAACAAACAAAAATAGAACAAAACCAAACAAACAAACAAACAAAAAAACAGAATATGATCAAACATGATGAGGCTGGTACATAGATCAGTGCCACACAGATTTTGGGTGCATTTTGGTCCATTAGAAGAAAGTGCCTCCCAAAATTTTAAGGAACGAAAAACTTATATATGTACAAAAATAAGGGTTGATATGATGAAGGCATGGAATATGACTGTAAAGATGAAAATTATAGAAAATTTTATAAAAGGAATTAAGAATTTGTTTAAAAAGAAAGAAGAGGATTTAAAAAAAAGAAAAGAAAAAAAAAGGGAGAGAATGTGATCAGGGAGGAGAGTAGAAGAAAACCATACACTAGAGATTTAGGATATATTTTGATCTGTTAGAAGAAACTATCTCAAAATTTTAAAGAGAGAACAACTTATATATAAATATATATATATATGCCAATAATACGGTAACTACTCTGAAGGGATAGAATATGACTCTAAAAATGAAAAATAAAAAAGTTTTTTTTTAAAAAGGGTTTGATAAGATGTTGGTTGAAAAGGGGAAATAGAAAAATTCAAAAAAACGAAAAGACAGTTAAAAAAATTAACTTTGAAAGACTAAAGAATCATGGTAAAAAAGCCATGGATTCTATGTGCATTGTTCCCCTAGCGCTGGAGTTCTGCCGTTCTTATTCATGAGTAAACTTGGTCTTGGCCAACTGTTCTTGCTGATCTTCTGGGGGAGAGGCCTGTTGCCGTGGTTCCCAAATGTCTTTGCCAGAGGTAGAATTTCCATGCCCTTGCCCGGTCTGGGCTAAGTAATCTGCCTGGGTTTGTTCTCGGCAGCTTTTGTTCCCTGCAAGCTTTCCATACAGCTTTCGAGGAGGAGAGTGAAAATCGTGGCCTCCCAATCTGTGTCCCGGAGGAGCCGAGAACTCGGGGCCCCGCTCCTCAGGGAGCACCCAGAGAAAAGCAGTCAATCACTCCTATCTCCCTGGTGTCCTTCCGCACTCCATGCTCACCCGGCCTGTGACTGAGCATTTCTATCACTGGCACCCAACACCGTGCGGAGCCTACAAACCCAGCAGATCCCTGCGGTGTGCTCCCGCACTGCTCCTCCCGGGGGAGGAAGATGAGTCTCCCTGGATATGCCACTTGTTGTGTCCCTGCTGGAGGAGCAGTGGCCCGACTGTGCTGCGTTTCACAGTTTATGGCAACCCCGAGCTGAGAGCCCGCGCCTTGGCTCCGTCTCTGCAGCCAGCTTCCCCGCTCCGATACCTGGAAGCTCTGCCACACTCAGGCACCCCGGTCTTTCTGTGACCCCAAGAGTCCTGAGAACACACTGTCCCGCGAGGGTTCCACCCCCCGCTTAGCCACCGGAGTGTCATCCCTCAGCGGAGCCGACTTCTAAAAGTTCCAATTTTGTGCTCCATGGCTCTATCACTTGCCAGAAGCGGCCGATGGAGGCCCCTCCCCCACTGTCTATCCTCCCGAATATCACCTCGGATTCACTTCTCCGCACGTCCTACCTTCCAGAAAGTGGTCGCTTTTCTGTTCAGAGAGTTGTTGCTAATCTTTTCTTCGATCTCCTGTTGAGTTTGTAGGTGTTCAGAATGGTTTGATCCCTATCCAGCTGAATTCCTGAGAGGAGACGAAATCCAGGTCTCCTACTCCTCCGCCATCTTGCTCTGCCCCCTCTTTGTGTCTGTAATTCTCCTTTTTGATTGGGTCTTTGTCTGGTTTTGTGATCAAGGTAATTCTGACCTCATAAAATGGGCTTGGAAGTCTCTTCAATAAACGGTGTTGGGAAAAGTGGACAGCCACCTGCAGAAAAATGAAACTGGACCATTCTCTTACGCCATACATAAAGATAAACTTAAAGTGAATGAAAGATCTAAATGAGAGGTAGGAATCCTTCACAATCCTAGAGGAGAACACAGGCAGCAAGCTCTTCGACCTTGGCCTCAGCAACTTCTTGCTACACACATCTTCAAAGGCAAGGGACACAAAAGCAAAAATGAACTATTGGGACTTCATCGAGATAAAAAGCTTCTGCATAACAATGGATACGTCAACAAAACTAAGATGTAACCCACAGAATGGGAGAGGATATTTGCAAATGACATTACAGGGTAAAGGGCTAGTGTCCAAGATGTATAAAGAACTTCTTAAACTCAACATCCAGAAAATAAATAATCCAGTCTAGAAATGGGTAGAAGACGTGAACAGACATTTCTCCAAAGAAGACATCCAAATGACCAACAGACACATGAGAAAAGTGTTTAATATAACTTAGCATCAGGGAAATAGAAATCAAAACTATGATGAGATACCACCTTACACCTGGCAGAATGGCAAAAATTAACAAGACAGGAAATATCAGATTTTGGCAAAGGTGTGGAGAAAGTGGAAGCCTCTTGCACAGTTGGTGGGAATGAAAACTGGTGCAGCCACTCTAGAAAACAGCATGGAGTTTCCTCAAAAAGTTGAAAATAGAGCTACCCTGTGAACTAGCAATTGCACTACTGGGTATTTACCCCAAGTATACAAATGTAGTGACCCGAAGGGGCATGTACACCCCAATGTTTATAGCAGCAATGTCCACAATAGCCAAATTATGGAAAGAGCCTAGATGTCTATCGACCAATGAATGGATAAAGAAGATGTGATATGTGTGTGTGTGTGTGTGTGTGTGTACACAGTGGAATATTATGCAGGCATCAATTAAATGAAATCTTGCCATTTGCAATCGCATGGATGGAACTAGAGGGTATTATGTTAAGCTATATAAGTCAATCAGAGAAGGACAATTATCATATGATCTCAATGGTATGTGGAATTTGAGAAACAAGGCAGAGGATCATAGGAGAAGAGAGGAAATAATGAAACAAGATGAAACCAGAGAGAGAGAGACAAAGCATAAGAGACTCTTAATCTCCTAAACAAACTGAGTATTGCTGGAATGGAGGGAGGTGGGAGGGATGGGGTGGCTAGGTGATGTGCATTGGGGAGGGTATGTGCTATGCTGCACACTGTAAGTTGTGTAAGACTGATGAATCACAGACCTGTACCCCTGACACAAATAATACATTATATGTTAATAAAAATAAGTAAGTTTTTAAAAATAAAATAAATGTTTGGTAGAATTCCTCTGGGAAGCCATCTGGCCCTGGACTCCTGTTTTTTGGATGGTTTTTAATTACTGTTTTAATTCCCTTGCTTGTTATTGGTCTGTTCAGATTGTCTATTACTTCCTGATTCAGTCTTGGTAGTTTGTAAATTTTCATGAAGGCATCTATTTCTTCCAGATTGCCTACTTTGTTAGTATATAGCTGCTGGTAATAAGTTCTAATAATTGTCTTTATTTCCTTGGTGTTAGTCATGATCTCCCCTTTCATTCATGATTTTATGAATTTGGGTCCTTTCCCTTTTCTTTTGGATAAGTCTGGTCAGAGGTTTATCGATCTTAGTCTTTCAAAGAACCAGCTTTTAGTTTCATTGATCTGTTCTACTGTTCTAGTTTCTATTTCATTGATTTCTGCTCTAATCTTTATTATTTCTCTTTTCCTGCTTGGTTTAGGCTTTATATGCTGTTCTTACTCCAGGTCCTTTAGGTGTAAGGTTAGCTTGTGCATTTGGGATTTTTCAAATTTTTTGAAAGAGCCTTAGTTGGCTATGTAATTCCCTCTAAAGACTGCCTTTTCAGTATCCCATAGGTTTTGGACTGATGTGTTTTCATTCTCATTAGTTTCAATGAATTCTTTAAGTTATTCTTTAATTTCCTGGTTGACCCAGTCATTCTTTAGCAGGGTGCTCTTTAACCTCCAAGTGTTTGCGTTCCTCCCAAATTTCTTCCTGTGGTTGAGTTTCAGTTTCAAAGCATTGTGGTCTGGTGGGGAGGAGCAAGATTGCGGAGGAGTAGGAGATCTAAATTTTGTCTGGTCCCAAGGATTCAGCTAGGTAGGGATCAAAACCATTCTGAACACCTACGAATTCAAAAGAGAGCAAAGAAAAGAATAGCAGCAACTCTCTGAACAGAAAAGTGACCACATTCTGGAAGGTAGGACATGCAGAGAAGTGAATCCAAGGTGCTGTTCGGGAAGATAGATGGCGGGGGAGGGGGCCTCCGTCAGCTGCTACCAGCAAGTGATAGAGCAGTGGAACACAAAATCAGAACTCTTAGAAGTCTGCTCTGCTTAGGGACATCCATCAAGTGGCTAAGTGGGGTTGGAAGCCTCACTGGGACAGTGTGGTCTCAGGACCCTCCAGGTCACAGAAATCCGGGGGTGCCTGAGTGCAACAGAGCTCCCAGGTATCGGAGCAGGGAAGCTGGCTGCAGAGACAGAGCCAAGGAGTGGGCTCTCATCTCAGGGTTGCCATAAACCTTGATCCAAGGCACACTCAGGCCACTGCTCTTCCAGCAGGGACTCAACAAGTGGCAGATCCAGGGAGATTCCCCTTCCTCCCTCGGGAGGAGAGGCGCAGAGTTCACCACAGGAATCTGCTGGGTTTGGAGACTCCACACGGGGTCGTGTGCCAGAGACAGAAATGATCGGTCACAGGCCGGGTGAGCACGGAGTGCGTCTGGAGACAGGGGAAACGGGAGTGATTGATTGCTTTTCTCTGGGGGCTCACAGAGGAGTGGAGCCCAAAGATCTCGGGTCCTTCAGGGCGGAGATTGGGAGGCTGCCATTTTCACTCTCATCCTCCAAAGCTGTATGGAAACTTGCAGGGAACAAAAGCTCCCGAGAGCAAACCCGAGCAGTCTACATAGCCCGGCTTCTGGCTAGGGCAGGGCAATTCTGCTTCCGGCAAAGACATTTGGGAACCATGGCAACAGGCCCGTCCCCCAGAAGATCAGCAAGAACAGCCAGCCAAGACCAAGCTTATTGATCAAGAAGAATGCAGAACTCTGGCACTAGGGGAATACTGCACATAGAGTTCATGACTTTTTTACCATGATTCTTTAGTCTTTCAAAATTAATGTTTTAAATTTTCTTTTTTTTTTTTTGAATTTTTCTATTTCCCTTTTTCAACCAACATCTTATCAATCCCTTTTTAAAATAATCTTTTTTTATTTTTTATTTTTAGAGTCATATTCTATCCCTTCACATTAGTTAACCTTATTTTTGGCATATATATATAAGTTGTTCTCTCTTTAAAATTTTAAGATACAGTTTCTTCTAACAGACCAAAATATACCCGAAATCTCTAGTGTATGGCTTTGTTCTAGTCTCTAATTCATTCAAAGAATTAGGAAGATTGATAAACCCCTGACCAGACTTATGAACAAGAAAAGAGAAATGACCCAAATAAACAAAATCATGAATGAAAGAGGAGAGATCACAACCAGCACCAAAGAAATACAAACAATTATAAGAACATATTATAAGCAACTATATGCCAGCAAATTAGATAATCTGGAAGAAAGGGATGCATTCCTAGAGATGTATAAACTATCAAAACTGAACCAGGAAGAAATAGAAAACCTGAACAGACCTATAACCACTAAGGAAATTGAAACAGTCATCAAATATCTCCCAACAAACAAGAGCCCAAGGCCACATGGCTTCCCAGGGGATTCTACCAAACATTTAAGGAATTAATACCTGTTCTTCTGAAATGGTTCCAAAAAATAGAAATGGAAGGAAAACTTCCAAACTCATTTTATGAGGCCACCATTACCTTGATCCCAAGACCAGAGAAAGACCCCATCTAAAAGGAGAATTACAGACCAACATCCCTGATGAACATGGATGCAAAAATTCTCACCAAAATGCTAGCCAATAGGATCCAACAGTACATGAAAAGGATTATTCACCACGACTGAGTGGGATATATCCCTGGGCTGCAAGTTTGGTTCATCATCCACAAATCAATCAATGTGATACAATACATTAATAAAAGAAAGAACAAGAACCATATGATACTCTCAATAGATGCAGAAAAAACATTTGACAAAGTACAGCATCATTTCTTGATTAAAACTCTTCAGAGTGTAGGGATAGAGGATACATACCTCAATATCATAAAAGCCATTTATGAAAAACACACAGCAAATATCATTCTCAATTGGGAAAAACTGAGAACTTTACCCCTAAGGTCAGGAACATGGCGGGGATGTTCAGTATCACCACTGCTATTCAACATAGTATTAGAAGTCCTAGCCACAGCAATCAGACAACAAAAAGAAATCAAAGGCGTCCAAATTGGCAAAGAAGAAGTCAAACTCTCACTCTTTGCAGATTATATGATACTTTATGTGGAAAACCCAAAAGACTCCACCCCAAAACTGCTAAAACTCATACAGGAATGTAGTAAAGTGGCAGGATATAAAATCAATGCACAGAAGTCAGTGGCATTCCTATACACCAACAACAAGACAGAAGAAAGAGAAATTAAGGAGTCAATCCCATTTACAATTGCACCAATAACCATAAGATACCTAGGAATAAATCTAACCAAAGAGGCAAAGATTCTGTACTCAGAAAACCAAAAAATGCTCATGAAAGAAATTGAGGAAGACACGAAAAAATGGAAAGATGTTCCATGCTCATGGATTGGAAGAACAAATATTGTGAAGATGTCAATGCTACCTAGAGCAATCTACACATTTAATGCAATCCCTATCAAAATACCATCCACTTTTTTCAAAGAAATGGAACAAATAACCCTAAAATTTCTATGGAACCAGAAAAGACCCCGAATATACAGAGGTTTGTTCAGAAAGAAAAGCAAAGCTGGTGGCATCACAATTCCGGACTTCAAGTTATATGACAAAGCTGTCATCATCAAGACAGTATGGTACTGGCACAAAAACAGACATATAGATCAATGGAACAGAATCGTGAGCCCAGGAATGGACCCTCCACTGTATGGTCAACTCATCTTTGACAAAGCAGGAAAGAATGTCCAATGGAAAAAAGACAGTCTCTTCAACAAATGGTGTTGGGAAAATTGGATAGCCACATGCAGAAGAATGAAACTGGACCATATCCTTACACCACACACAAAAATAGACTCAAAATGGTTGAAAGACGTATATGTGAGACAGGAGTCCATCAAAATCCTAAAGGAGAACACAGGCAGCAACATCTTCGACCTCAGCCTCAGCAACTTCTTCCTAGAAACATTGCCAAAGGCAAGGGAAGCAAGGGCAAAAATGAACTATTGGGACTTCATCAAGATAAAAAGCTTTTACACAGCAAAGGAAACAGTCAACAAAACCAAAAGACAACCAACTGAATGGGAGAAGATATTTGCAAATGACATATCAGACAAAGGACTAGTATCCTAAATCTATAAAGAACTTATCAAACTCAACACCCAAAGAACAAATGATCCAATCAAGAAATGGGCAGAAGACATGAACAGACATTTTTCCAAAGAAGACATCCAAATGGCCAACAGGCACATGAAAAAGTGCTCAACATCACTCGGCATCAGGGAAATCCAAATCAAAACCTCAATGAGATACCACCTCACACCAGTCAGAATGGCTAAAATTAACAAGTCAGGAAATGAAAGATATTGGTGAAGTTATGGAGAAAGGGGAACCCTTCTGCACTTTTGGTGGGAATGCAAGCTGATGCAGCCACTCTGGAAAACAGTATGGAGGTTCCTCAAAAAGTTGAAAAAGAGCTACCCTACGACCCAGCAATTGCACTGCTAGGTATTTATCCCAAAGATACAAATGTAGTGATCCGAAGGGGTATGTGCATCCCGATGTTTATAGCAGCAATGTCCACAATAGCCAAATTATGGAAAGAGCCTAGATGTCCATCAACAGATGAATGGATAAAGAAGATGTGGTATATACACAATGGAATATTATGCAGCAATGAAAAAAAACCCCAAAACAAAATCTTGCCATTTGCAACCATGTGTTTGGAACTAGCGGTTATTATGCTAAGCAAAATAAGTCAATCAGAGAAAGATAAGTATCATATGATCTAAGTGATATGAGGAATCCTTGATCTCAAGTAACAAACTGAGGCTTGCTGGAGTGGGTGGTGTGGGAAGGATGGGGTGGCTCGGTGATGGACATTGGGGAGGGTATGTGCTATGATGAGAACTGTGAATTGTGTAAGACTGATGAATCATAGAACTGTACCTCTGAAACAAATAATACATTATATGTTAAAAAAAAAGAAGATAGAAGGAAGGGAAAAATGAAGGGGGGGAAATTGGAGGGGGAGATGAATCATGAGAGATTATGGGCTCTGAGAAACAAACTGAAGGTTTTAGAGGGGAGGGGAGTTGGTGGATGGGTTAGCCCAGTGATGGGTATTAAGGAGGGCATGTACTGAATGGAGCACTGGGTGTTATATACAAATAATGAATCATGGAACAGTACATCAAAAACTAATGATGTAACGTATGGTGACTAACATAACATAATAAAATAAAATTTAAACAAAATTTGATGGATTATTTTCTTTTATGTCTATTATCTCTGTGCCTGACCTAGGAATCTTGGGTATCTGCCACTCCCAGATTTCCACTCCCTACCAGTAAAATATCATTAATGCAGTAGACAAGGGTGATTTCCTATAGGATGACAAGTTTCAAATCTTTTGTAATTTGCTATGGCACAGTTATGGAGGTTATGTAACCCTGAGGTAAGATAAATGAGGTGGCTCATAGTTTCTGTCAGACACCATAAATTCATTCGGATATTTTCTGATCATTAGGACAGAGAAAATGGCATCTTCCTGATTAGTCACTATGGACCCAGTAACCAAGAATTGTGTTTATTTGCTCTGGTAAGGAAACCATACCTGGGGCAGCATCTGAAATTATAATCACTGTTTCATTGACCTTGTATTAATCCACTGATATTCTCCAAGACTTGTCCATTTTCTGTATAAACCAATAAGGCAGTCAGAATGGAGATGTGATAGGAATCACCAACTCCTATATATTTCAAGGCTTTGGATTTAGTATAATCTCTGAAATTTTCACAGAGATGTGATTTTCTATTTTTATATATAGAGAGACAGTTCCATTGCTTCCCCTTGGTCTTTTATCCAATAATAGCCTTTGCTCCACTGATTAGGGAGCCAATTGAGGATTCTGTCAATTGTTAAGAATGGCTAGTCAAACCTAATCTTAAGATTGAAAAAAGTAACTTTAGCTTGTGTTCATAAAACACAAAGAGTTAGACACAGCTCAAATCCTTTTTTGTTTGTTTTAATCTTTATAGACCCCTATCTATTTAGTGGACCATTATTTCCAAATCAGTGTCCACAAAAGACCTGACTTTCCCTCTTTCTCCCATGCACAACTGTTCTCATGAGTGGTTGCTACTCATTCTGGAAAATGTTAGAAGGAATATTTACCATATTGTACTTGTGATATAATCAGAAATTGCTTCCTCAGGGGTCTCCACTTTATTCAAGGAGTACTGAGCTTGTGAACTAGCTGTAGCTTGGGACTCAGTGAAAGATATTGAGTCTTCAGGATGATAACTTAAATCAGGTATTTGTTCACCAGTCCTAGAGTTCCTTTTGCCACACGGAATAAGTTAAATTGCTTCATGGATTGCTCCTATGTTTTTCTCTTATGTACTCTATAATAAATTGGCCAACACCAAAGAATCCCTGCAGGGCAAAAATAGTAATTATCATTCTGGCTCTTGCATTTTATATCCACACACCCATCTTGTCTCTAGCAGTGAATTGTTGCTACTCTGCCTTTGCTTTATTTTGCTATGACAATTGTCTGGATGAAAGCAGAGAATTAATGAAGTTAGAAATTCCAGTATTGTGGTATTGGAATAACAGGGAATTTACTAAAATATTTTTTGAGGACCTTTAACACATAGACTGGGATTTAGTAGGTCTTAGCTAAATCTCAGGAACCTGAATTTTTACCAAATGTTTTAGTCAATTATCCAGGCACCTCCTTTCACCCCCTACCACAACCATAACCCACTTTAAATTCTTTTCAATTCTAGTGTAGTTAACATACTGAGTTATATTAGTTTCCGGTGAACCATAACCCACTTTAGAGAACATTTGTCAATCATAAATGGCTGCCCCAAATTCTTTTGAACACCCTATCTTCACTTTGATACATTCCCAAATTTTGACTCACCTCCACATTGTGGAATTAAAACATTTGTCAGTCTTCTGTCTCTCTGTGCAGGCTGACTTAGGCTCCATCTGTCATATAGTGGTAATCTGCTATTTGTATAGACTATTTGTAGCAAAAATAATCTTGTCTTGGTTTGCAAGGACAGCATCTCCATTAGCAGGCTAATTCTATGCTATGGTTCTGGGAAATGTTCTCAGAAATATAACCTGGAGGCTGTCCCTTCATCACTTCTGATTTTACTGTGATATCTCCAATAGTTATTCATAAAAACTTTCTAGCTTGTCAAGAAAGGGTAAACTTAGTAGACCTGGGTTGTTCAAAACCTGTATATTCCAAAGAAAGGCCTGTCTTCAAGACTAGCCCTTGACTAGGCTCTGGGAGACAATCTCTGAGTCCTTATAACACTTTGTCTTATAAGAATGTTTTATATGCCTGAAGACTTGGGCCATATAAGTTTGGCCACATAAGTTCATCCTAACAATGTGATATATGGTGAATTCCCATTGCAGGGTGGGGGGGTGTGGAAGGGAAGTTTAGGAGTATAAGTCATACAGGCATGAACTTTTCTGGTTGGCAAAATTTAGTATATATGACGACACATAATTGCTGGGAAAATTAAGTGCATCTCTATGTGAATACACTGGAGAGTACATTTGACTTTGTGCCTGGTGTCTCCTGGACTTTGTCCCACACACCTTTTTATTTTGATGTTTTTAATCTGTATTCTTTTGTTACAATAAACTGTAACCAAGAATAAAACAGCTTTTATGAGTTTTATGAGTCTTTATAGCAAAACTGAGCCTGAGGATGGTCTAGGGAACCCCTTACACACCTGTCTAAAATAGTTATACTGGTTTCTATTATCTCCAACCAAGAGCTATTACTGGCACAGAATTGATGTTAAAAGATTCTCTAAAAATAGAAATCTGGTTACCTATAAAGTTGATGTTTCTGATGGTCTCTGTTCCTTTTGGTCTCCCCCCCCCCCCCCCGCGCCTCTTTAAGAGTCACCATCATTATTTCTTGCAGACCTGGATTAGTAGTCACAAACTCCTTTAGTTTTTGTTTGTGTGGCAAGATCTTTATCTCTCCTTCTAGTCTGAATGACAGCCTTGCTGAATAAAGTATTCTTGGCTACATGTTTCCCCATCAGAATGTTGAACACATACCACTCTTCTGGCCTACCAGATTTCTGTGGAGACATCTGCTTCAAACTGATCAGTCTGCCTTATAGGTTAAGGACACTTTTTCCCCTGTTGGTTTCAGGATTCTTTCCTTCTCTGTGTATTTTGTGAATTTGACTATGATATGTCTTGGTGATGGTCAGCTTTTGTTGAATTTAATGGAACTTCTCTGTGCTTCTTGGATCTCGATGCCAGTTTCTTTCCCCAGATTAGGGAAGTTTTCAGCTATAATTCATTGGCTCAAATAAGCCTTCTGTCCCTTTTTCTTTCTTCTTGTTCTTCTGAGACTCCTGTGATACAAGTGTTATATGTTTTAAGGAGTCACTGAGTCCCCTAGGTCTACATTTGTGATCCAATACTTTTCTTTCCCTCTTTATTTCAGCTTCATTACTTTCCATAATTTTATCTTCTATATCAGTAATTATTTTTTAAAACGTTTTATTGTTATGTTAATCCCCATACAATAAGTCATTAGTTTTAGATGTAGTGTTCCATGATTCATTGTTTGTGCATAACACCCAGTGCTCCATGCAGAACGTGCCCTCTTTAATACCCATCACCAGGCTAACCCATCCTACCACCCCCTCCCCTCTAGAACCCTCAGTTTGTTTTTCAGAGTCCATCGTCTCTCATGGTTCGTCTACCCCTCCGATTTCCCCCCTTCCTTCTTCCCCTCCTGCTATCTTCTTCTTCTTTCTTTTGTCTTAACATATATTGCATTATTTATTTCATAGGTACAGATCTGAGATTCAACAGTCTTGCACAATTCACAGCGCTTACCAGAGCACATACCCTCGCCAGTGTCTATCACCAAATCAACCCATCCCTCCCATCCCACGCCCCACTCCAGGAAACCTCAATTTGTATCCTGAGATTAAGAATTCCTCATATCAGTGAGGTCATATGATACATGCCGTTCTCTTTTTGACTTATTTTTCTCAGCATAATACCCCTCAGTTCCATCCACGTCTTTGCAAATGGCAAGATCTCATTCCTTTTGATGGCTGCATAATATTCCATTGTATATATATGCCACTTCTTTATCCATTCATCTGTCGATGGACATCTTGGCTCTTTCCACAGTTTGGCTATTCTAGACATTGCTGCTATAAACATCGGGGTGCACGTACCCTTTCGGATCCCTACTTTTGTATCTTTGGGGTAAATGCCCAGTAGTGCAATTGCTGAATCATATGGTAGCTCTATTTTCACCTTTTTGAGGAACCTCTATACGGTTTTCCAGAGTGGCTGCACCAGCTTCCATTCCCACCAGCAGTGTAGGAGGGTTCTCCTTTCTCTCCATCCACGCCAACATCTGTTGTCCCCTGACTTGTTAATTTTAGCCATTCTGACTGGTGTGAGGTGCTATCTCATTGAGGTTTTGATTTGGATTTCCCTGATGTCGAGCGATATTCAGCACTTATTCATGTGTCTGTTGGCCATTTGGATGTCTTCTTTGGAAAAATGTCTGTTCATGTCTTCTGGCCATTTCTTGATTGGATAATTTGTTCCTTGGGTGTCGAGTTTGATAAGTTCTTTATAGATTTAGGATACTAGCCCTTTGTCTGATATGTCATTTGCAAATATCTTCCCCCATTCTGTCAGTTGTCTTTTGGTTTTGTTGACTGTTTCCTTTGCTGTGTAAAAGCTTTTTATCTTGATGAAGTCCCAATAGTTCATTTTTGCCCTTGCTTTCCTTGCTTTTGGCGATGTTTCTTGGAAGAAGTTGCTGAGGCTGAGGTCGAAGAGGTTCCTGCCTGTGTTCTCCTTTAGGATTTGGATGGACTCCTGTCTCACATTGAGGTCTTTCAACCATTTGGAGTCTATTTTTGTGTGTGGTGTAAGGAAATGGTCCAGTTTCATTCTTCTGCATGTGGCTATCCAATTTTCCCAACACCATTTGTTGAAGAGACTGTCTTTTTTCCATTGGACATTCTTTCCTGCTTTGTCAAAGATTAGTTGACCATACAGTGGAGGGTCCATTTCTGGGCTCTCTATTCTGTTCCATTGATCTCTGTGTTTTTGTGCCAGTACCATACTGTCTTGATGATGACAGCTTTGTAATAGAGCTTTAAGTCCAGAATTATGATGCTGCCAGCTTTGCTTTTCTTTGTCAACATTCCCTGGCTATTCGGGGCTTTTTCTGGTTCCATAGAAATTTTAGGATTATTTGTTCCATTTCTTTGAAAAAAGTGGATGGTATTTTGATAGGGATTGCATTAAATGTGTAGATTGCTCTAGGTAGCATTGACATCTTCACAATATTTGTTCTTCCAATCCATGAGCATGGAACATTTTTCCATTTCTTTGTGTCTTCCTCAATTACTTTCATGAGTATTTTATAGTTTTCTGAGTAAAGATCCTTTGTCTCTTTAGTTAGATTTATTCCTAGGTATCTTATGGTTTTGGGTGCAATTGTAAATGGGATTGACTCTTTAATTTCTCATTCTTCTGTCTTGTTTTTGGTGTATCGGAATGCCACTGATATCTGTGCATTGATTTTATATCCTGCCACTTTACTGAATTCCTATAAGAGTTCTAGCAGTTTTGGGGTGGAGTATTTTGGGTTTTCCACATAAAGTATCATATCATCTGCAAAGAGTGAGAGTTTGACTTCTTTGCCAATTTGGATGCCTTTGATTTCTTTTTGTTGTCTGTTTGCTGTGGCTAGGACTTCCAACACTATGTTGAATAGCAGTGGTGATAGTGGACATCCCTGCCGTGTTCCTGACCTTCGGTGGAAAGCTCTCAGTTTTTCCCCATTGAGAATGATATTTGCTGTAGGTTTTTCATAGATGGCTTTTATGATATTGAGGTATGTACCCTCTATGCCTATACTCTGAAGAGTTTTGATCAAGAAAGGATGCCATACTTTGTCAAATGATTTTCTGCATCTATTGAGAGGATCATATGGTTCTTGTTCTTTCTTTTGTTAATGTATTGTATCACGTTGATTGATTTGCTGATGTTGAACCAAGCTTGTAGCCCAGGGATAAATCCCACTTGGTCGTGGGGAATAATCCTTTTAATGGACTGTTGGATCCTATTGGTTAGTATTTTGGTGAGAATTTTTGCATCCATGTTCATCAAGGATATTGGTCTGTAAATCTCCTTTTTGATGGGGTCTTTCTCTGGTTTTGGGATCAAGGTAATGCTGGTCTCATAAAACGAGTTTGGAAGTTTTCCTTCCATTTCTTTTTTTTTGGAC
The DNA here is from genome assembly GCF_011800145.1 of Mirounga leonina. Classification (NCBI taxonomy): domain Eukaryota; kingdom Metazoa; phylum Chordata; class Mammalia; order Carnivora; family Phocidae; genus Mirounga; species Mirounga leonina. The sequence goes on along the minus strand of NW_023270464.1, from coordinate 4,341,222 downwards.
CAGTTTCAGAAGAATAGGTATTAATTCTTCTTGAAATGTTTGGTAGAATTCCCCTGGGAAGCCATCTGACCCTGAGCTTTTGTTTTTTGGGAGATTTTTGATGACTGCTTCAATTTCCTTAGTGGTTATGGGTCTGTTCAGGTTTTGTATTTCTTCCTGGTTCAGTTTTGGTAGTTGATACAGCTCTAGGAATGCATCCATTTCTTCCAGGTTATCTAATTTGCTGGCATAGAGTTGCTCATAATATGTTCTTATAATTGTATTTCTTTGGTGTTGGTTGTGATCTCTCCTCTTTCATTCATGATTTTGCTGATTTGGGTCATTTTTCTCTTCTTTTTGATAAGTCTGGTCAGGGGTTTATCAGTCTTGTTAATTCTTTCAAAGAACCAGCTCCTAGTTTCACTGATTTGTGCTACTGTTGTTTTAGTTTCTATTTCATTGATTTCTGCTCTGGTCTTCATGATTTCTCTTCTCCTGCTGGGTTTAGGCTTTATTTGCTGCTCTTTCTCCAGCTCCTTTAGGTGTAGGGTTAGGTTGTGTACTTGAGACCTTTCTTATTTCTTGAGAAATGCTTGTATTGCTATATACTTTCCTCTTAGGACTGCCTTTGTTGCATCCCAACGATTTTGAAGAGTTGTGTTTTCATTTTCATTGGTTTCCATGAATTTTTTTAATTCTTCTTTAATTTCCTGGTTGAGCCATTCATTCTTCAGTAGGATGCTTTTTAGCCTCCATGTATTTGAGTTCTTTTCAACTTTCCTCTTGTGATTGAGTTCTAGAGTCAAAGCACTGTGGTCTGAAAATAGGTGGGGAATGATCCCAATCTTTTGGTACTGGTTGAGACGTGATTTATGACCTAGGATGTAATCGATTCTGGAGAATGTTCCATGGGCACTAGAGAAGAATGTGTATTCTGTTGCTTTGGGATGGAATGTTCTGAATATGTCTGTGAAGTCCATTTGGTCCAGTGTGTCATTTAAAGTCTTTATTTCCTTGTTGACCTTTTGCTTATATGATATGTCCATTTCTGTGAGGGAGGTGTTAAAGTCCCCCACTACTCTTGTGTTGTTGTCAATGTGTTTCTTTTCTTTTGTTATTAATTGGCTTATATAATTGGCTGCACCCATGTTAGGGGCATTGATATTTAAAATTGTTAGATCTTCTTGTTGGATAGACCTTTTCAGTAGGATATAGTGTCCTTCCTCATCTCTTATTACAGTCTTTGGTTTAAAATCTATTTTGTCTGGAACCATGAGAGACGAAGGACTCTGAAAAATAAACTGAGGGTTCTAGAGGGGAGGGGGGTGGGAAGATGGGTTAGCCTGGTGGTGGGTATTGAGGAAGGCACATTCTGCATGGAGCACTGGGTGTTATGCACAAACAATGAATCATGGAACACTTCATCTAAAACTAATGATGTAATGTATGGGGATTAACAGAAGAATAAAAAAAATAAATAAAATCTAATTTGTCTGATATAAGGATTGCCACCCCAGCTTTCTTTTGGTGTCCATTAACATGGTAAATGGTTTTCCACCCCCTCACTTTCAATCTGGGGGTGTCTTTGGGTCTAAAATCAGTCTCTTGCAGACAGCATATCGATGGGTCTTGTTTTTTAATCCAATCTGATAGCCTGTGTCTTTTGATTGGGGCATGTAGCCCATTTACATTCAGGGTAACTATTGAAAGATAGGAATTTAGTGCCATTGTATTGCCTGTAAGGTGACTGTTACTGTATATTGTCTGTGTTCCTTTCTGGTCTATGTTGCTTTTAGGCTCTCTCTTTGCTTAGATGACCCCTTTCAAGATTTATTGTAGGGTTGGTTTCGTGTTTGCAAGTTCCTTTCGTTTTTGTTTGTCCTGGAAGCTTTTTATCTCTTCCTCTATTTTCAGTGACAGCCTAGCTGGATAGAGCATTCTTGGCTGCATATTTTTCTCATTTAGTGCTCTGAATATATCCTGCCACTCCTTTCTGGTCTGCCAGGTCTCTGTGGATACATCTCTTGCCATTCTAATGTTTTTGCCATTGTAGGTTACATATCTCTTCTCCCGAGCTGCTTTCAGGATTTTCTCTTTGTCTCTGAGACTCGTAAATTATACTATTAGATGTCGGGGTGTTGACCTATATTTATTGATTTTGAGAGGGGTTCTCTGTGTCTCCTGAATTTTGATGCCTGTTTCCTTCCCCAAATTAGGGAAGTTCTCTGCTATAGTTTGCTCCAGTATACCTTTTGCCCCCCTCTCTCTTTCTTCTTCCTCTGGGATCCCAACTATTCTAATGTTGTGTCGTCTTATGGTATTGCTTATCTCTCGGATTCTGCCCTCGTGATCCACTAGTTGTTTATCTCTCTTTTTTCAGCTTCTTTATTTTCCATCATTTGTTCTTCTATTTCACTGATTCTCTCTTCTGCCTCATTTATCCTAGCAGTTAGTACCCCCATATTCGATTGCACCTCATTAATAGCTTCTTTGATTTCGACTTGGTTAGATTTTAGTTCTTTTACTTCTCCAGAAAGGGCTTCTCTAATAATGTCTATGATTTTTTCAAGCCCAGCTAGTATCTTTAAAGTGATGATTCTGAACTCTAGATCCGACATCGTACTAATGTCCGTATTGAGTAGGTCCCTGACGGTACTACCTCTTGTTCTTTTTGTTGAGGTGATTTTTTCCACCTTGTCATTTTGTCCAGAGGAGAATAGATTAATGAGAGAACAAAATACTAACAGGATAACAACATCCCCAGAAAATATACTCTAAACAAATCAGAAAAGACCTGAAGCAGGGGGTAAAGAAAGGGAAAGAGAAAAAAGAAAAAAAAAAAAGAGAAAAAGATAAAGATAAAAACAAACAAAAACAGAACAAAACAAAACAAAAAAAAAAACAGAATATGATCAAATATGATCAGGCTGGTATATAGATCAATGTCATACACTAGATTTTGGGTGTATTTTGGTCTGTTAGAAGAAAGTGCCTCCCAAAATTTTAAAGAAAGAAAAAAATTATATATGTACAAAAATAAGTGTTGATATGATGAAGGGATGGAATATGACTGTAAAGATAGAAATTATAAAAAAAATTATAAAAGGAATTGATAGGAATTTGTTTAAAAAAGGGAAAAAAATTAAAAAAACAAGGACAGTTAAATAAAATTAACTTTGAAAGACTACAGAATCATCGTAAAAAAGCCATGGATTCTATGTGCAGTATTCCCCTAGCGCTGGAGTTCTGCCATTCTCATTCATGGGTAAACTTGGTCTTGGCCAACTGTTCTTGCTGATCTTCTGGGGGAGGGGCCTGTTGCCGCGGTTCCCAAGTGTCTTTGCCAGAGGCAGAATTGCCCCACCCTTGCCCTGTCCGGGCTAAGTCATCTGCTCAGGTTTGCTCTCTGGAGCTTTTGTTCCCTGCAAGCTTTCTGTACAGCTTTGGAGGTAGAGAGTAAAAATCGCTGCCTCCCAATCTCTGCCTTGGAAGAGCCGATAGTCAGGGCCCCGCTCCTCAGTGAGCCCCCAGAGAAAAGCTGTCAGTCACTCCCGTCTCCCCGGTCTCTGGCTGCACTCCGTGCTACCCGGCCTGTGACCCCACGTTTCTATCTCTGGCACCCGACCCCTTGTGGAGACTCCAAACCCAGCAGATCTCTGTTGTGTGCTCCTACGCTGCTCCTCCCATGGGAAGAAGGTGAGTCTCCCCAGATCTGCTGCTTGTTGGTTCCCTGCTGGAGGAGCAGTGGCCCGACTGTGCTGCAGATCATGGTTTATGGCAACCCCTAGCTGAGAGCCCACGCCTCGGCTCTGTCTCTGCAGCCAGCTTCCCCACTCTGATACCTGGGAGCTCTGCCACACTCAGGCATCCCCAGTCTTTCTGTGACCCTGAGGGTCCTGAGACCACACTGTCCTGTGAGGGTTCTACCCCCTGCTTAGCCACTGGAGCGACGTCCCCCAGCGCAGCAGACTTCTAAAAGTTCCGATTTTGTGCTCCCTGGCTCTATCACTTGCCAGAAGCGGCTGGCGGAGTCCCCTCCCCCGCCATCTACCCTCCCGAATATCGCTCGGATTCATTTCTCCGCATGTCCTACCTTCCAGAAAGTGGTCACTTTTCTGTTCAGAGAGTTGTTGCTATTCTTTTCTTTAATCTCCTGTTGATTTTGTAGGTGTTCAGAATGGTTTGATCCCTATCCAGCTGAATTCCTGAGACCAGACGAAATCCAGGTCTCCTACTCCTCTGCCATTTTGCTCCGCCCCCCCATATCAGTAATTCTTCTTCTGCTTCATCCATCCTTGTTGTCACTGCATCCAGTCAGTTTTGCATCTCAGTTATAGCATTTTTTTTAAATTTCAGGCTGACTAGTTTTTAGTTCTTTTATCTCATAATAAGGGATTCTCTGGTATCCTCTATGCTTTTCTCAAGCCTAGCTAGTATTCTAGTAATTGTTTTAAATTCTGGTGTGATCATCTTACTTATATCTATATTAATAAATGCTGGCATTACTTCTTACTGTTCTTTCTTTGGGGATGAATTCCTCCATCTTGTCATTTTCTCTAGGTAACTGCTTTTTTGTGTGTGTGATTCTTAGGAAAGCCTGTTATATTCCTGCTCCTGAGAGTAATGGCTATACTAAGAAGAGGTCCAAAAGAAAAAAAAAAGGGGGAAACTATACCCTATTTACCCTAGAGCTGAAGGTTCACAGCACTCAATGATCAGTAGACTTGGTGCATCTAAATTCATATCTATCAGTAATCACTCTAAATGTAAATGGACTAAATGCTCCAATTAAAAGACATAGAGAATCAGAATGGATAGAAAAATAAGATCCATCTATATGCTGTTTACAAGAGACTCGTTTTAGAGCTAAAGTTACCTCCAGATTGAAAGTGAGGGGGTGGAGAACCATATATCATTCTAATAGATGTTAAAAGAAAGCTGAAGTAGCCCTACTTATATCAAACAAACCAGATTTTAAACCAAAGACCATAATAAGGGGTGAAGAAGGCCATTATATCATAATTAAGGGGTCTACCCATCAAGATCTAGCAACTATAAATACTTATGCCCCCAACATGGGAGCACCCAAATATATAAATCAATTAGTAACAAACAGAAAGAAACTCATTGATAATATTACAATATTAGTAGGGGATAATACCCCACTTACAGCAGTGGACAGACCATCAATGCAGAAAAATAAACAAGGACAGAATGGCTTTGAATGACACATTGAACCAGATAAACTTAACATATGTATTCAGAACATTTTATCCTAAAGCATCAGAATACACATTCTTTTCAAGTACATATGAAACATTCCCCAGAATAGATCACATACTGGGTCACAAATCAGCCCTCAACAAGTAGAAAAAGATTGAGATCACACCATTCATATTTTCAGACCACAATACTATGAAACTTGAAGTCAACCACAAGAAAAATTTTGGAAAGACCACAAACAATTAGAAGTTAAAGAATATCTTACAAAAGAATGAATGAATTAATCATGAAGTTAAAAAGAAATTAAAAATATATAGAAGCAAATGAAAATGAAAATGCAACAGTCCAAACCTTTGGGATGCAGCTAAGGTGGTCATAAGAGGGAAGTATATTGCAATTACAGGCCTACTTCGAGAAGCAAGAAAGTCTCAAATGCACACCATAAATTTACAACTAAAGAAGCTAGAAAAGGAAGAAGAAATAAAGCCTAAAGTGAGCAGAAGAAGGGAAATAATAAAGATTAGAAATAAATGATATAGAAACTAAAAATAAACAACAGTAGAACAGATCAATGAAACCAGGAACTGGGTCTTTGAAAGAATTAATAAAATTGACAAGCCCCTATCCAGACTTATCAAAAAGAAAAGAGGAAGGTCAAAAATATATAAAAATCACAAATGAGAAAGGAGAAATAACACCAGAGAAATGCAAACAATTGTAAGAGAATATTATGGAAAACTATATGCCAACAAGTTGGACCACCTGGAAGAAATGGATGCATTCCTGGAAACATACAAACTACCAAAACTGAAACAGGAAGAAATAGAAAATCTGAACAGACTGATAACCAGCAAAGAAATTGAATCAGTAATCAAAAATCTCCCAACAAACAAAAGTGCACAGCCAGATGGCTTCCCAGGGGAGTTCTACCAGACATTTAAAGAAGAGTTAATACTTATTCTTCCAAACTGTTCCAAAAAATAGAAATAGAAGGAAAATTTCCAAACTCATTCTTTGATTCCAAAACCAGACAAACATGCCACTAAAAGGGAGAATTATAGGCCAATATCTTTGACGAATTTGGATGCAAAAATTCTCGATAAAATACTAGCAAATCGGGGTACCTGGGTTGCTCAGTCAGTTAAGCATCTACCTTCCGCTCAGGTCATGATCCCAGGGTCCTGGGATCGAGCCTCACATCGGGCTCCCTGCTCAGTGGGGAGCCTGCTTCTCCCTCTCCCTCTGCCTGTCTCTCTGCCTACTTGTGCTCTCTCTCTATCTTCCTGTCAAGTAAATAAATAAAATCTTAAAAAGAAATACTAGCAAATCAAATCCAAAAGTACATTAAAAGAATGATTCACCATGATCAAGTGGAATTTATTCCTGGGCTGCAGGGCTAGTTCAGTATCTGCAAATCAATCAGTAAAAGAAAGGATAAGAACCATATGATCCTCTCAATAGATGCAGAAAAAGCATTTGACAAAATACAGCATCCATTCTTGATAAAAACCCTCAACAAAGTAGGGATAGATTAAACATAACTCAACCTCATAACAGCCATATATGAAAGACCCACAGCTATTATCAACCTCAATGGGGAAAAACTGAGAGCGTTTTCTCTATGGTCAGGAACAAGAGAGGGATGTCCACTCTCATCATTACTATTTAACATAATACTGGAAGTCTTAGCCTCAGCAATCACAAAACAAAAAGAAATGAAAGTCATCCAAATCAAAGAAGAAATCAAATGTTCAGTGTTTGTAGACGACATGATACTCTATATAAAACCTGAAAGACTCTGCCAAAAAATTGGTAGACCTAATACACAAATTCAGCAAAGTTTCAGTATAAAAAATCAACATACAAAAATCTGTTGCATTTCTATACACCAATAATGAAGCAGCAGAAAAAGAAATCAAAGAATCGATCCCATTTACAATTGCACCAAAAACATGAAGACACCTAGGAATAAACATAACCAAAGAGGTGAAAGATATGTACTCTGAAAATTACAGAACACTTATGAAAGAAATTGAAATGACACAAAAAATGGAAAAATATTCTGTGCTCATGGATTGGAAGAACAAACACTGTTAAAATGTCTATGCTACCCAAAGCAATACACACATTCCAAGCAATCCCTATCAAAATGCCACCAGCTTTTTTCACAGAGTTAGAACAAATAATCCTATCATTTGTATGGAACCACAAAAGACCCCGAATAGCCAAAACAATCCTGAAAAATAAGCAGTGCTGAAGGCATCACAATTCTGGACTTCAAGCTATATTACAAAGCTGTAGTCATCAAGACAGTATGGTACTGGCACAAAAACAGACACATGGATCAATGAAAAAGAATAGAAAACCCAGAAATGGACCCACAACTGTATGGCCAACTAATCTTTGACAAAACAGGAAAGGCTATCAAATGGAAAAAAAGGCAGTCTCTTTAACAAGTGATGTTGGGAACACTGGACAGCAATATGCAGAAGAATGAAACTGGACTTCTTTCTTACATCATACACAAAGATAAACTCAGAATGGATGAAAGACTTAAATGTGAGACACGAAATCATCAAAATCCTAAAGGTGAACACAAGCAGCAACCTCTTTGACTTTGGCCATAGCAACTTCTTACTAGGCATGTCTCTGGAAATAAGGGAAACAAAAGCAAAATGATCTATTGGGACATCATCAAGATATAAAGCTTATGCACAGTGAAGGAAACCACAAAACTAAAAGGCAGCCTACAGAATGGGAGAAGATATTTGCAAATGATGTATCTGATAAAGGGTTAGTATCCAAAATCTATAAAGAACTTATTAAACTAAACACCCCAAAAAACAAATAATCCAGTCTAGAAATGGGGAGAAGACATGATAAGACTTTTCTCCAAAGAATACATACTGATGTGTTCCAGATGGCCAAGAAACACATGAAAAAATTTTCAACATCACTCATCATCAGGGAAATACAAATCAAAACTATGATGAGATATCACCTCACACCTGGCAGAATGGCTTAAATTAACAACACAAGAAACATCAGATGTTGGCAAGAATGTGAAGAAAGGGGAACCCTCCTGCACAGTTGATGGGAATGCAAACTGGTGCAGCCACTCTGGAAAACATCATGGAGGTTCCTCAGAAAGTTAAAAATAGAACTAATCTATGACCCAACAATTGCACCAGTAGGTGTTTATTCAAAGGATACAAAAATACAGATTCAAAGGGGCACATGGACCCTGATGTTTAGGGCAGCACTATCAACAATAGTCAAATTATGGAAAGAGCCCAAATGTCCATTGACTGATGAATGGATAAAGAAGATGTGTCATATGTATATATTGGATTATTATTCAGCCATCAAAGAGAATGAAATCTTGACACTCACAATGACGTGGATGAAGCTAGAGTGTATCATGCGAAGTGAAATAAGTCAGTCAGAGAAAGACAAATACCATATGATTTCACTCATATGTGGTATTTAAGAAACAAAAGAGACGAATGTATGAGAAGGGGGAGAGGAGAAAGAGAGAGGGAAGCAAACTGGAAAAGACTCTTAATGATAGAAAGCAAAATGAGGGTGGATGGAGGGAGGTGGGTGGGGAATGGGCTAAATGGGTGATGGGTATTCAGGAGGGCATTTGTCAATGAGCACTGGGTGTTTATGTAAATTATGAATCACTAAATTCTGCTGTTAAACCAATATTACACTATATGTTAACTGACTAAAATTTAAATTAAAATTTGGATAAAAAGAAAAAAGAATTGTTCTAAAATGAAAAAAAATTAGAATTCTGGGACCAGCATCTGAAATGGCTGAGTCTAACAGAAGTGAGAATCTCAATAGTGTTAAAGAATAGGACAGTAGCAAATAGTGACCAAACAATTATTTAAATGGTCTTTTGTAGTCACCTGGACTAAAGTAAGTATTAAAAGAATTGCTTTGATTAACTAAGTGGTTGTTGTTGTTCTATATCATTAAGAAGTCTCCTGAAGGCTATTTACAAAGTCCAACATAAGAGAAGTCTTACAAAGAAGAGCTAGAGTAACAATCTGAATGTTTTGGCCTAGATAGATCTTTAACAGGGGCTAATTGGTCAGAAGGTTCCAAAGACTGAAATAGGTGTGCAGTCCACTATGTCTCTTTGATCAGTGCATCTCTAGTTCTGGTTAACCAAACTTTGACCCACACCATCTCAATGAAGACTCACAGTCACCCACCAGGTCCCAAGCCTGAGTCACTTGGTGCCTCTATATCAGAGAATATAGAATAATGTTGAATGAAGATGCGTCTGGGTATATTTGAGGATAGCCCCACAAATTCATACTATTTTCCTTCTAGCTTTTCTGAAAGGATCATATTACTATTTAGCAGTGTCACTGTTCACTGAGGGAAAGAATATCCATACCTTTCAGGGATTGTTGGGCACTACTTCTGAGATAATGTACTTCTTGGAGAACTGAAAGACACCCTGATTCTCCAATCAGAGTGGAAGCTTGTGAGCATCAGCTGCATCATTTCTTAGTGGATCCAGTAGGTCCTCAAGCCATCCAATGGTTAATTCTCTAGATCCTGAAGGTGATTATAGTAGGTATGCTTGTCATGTAGCAGGATCTTCACATTGGTTTCCTGACCCATGGAGTGAGGGCCTAACATGGCATAAAGCTGTGAACCCACCTTATTTCCAAAAAAATAAAACAAGGACAACTGGGTGGCTCAGTTGGTTAAGCGTCTGACTCTTAATTTCGGCTCAGGTCATGATCTCAGGGTCATGAGATTGGGCCCTGCATTGGACTCCATGCTGGGTGTGGAGTCTGCTTAAGATTCTCTCTCCCTTGGGAGAGAGGCAAGATGGTGGTGGAGTAAGGGACCCGGGCTCAACTGGTCCCCTGAATTTAGCTGGATATCTACCAAACCATTCTGAACACACAGGAAATCAGCCTGAGATGTAAAAAATATGTATCTGGATCTCTACAAGCAGAAAAGTGACTGCTTTTTGCAAGGTAGGATGTGCAGAGTAGTGAATCTGTGGGGAGATATCAGAAGATAAACAGAAAGGAGAGGGAGCCTCCATAAGCTGGCCCCTGGAAAGTGATATAACACCAGAGCACAAAACTGTAACCTTTATAAATCTTCTTTAGGGAGAGACATCCCTCTCTGAATGGGGCTCTGGAAATGAAAAGGCAGAATTCTAGGTAGGACATTGTGGTCTTGGGGTACAGGAGCCACAGAACAAAATAGGGTCCCTGAAGCAATAGAGTGCATGAGCAGTGGAGCTAAGAAGCAAGTTATGGTCAGTGGGCCCAGGAAGGGATTCTCAGCTTAGATTGCCATTCACTGTGAGCTGAGCTGGTGGATAATCACTCTCCTCTTGAGCAGCCTAAAAAATCTGAATCCTGCACCTGTGACTGGGCAAAAACTGGCTGTGAGCAGCCCAGAAAGGGCTTTACAACAACGATCAGACCTGAGCCAGGAATTTCAGGTGCACATGTGAGCCTGTGGCTTCTCTCGGCTTTACAATCAAAAAGGACAGTGGCACTCCTGGGGCCCTGGCACTAACTCTGAGAGAGTTGCTGTGGGTCTGCACCACCATAAGCTGCGGTTTTTAGCGGTGCATGCAGAAGTGGAGACTGTATTTCCTGGAGGGTTTATTAAAGGGCAAACTGAAATTTCTGCTCTGGGCCAGAGGTCTGGCTGTGGCCATTTTTGCTCTAATCCTCTGTAGAGGACCGGAAATCACCCAGGGAACAAAAGCCATATGGAAGAACAGTTTCCATTGAGCCCATCCCCCTGATAGGGGACAGGGCAACTTCACACAGGCAGGGTTACCTGAGAAACAGAATGGCAGTCCCCTCCCTCAGAAGACAGGCTGGAAGAACAGGTGGACAACACTAGGGATCCAATAAGACTATAAAATCACAATGCCAGGGGAAAATTGTATATAGATTTCCAGGTATGGCCTCATGACTTGTTTATTTCAGATGAAATTCTCCATTTCTTTTTATTTTTGCTTTATCTTTTTCTTATGCTTTTTCTGTTTATTTTTTCTTTTTCTCTTCTCATTTCAAATAGATGTTTATTATATCAACTTATATTTATTAGTAGCTTTTTAACTTGTATTTTTTCACTTTATTTTTTATAGATATATTCTATATTGTAGTTCTTTACTCACTATGCAATTTGACCCTTATATATATGCAAGTTTTACTTTCCTTATAATTCGGGGATGTAATGTCCTCTAACACACAGACCAAAATACACTGAGGAAAAATGGAAACATACTGTTTTGCCCACACTGAGAGATTATAGCCCTACTTCCCCGTCATATGCCCTTTCCTAAAAAATTTTTAATTTTTAAAATTTTATTTTTGCATTTCATTTTGGCTTTGTTTTTTCAGTGGTGGCTTTGGACCTTTCCGGATTTTGCTGGGGTGCATTTATCGTGGTTGATACTTTGGACTCTGCTCATTCACTCAACTATCCATCAACAGAATGACTAGGAGGAGGAGCTCTCAACAAAGAAAAGAAACAGAGATAATGTCCTCTGCCACAGAACTAATGGATATGGATATAAGCAAGAGGTCAGAGATAGAATTCAGGATAGCAATCATAAAGTCAATAGCTAGGCTTGAAAAAAGCATTAGTGACAATATAGAATCTCTAAGGGCAGAAATGAGATCTAATCAGGTCAAACTTAAGAATGCTATGAATGAGATGCAGTCTAAAGGACAGGGTAAATGAGGCAGAAGAGCAAATCAGTGATCGAGAAGACAAGCTGATAGAAAGGAAGGAAGCTGAAGAAAATAGGGATAGGCAGCTAGAAGCCCATGAAAATAGACTTAGAGAGATCAATGATGCCATGAAATGTTCCAGTGTCAGAATTATTGGGCTCTCTGAGGGGTGGAGAGAGAGGGAGGACTAGAAGGTATATTTCAGCAAATCATAGCTGAGAACTTCCCTAATCTGGGGAAGGAAACACGCATTCGTGTCTAAGAGGCAGAGAGGACCCCTCCCAAAAATCAATAAAAATAGATCAACACCCTGACATATAATAGTGAAGCTTACAAATCTTAGAGCCAAGGAAGCTATCCTGAAAGCAGCTAGGGGGAAGGGATTTCTTACATACAGAGGGAGGAACATCAGAATAACATCAGACCTATCCACAGAGACCTGGAAAGCCAGAAAGGGCTGGCAAGACATATTCAGGGTACTAAATGAGAAGAACATGCAGCCAAGAATACTTTATCCAGCAAGCCTGTCATTCAGAATGGACAGAGAGATAAAGAGCTTCCAGGACAGGCAGAAACTTAAAGAATATATGACCACCCAGACAGGCCTGCAGGAAATATTAAGGGGGATTCTATAAAGAAAGAAAGAGCCTAAGGGAATAAAAGGAAAGATGGTGGAGGAGTAGGGGACCCTATTTCAGCTGGTCCCCGGAATTGAGCTGGATATCTACCAGACTACTCTGAGCATCCACGAAAAAACACTGGGATGTAAGAAGATCTGGATCTCTACAAACAGAATATCGCAGGCAGTTGGTTTCGAGGTACGAAGAGGGTAGCCATGATTCCACAGGCAGATATTGGAGAATAAACAGCAGTGGGAGGGTGCCTGGCCATGGGGATCCTACACTGCTGGTGAGCGACAGCCTCGATCACTGGGGATGGGGCACAGACTAGCAGACTGGTAGTGCCGGGGAAAGGACTTTAGGGCAGCCCCCGGGGTGGAAACCCAGAGCAGTGGGGATGTGTGTGCAATCTGGGAGCAGCTGGCGGTTTCAGAAGCACAAAGGACAGAGATGTGCCTGACCTGGAGGCAAGACTGGGAGCACTGCTGAGGGGTGCACAACCCAGGACCCTGCAGTTTATAGCAGCACAGAAAGAAATGGAGTCAGTGTGGCCGGGAGAGCTCACTGAAGAACAGAGTGCGGTCTCTCTGCACTGAGGCAGAGGGTTGGAAATGGCCTTTTCTGCTCTGACTCATGGAAGAGATGTGGAAAGACGCCAGGGAAAGCTGCCAGAGAACAAAAGCCCCCAAAACTGATTCCCACTGAGCCCATCCCCCACCACAGGGGTGCAGGGCACCTCCGCCCAAACAGGGTTGCCTGAGTAACAGCACAGCAGGCCCCTCCCCCAGAAGACAAGAGGCCAGCAACCCTAAGGTCCCAAGAAAACAGGTGCATCTTGCTTGGGTTGTGGTCAATAATTTGGACTCTATACATTCCCTCAAACACCCATCAACAGAATGACTAGGAGGAAGAGTCCCCAAGATAGAAAAGACTCAGAGATTATGACTTATGCTACAGATTTACAAAGGATGCAGATATAACCAAGATGTCGGAGATGGAATTCAGGCTAGCAATTGTGAAGACAATGGCTAGAATGGAGAAATCAATTAATGGCAACATAGAGTCTAAGGGCAGAAATGAAAGCTGAATTGGCAGAACTTAAAAATGCTATCAATGAGATCCAATCCAATCTAGATAATCTAACAGCTAGGGTAAGCGAGGCAGAAGAACAAATAAACGACCTGAAGACAATATAATAGATAAAAAGGGAAAAGAGGAGGCCAGGAAAAAACAACTCAGAATCCATGAAAATAGAAACAGAGAAATAAGTGACACCATGAAGCGTTCCAATGTCAGAATAATTGGAATCCCAGAGGGAATGAACAGAGAGGACTAGATGATGTATTTGAGCAAATTGTAGCTGAGAACTTCCCTAATCTGGGGAATGAAACAAACATTCGCATCCTAGAGGCAGAGAGGACGCCTCCCAAGATCAAGGAAAACAGGCCAACACCCCAGCATGTAATAGTAAAACTTGCAAATCTTAGAACCAAGGAAACCATCTTAAGGGCAGTTAGGGGGAAGAGATTCTTTACGTACAGAGGGAGGAATATCAGAATAATGTCAGACCTATCCACAGAGACTGGACAAGCCAGAAAGGCCTGCAAAGACATATTCAGGGTACTAAATGAGAAGAACATGCAGCCAAGAATACTTTATCCAGCAAAACTTTCATTTAGAATGGATGGAGAGATGCAGCGCTTCCACGACCGGCAGAAACTGAAAGAAAATGTGACCACTAAGCCGGCCCTGCAAGAATTATTAAGGGGGGTTCTATAAAAGGAGAAAGACCCCAAGAGTGATATACAACAGAAATTTACAGGGACAATCTATAAAAACAACGTCTTCACAGGCAACATGATGACAATTAATTCATATCTTTCAATAATCACTCTCAACGTGAATGGCCTAAATGTTCCCATAAAATGGCACAGGGTTGCAGATTGGATAAAAAGACAGGACCCATCCATATGCTGTCTACAAGAGACTCATTTTGAACCTAAAATCACATCCAGACTCAGAGTGAAGGGATGGAGATCCATCTTCCGTGCCAGCAGACCTCAAAAGAAAGCTGGGGTAGCAATTCTTATATCAGACAAATAAGATTTTAAACTAAAGTCTGTAATTAGAGACACAGAAGGACACTCTATCATTCCTAAAGGGTCTATCCAACAAGAAGATCTAACAATTGTAAATATCTATGCCCCCAACATGGGAGCAGCCATCTACATAAGCCAACTGTTAACCAAAATAGTCATATTGATAACAATACGTTAATTATAGGAGACCTCAATACTCCACTCTCGGCAATGGACAGATCATCTAAGCAGAAAATCAACAAGGAAACAAGAGCTTTGAATGATACACTGGACCAGATGGACCTCATAGATATATACAGAACATTCCACCCTAAAACAACAGAATATTCATTCTTCTCAGGCGCACATGGAACTTTCTCCAGAATAGACCACATACTGGGTCACAAATCAGGTCTCAACTGATACCAAAAGATTGAAATTATTCCCTGCATAATTTCAGACCACAATGCTTTAAAACTGGAACTCAAATGCAAGAAAAAATTTGGCAGAAATTCAAACACTTGGAAGCTAAAGACCACTCTGCTCAAGAATGTTTGGGTCAACCAGGAAATCAAAGAAGAACTTAAACAATTCATGGAAATCAATGAGAACGAAAACACATCGGTGCAAAACCTATGGGATACTGCAAAGACAGTCCTAAGGGGAAATACATAGACATCCAAGCCTCACTCAAAAAAAAAAAAAAGAAAGAAAAATCCTGAATTCACCAACTAACTCCACACCTTAAAGAACTAGAGAAAAAGAAACAAACGATGCCTAAGCCATGCATTAGAAGAGAAATAATTAAGATTAGAGCTGAGATCAATGAATTAGAAACCAGAAACACAGCAGACCAGATCAATGAAACTAGAAGTTGGTTCTTTGAGAGAATTAATAAGATCAATAAAGCACTGGCCAGACTTATCCAAAAGAAAAGAGAAAAGACCCAAATTAATAAAATTATGAATAAAAGGGGAGAGAGCATGACTAACACCAAGGAAATAGCAACAATTATTAGAAATTATTATCAACAACTATATGCCAATAAACTGAGCAATCTGGATGAAATGGAGGCCTTCCTGGAAACCTATAAGCTGCCAAGACTGAAACAGGAAGAAATTGACAACCTGAATAGGCCAATAACCAGTAACGAGATTGGAGCAGTTGTCAAAAACCTCCCAAAAAACAAGAGTCCAGGGCCTGATGGATTCCCTAGGGAATTCTACCAAACATTCAAAGAAGAAATAATACCTATTCTCCTGAAGCTGTTGCAAAAAACAGAAACAGAAGGAAAACTTCCAAACTCATTCTATGAGGCCAGCATTACCTTAATCCCCAAACCAGGCAAAGACCCCATCAAAAAGGAGAATTTCAGACCGATATCCCTAATGAATATGGATTGCAATATCCTCAACAAAATCCTAGCTAATAGGATCCAACAATACATTAAAAGGATCATCTACCACGACCAAGTGGGATTTATCCCCAGGATCCAAGGTTGGTTCAACATTTGCAAATCAATCAATGTGCTAGAACACATTAATAAGAGGAGGGAGAAGAACCATATGGTCCTCTCAACTGATGCAGAAAAAGCATTCAACAAAATATAACATCTTTTCCTGATTAAAACTCTTCAGAGTATAGAGATTGAGGGAACATTCTTCAAGTTCATAAAATCCATCTGTGAAAAACCCACAGCAAATATCATCCACACGGGGAAAAGCTGAGAGCCTTTCCCTTAAGATCAGGAACACATCAAGGATGCCCACTCTTGCAACTATTGTTCAACATAGTACTAGAAGTCCTAGCCACAGCAATCAGACAACAAAAAGAAATAAAAGTACTCAAATTGTCAAAGAAGAAGTCAAACTCTCTCTTTTCACAGACGACATGATAGTTTATGTGGAAAACCCAAAAGACTCCACCCCCAAATTACTAGAACTCATCCAGCAATTCAGTAATGTGGCAGGATACAAAATCAATGCACAGAAATCATTTGCTTTCTTATACACTAACAACGCAACTGTAGAAAGAGAAATTAGAGAAATGATTCCATTTACAATAGCACCAAAAACCATAAGATACCTCAGAATACACCTAACCAAAGAGGTAAAGGATCTATACTCTAGGAACTACAAAACACTCATGAAAGAAATTGAAGAAGACAGAAAACGATGGAAAAATATTCCATGATCATGGATCAGAAGAATAAATATTGTTTAAATGTCTATGCTACCCAGAGCAATCTATACCTTCCGTGCCATCCCGAACAAAATTCCAATGACAATTTTCAAAGTGCTGGAACAAACAATCCTAAAATTTGTATGGAAACAGAAAAGACCCCGAATCGCCAAGGAGATGTTGAAAAAGAAAATCAAATCTGGGGACATCACGTTGTCCGATTTCAAGCTATATTACAAAGCAGTGATCACCAAGACAGCATGGTACTGGCACAAAAACAGACATATAGACCAATGGAACAGAATAGAGAACCCAGATATGGACCCTCAACTGTATGGTCAAATAATCTTTGACAAAGCAAGAAAAAATATGCAATGGAAAAAAGGCAGTCTCTTCAATAAATGGTGCTGGGAAAATTGGACAGCCACATGCAGAAGAATGAAACTCGACCATTCTCTAACACCACACCCAAAGATAAACTCAAAATGGATGAAAGACCTCAATGTGAGACAGGAATCCATCCAAATCCTAGAGGAGAACATAGGCAGTAACCTCTTTGATATCAGCCACAGCAACTTCTTTCAAGATACATCTCCAAAAGCTAGTGAAGCAAAAGCAAAAATGAACTTTTGGGACTTCAACAAGATAAAAAGCTTCTGCACAGCAAAGGAAACAGTCAAGAAATCAAAGAGGCAACCCACAAAATGGGAGAAGATATTTGCAAATGACACTACAGATAGAGGACGGGTATCAAAGATCTATAAAGAACTTCTCAAACTCAACACTCAAAACAAATAATCAAGTCAAAAAGTGGGCAGAAGATATGAAAAGATACTTCTCTGAAGAAGACATACACATGGCTAACAGGCACATGAAAAAATGTTCATCATCATTAGCCATCAGGGAAATTCAAATCAAAACCACATTGAGATACCACCTTACACCAGTTAGAATGGCCAAAATGGACAGGGAAATAAACAACAAATGTTGGAGAGGTTGTGGAGAAAGGGGAACCCTCTTACACTGTTGGTGGGAATGCAAGTTGGTATAGACACTTTGGAAAACAGTGTGGAGGTTCCTCAAAAATTTAAAAATAGAGCTACCCTATGACCCAGCAATTGCAGTACTTGGTATTTACCCCAAAGACACAGATGTAGTGAAAAGAAGGGCCATACGCACCCCAATGTTCATAGCAGCAATGTCCGCAATAGCCAAACTGTGGAAAGAGCCGAGATGCCCTTCAACAGATGAATGGATAAAAAAGATGTGGTCCATATCTACAATGGACCTATTACTCAGCCACCAGAAAGGATGAATACCCAACTTTTGCATCCACATGGATGGGACTGGAGGAGATGATGCTAAGTGAAATAAGTCAAGCGGAGAAAGTCAATTATCATATGGTTTCACTTATTTGTGGAAAATAAGGAATAGCATGGAAGACACTAGGAAAAGGAAGGGAAAAATGGGGGTGGGAGAATTGGAGGGAGAGATGAACCATGAGAGACTATGGACTCTGAGAAACAAACAGGGTTTTAGAGGGGAGGGGTTGGGGGTATTGGTTAGCCCGGTGATGGGTATTAAGGAGGGCACATACTGCATGGAGCACTGCGTGTTATACAAAAACAATGGATCGTCGATCACCACATCAAAAACTAATGATGTATTGTATGGTGACTAACACAACATTGTAAAATTAAAAAAAAAAGACCCCAAAAGTAATATAGAGCAGAAATTAACAGAGACAATCTATAGAAACAGGGACTTTACAGGCAATACAATGGCACTAAATTCATCTTTTGATAGTTACTCTCAATGCGAACAGGCTGAATGCTCCCATCAAAAGGCACAGAGTTTCAGATTGGATAAAAAAGCAGGACCCATCCATATGCTGTCTACAAGAGAGTCATTTTGAACCTAGAGACACCTGCAGATTGCAAGTGAGGGGATGAGAAATATTTACCATGCCAATGGACCTCACAATAAAGCTGGGGTAGCAATCATTGTATCAGAGAAATTAGTTTTTAAAGCAAAGATTGTAGTAAGAGATGTAGAGGGACACTATATCATACTTAAAGAGTCTGTCCAACAAGAAAATCTAACAATTGTAAATATCTATGTCCACACATGGGAGCAGCCAATTACATAACCAATTAATAACCAAACTAAAGAAACATATTGATAATAATACATTAATAGTAGGAGACCTCAACACTCCACTCACAGCAAAGGACCAATCATCTAAGCATAATATCAACAAAGAAGGAAGAACTTTGAATGATGCCTTAGACCAGATGGACTTCATAGATATATACAGAACATTCCATCCTAAAACAACAGAATACTCATTCTTCTCCAGGACACATGGAACTTTCGCCAGAATAGATCACATACTGGGACACAAATCAGGTCTCAATCAATACCAAAAGACTGAGATTATTCCTTGCATATTTTCAGACCACAATGCTTTGAAACTGAAACTCAACCACAGGAAGAAATTTGGGAGGAACGCAAACACTTGGAGGTTAAAGAGCACCCTGCTAAAGAATGATTGGGTCAACCAGGAAATTAAAGAATAACTTAAAGAATTCATTGAAACTAATGAGAATGAAAACACATCAGTCCAAAACCTATGGGATACTGAAAAGGCAGTCCTTAGAGGGAATTACATAGCCATCTAAGGCTCTTTCAAAAAATTTGAAAAATCCCAAATGCACAAGCTAACCTTACACCTAAAGGACCTGGAGAAAGAACAGCAAATAAAGCCTAAACCAAGCAGGAAAAGAGAAATAATAAAGATTATAGCAGAAATCAATGAAATAGAAACTAGAACAGTAGAACAGATCAACAAAACTAGAAGCTGGTTCTTTGAAAGAATTAATAAGATTGATAAACCTCTGGCCAGACTTATCCAAAAGAAAAGTGAAAGGACCCAAATTAATAAAATCATGAATGAAAGGGGAGATCACAACTAACACCAAGGAAATAGACACAATTATTAGAACTTATTACCAGCAACTATATGACAACAAATTAATCAATCTTGAAGAAACGGATGCCTCCATGGAAACTTATAAACTACCAACTCTGAAAGATGAAGAACTAAACAATCTGAATAGACCAATAACCAGTAAGGCAATTGAAGCAGTAATCAAAAACCTCCCAAAAAACAGGATTCCAGGGCCAGATGGCTTCCCATGGGGAATTCTACCAAACATTTAAAGAAGAATTAATAACTATTCTCCTGAAGCTGTTTCAAGAAATAGAAATAGAAGGAAAACTTCCAAACTCCTATAAGGCCAGCATTACCCTGATCCCTAAACCAGGCAAAGGCCCCATCAAAAAGGAGAATTACAGACCAATATCCCTGATGAACTAGGATGCCAAAATACTCAACAAGATCCTAGCCAATAGGACTCAACAGTACATTAAAAGGATTATCCACCACGACCAAGTGGGATTTATTCCTAGCATGCAAGGATAGTTCAACATCTGCAAGTCAATCAATGTGATAGAGCACAACAGTGAAAGAAAAGAAAAAACCATGTGATCCTCTCAATTGATGTAGAAAAAGCATTTGACAAAATACACTATCCTTTCCTTTTAAAACTCTCCACAGTGTAGTGATAGAAGAAAAATACCTCAATATCATAAAAGCCATCTACGAAAACCCCACAGTGACTATCATTCTCAATGGGGAAAAGCTCTCAGCTTTTCCCTTAAGGTCAGGAATATGACAGGGATGCCCACTCTCACCACTATTGTTCAACATAGTGCTAGAAGTCCTAGCCACAGCAATCGGACAACAAAAAGGATTAAAATGTATCCGAATTGGCAAAGATGTCAAACTCTCACTCTTTGCAGATGGTAGGATACTTTATGTGGGAAATACAGTAGACTCCACCCCCAAATTACTAGAACTCATACAGCAATTCAGCAGCGTGGCAGGATACAAAGTCAATGTGCAGAAATCAGTTGCATTTCTTTACACTAACAATGCGACTGAAGAAAGAGAAATGAAGGAATTGATCCCATTTACAATTGCACCAAAAACCATAAGATACCTAGGAATAAACTTAATCAAAGAGGTAAAGGATATGTACTCTAGAAACTACAGAACACTTATGAAAGAGATTGAGGAAGACACAAAGAGATGGAAAAACATTCCATGCTCATGGATTAGAAGAATAAACATTGTTAAAATGTCTATGCTGCCCAGAGCAATCTACACTTTCAATGCAATCCCTATCAAAAATGATTGACTTTCTTCACAGACCTGGAACAAACAATCCAAAAATTTGTATGGAACCAGAAAAGACCCTGAATAGCCAGGGGAATGTTGAAAAAGAAAACCAATGCTGGGGACAACACAATGCCTGACTTCAAGCTATATTAGAAAGTTGTGATCATCAGGACTGCATGGTACTGGCACAAAAACAGACACATAGATCAATGGAACAGAATAGAGAGCCCAGAAATGGACCCTCAACTCTATGGTCAACTAATATTCGACAAATCAGGAAAAATATCCAATGGAAAAAAGACAGTCTCTTCAATAATCCGTGTTGGAAAATTTGGACAGCCACATGCAGAAAAATGAAACTGGGCCATTCTCTTACACCACACACAAAAATGGACTCAAAATGGATGAAAGACTTAAATGTGAGACAGGAATCCATCACAATCCTAGAGGAGAACACAGGCAGCAAGCTCTTCGACCTTGGACTCAGCAACTTCTTGCTACACACATTTTCAAAGGCAGGGGACACAAAAGCAAAAATGAACTATTGTGACTTCATCAAGATAAAAAGCTTCTGCATAGCAAAGGAAATGGTCAATAAAACTAAGAGGCAACCCACAGAATGGGAGAAGATATTTGCAAATGACATTACTGATAAAGGGCTAGTGTCCAAGATTTATAAAGAAATTCTCAAACTCAACACACAAAAAAACAAATAATCCAGTCAATAAATGGGCAGAACACATGAAGAGACACTTTTCTGAAGGAGACATACAAATGGCTATCAGATACATGAAAAAATGTTCAACATCACTAAGCCTCAGGAAGATACAAATCAAAACCACAATGAGATGTCACCTTACACCAGTTAGAATGGCAAAAATTAACAAGACGGAAAGCAAGAAATGTTGGCAAGGATGTGGAGAAAGGCGAACCCTCTTACATTTTTGGTGGGATTGCAAGCTGGTACAGTCACTCTGGAAAACAATATGGAGGTTCCTCAAGACATTAAAAGTAGAGCATCCCCAAGACCCAGCAATTGCACTACTGGGTATTTACCCCAAAGATACAGATGTAGTGAAAAGAAGGGGCAAATGCACCCCAATGTTCATAGCAGCAATGTCCACAATAGCCAAACTGTGGAATGAGCCAAGATGCCCTTCAACAGATGAATGGATAAAGATGTGGTTCATGTAAACAATGGAATATTACTCAGCCATCAAAAAGGATGAATACCTACCATCTGCATCGACATGGA
This sequence comes from Mirounga leonina, assembly GCF_011800145.1. Lineage (NCBI taxonomy): Eukaryota > Metazoa > Chordata > Mammalia > Carnivora > Phocidae > Mirounga > Mirounga leonina. Next base: position 4,318,906 of record NW_023270464.1, on the reverse strand, counting down.
TGGAACTGGATAGGATTATGCTAAGTGAAATAAGTCAATCAAAGAAAGACAATTATCCTATGGTTTTACTCATATGTGGAAAATAAGGAATAGCACGGAGGACCACAGTGGAAGGGAAGGAAAACTGAATGGGAAAAAATCAGAGATGGAGCCAAACTGTGAGAGACTTTCTGGACTCTGGGAAACAAACTGAGGGTTACAGAAGGGAGGCGGTAGGGGACAGGGGTAACCAGGTGAGGGATATTAAGGAGGGCACCTGATGTGATGAGCACTGGATGTTATATGCAAGTAATGAAGTGTTGGACACTACATCAAAAACTAATGATGTGCTATATTTTGGCTAAATGAACATAATAAAAAAATAAAAAAATAAAAAATGAACAAAATCACATTTTAGCACATGCAAGGAAATCGTGGAAAATTTTAATTTCTCTGTAATGAAACATCTTTCAAGATTTTGCTTTAACATTGCCTCCTCTGAGAGGCCTTCCCTGGCTTGTAAATATCAAAGTAATATTTTCCACACCCATTTTTACTGATATTTCTTTTTCTGGTACATTTTTTTCTAGTACCAATAAGAAATTCAAATTATAACTATAATTTTTATTATTTGTCTTTTATCTTTCCATAGCAAGTACTAAATTGCTAGTTAGATGAAGGCAGAAACACTTTTTTTCCAGCTTCTATATCTTTAGAAATAATTACAACAGCAGTCAAAAATTAAGAATGGTATAAAATATTTGAGCAACATGATTAACTGACTGGCATACAGTATTTATTGTCATACATAACTATTTATTAATTTGTGAGTGAATGGTGGGGCATAGAACTCTAAGTGAGAAAATCCGAGGACACAGAAGTGACATGCTGTGTTTATGAATAAAGAGCCACTCATAATTACTAATTCTTTTCATTTTTTTAATTTAAATTCTATTAGCTAAATATAGGACATTGTTAGTTTTAGATGTAGTGTTCAATGATTCATCAATTGCGTATAACACCCAATGTTCATCACATCGTGTGCTTCCTTAATGTCCATCACCCAGTTACCCTTTCTCCCCACTCACCTCCCCTTCTGCAACCCTCAGTTTGTTTCCCAGAGTCATGAGTTTCTCATGGTTTGTCTCCCTCTCTGATTTCTTCCCATTTAGTTTTCCCCTTCCCCTTCTCTCTCTCTCTCAAGGTCGATCTAACAAGGCCAAACTTAAAAATGCTATAACTGAGATGCAGTCTAAATTGGATCCTCTAAAAGCTAGGGTGAATGAGGGAGAAGATATATATATACCACATCTTCATTATCCATTCATCTGTTGAGGACATCTCAGCTTCTCCCACATTTTGTCTATTGTGAACATGTGAACATTGCTGGTAAGAACATTGGGGTACAGGTGCCCCTTATTATGCTGAAGTATGTTCCCTCTAAACCTACTTTGTTGAGAGTTTTTATCCTGAATGGTTGTTGTACTTGGTGAAATGCTATTTTTGCATCTACTGAGAGTATCACATGGTTCTTATTCTTTCTTTTATTAATATGGTGTATCATGTTGATTGATTTGCGAATATTACACCACCCCTGCATCCCAGGAAAAAAATATCCCACTTGATTGTGGTGAGCGATTCTTATAATGAACTGTTGGACTTGATTTGCTAGTATTTTCTTGAGAATTTTTGCATCCATGTTCATCAGGAATATTGATCTGTAGTTCTCTCTTTTTTAGTGGAATCTTTGTCTGGTTTTAGAATCAGGGTAATGCTGGCCTTGTAGAATGAGTTTGGAAGCTTTCCTTCTATTTCTTTCTTTCTTTTTCTTTTCTTTTTTTTTTGGAACAGTTTGAGTAGAATAGGTATTAACTCTTCTTTAAATGTCTGGTAGAAGTCCCCTGGGAAGCCATCTGGCTGTGGGTTTTTGTTTGTTGGGAGATTTTTGATTACTGATTCAATTTCTTTGCTGGTTATCAGTCTGTTCAAATTTTCTATTTCTTCCTGTTTCAGTTTTGGTAGTTTGCATGTTTCTAGGAACATTTGGTAGTTTGCATGTTTCTAGGAACATTTCTTCCAGGTGGTCCAATTTGTTGGCATATAGTTTTTCATAATATTCTCTTAAAATTATATTTCTCAGGTGTTGGTTGTTATTTCTCCTCTCTCATTTGTGATTTTATTTATCTGTGTCCTTTCTCTTTTCTTTTTCAGAATTCTGACTAGAAGTTTATCAACTTTGTTAATTCTTTCAAAGATTCAGCTTCTGCTTTCATTGATCTGTTTTATTGGTTTTTTTTTTCTTTTCTTTTTAGTTTCTATATCATTTATTTCTAATCTTTATTATTGCCCTTCTGCTGGCTTTAGGCTTTATTTGCTGTTCCTTTTCTGGATCCTTTATGTGTAAGTTCATATTTGAGACATTTGTTGTTCCTTGAGGTAGGCCTGTATTGTAATATACTTCCCTCTTAGGATTACCTTTGCTGCATTCCAAAGTTCTGGATTGTAGTGTTTTCATTTTCATTAGCTTCCATGTATTTTTTTTTTATTTCCTCTTTAATTTCCTGGTTAACTCATTCATTCTTTAGTAGGATATTCTTTAACCTCCATGTATTTGTTGTCTTTCCAAATTTTTTATTGTGGTTGACTTCAAGTTAACAGCATTGTGGTCTAAAAATATGGATGGTATGATCTCAATCTTTTTGTATTTGCTGAGAGTTGATTTGTGACCCAGTATGTGATCTATTCTGGAGGATGTTCCATATGCACTTGAGAAGGGTGTGTATTCTGCTGCCTTAGATTGAAATGTTCTGAATATATCTGTTAAGTTCATCTGGTCCAGTGTGTCATTCAAAGTCAGTTTCCTTGTTGATTTTCTGTTTAGATGATCAGTCCATTGCGGTAAGTGGGGTGTTAAAATCCCCTACTATTATTGTATTATTATCATTGAGGTTCTTTTTTAAAAGATTTTATTTTTTTAATGTATTTTACAGAGAGAGTTAGAGAGAGCGTGAGTGGTGGGAGTAGCAGAGGGGGAGGGAGAAATTGTGGGAAAGAATCTCAAGCAGACTTCTCACTGACTGTGGAGCCTGATCTAGGACTTGATCTCAGAAGCCTGAGATTATGACCTGAGCCAAAACCAAGAGTGGGATGCTTAACCGACTGAGCCACGGAGGAACCCCTCAATGAGTTTCTTTATGTTTTTGTTATTGGAGTTATATATTTGGTGCTCCCAAGTTGGGGGCATAAATACTTACAGCTGTTAGATATTCTTGTTGAATACTCCCCTTTATTCTGATACAGTGCCCTTCTTCATCTCTTTTTTTTTAAAATTTTTTTATTGTTATGTTAATCCCCATACAATAAGTCATTAGTTTTAGATGTAGTGTTCCATGATTCATTGTTTGTGCATAACACCCAGTGCTCCATGCAGAACGTGCCCTCCTTAATATCCATCACCAGGCTAACCCTTCCTCCAACCCACCTCCCCTCTAGAACCCTCAGTTTGTTTTTCAGAGTCCATTGTCTCTCATGGATCGTCTACCCCTCCGATTTCCCCCGCTTCATTCTTCCCCTCCTGCCATCTTTTTTATTTTTTCTTAACATATATTGCATTATTTGTTTCAGAGGTACAGATCCGAGATTCAACAGTCTTGCAAAATTCACAGCGCTTACCAGAGCACATACCCTCTCCAGTGTCTATCACCCAGTCACCCCATCCCACCCACCCCACCCCCCACTCCAGCAACCCTCAGTTTGTTTCCTGAGATTAAGAATTCCTCATATCAGTGAGATCATATGATACATGTCTTTCTCTGTTTGACTTATTTCACTCAACATAATACCCTCCAGTTCCATCCATGTCGTTGCAAATGGCAAGATCTCATTCCTTTTGATGGCTGCATAATATTCCATTGTATATATATACCACCTTTTCTTTATCCATTCATCTGTCAATGGACATCTTGGCTCTTTCCACAGTTTGGCTATTGTGGATATTGCTGCTATAAACATCGGAGTGCACGTACCCCTTCGAATCCCTAATTTGTATCTTTGGGGTTAATACCCAGTAGTGCAATTGCTGGATCATATGGTAGCTCTATTTTCAACTTTTTGAGGAACCTCCATACAATTTTCCAGAGTGCCTGCCCCAGCTTGCATTCCCACCAACAGTGGAGGAGGGTTCCCCTTTCTCCGCATCCCCGCCAACATCTGTCATTTCCTGACTTGTTAATTTTAGCCATTCTGACTGGTGTGAGGTGGTATCTCATTGAGGTTTTGATTTGGATTTCCCTGATGCCGAGCGATATTGAGCACTTTTTCATGGGTCTCTTGGCTATTTGGATGTCTTCTTTGGAAAAATGTCTGTTCATGTCTTCTGCCCATTTCTTGATTGGATTCTCTGTTCTTTGGGTGTTGAGTTTGATAAGTTCTTTATAGATTTTGGATACTAGCCCTTTATCTGATATGTCATTTGCAAATATCTTCTCCCATTCTGTCGGTTGTCTTTTGGTTTTGTTGACTGTTTCCTTTGCTTTGCAAAAGCTTTTTATCTTGATGAAGTCCCAATAGTTCATTTTTGCCCTTGCTTCCCTTGCCTTTGGCGATGTTTCTAGGAAGAAGTTGCTTCGGCTGAGGTCGAAGAGATTCCTGCCTGTGTTCTCCTTTAGGATTTGGATGGACTCCTGTCTCACATTGAGGTCTTTCAACCGTTTGGAGTCTATTTTTGTGTGTGGTGTAAGGAAATGGTCCAGTTTCATTCTTCTGCATGTGGCTATCCAATTTTCCCAACACCATTTGTTGAAGAGACTGTCTTTGTTCCATTGGAAATTCTTTCCTGCTTTGTCAAAGATCAGTTGACCATAGAATTGAGGGTCCATTTCTGGGCACTCTATTCTGTTCCATTGATCTATGTGTCTGTTTTTGTGCCAGTACCATGCTGTCTTGATGATGACATCTTTGTAATAGAGCTGGAAGTCCGGAATTGTGATGCCGCCGGCTTTGCTTTTCTTTTTCAACATTCCTCTGGCTATGCGGGGTCTTTTCTGGTTCCATACAAATTTTAGGATTATTTGTTCCGTTTCTTTGAAAAAAGTGGATAGTATTTTGATGGGGATTGCATTGAATGTGTAGATTGCTCTAGTTAGCATTGACATCTTCACAATATTTGTTCTTCCAATCCATGAGCATGGAACGTTTTTCCATTTCTTTGTGTCTTCCTCAATTTCCTTCATGAGTATTTTATAGTTTTCTGAGTACAGATCCTTTGTCTCTTTGGTTAGATTTATTCCTAGGTATCTTATGGTTCTGGGTGCAATTGTAAATGGGATCGACTCCTTCATTTCTCTTTCTTCTGTCTTGTTGTTGGTGTATAGGAATGCCACTGATTTCTGTGCTTTGATTTTATATCCTGCCACTTTACTAAATTCCTGTATGAGTTCTAGCAGTTTTGGGGTGGAGACTTTGGGGTTTTCCACATAAAGTATCATATCATCTGCAAAGAGTGAGAGTTTGACTTCTTCTTTGCCAATTTGGATGCCTTTGATTTCTTTTTGTTGTCTGACTGCTGTGGCTAGGACTTCCAATAATATGTTGAATAGCAGTGGTGATAGTGGACATCCCTGCCGCGTTCCTGACCTTAGGGGGAAAGCTCTCAGGTTTTCCCCATTGAGAATGATATTCGCTGTAGGTTTTTCATAGATGGCTTTTATGATATTGAGGTTTCTACCCTCTATCCCTATACTCTGAAGAGTTTTGGTCAAAAAAGTATGCTGTACTTTGTCCAAAGCTTTTTCTGCATCTATTGAGAGGATTATATGATTCTTCTTCTTTCTTTTGTTAATGTATTGTATCACATTGATTGATTTGCGGATGTTGAACCAACCTTGCAGCCCAGGGATAAATCCCACTTGGTCGTGGGGAATAATCCTTTTAATGTCCTGTTGGATCCTACTGGCTAGTATTTTGGTGAGAATTTTTGCATCCATTTTCATCAGGGATATTGGTCTGTAATTCTCCTTTTTGATGGGGTCTTTGTCTGGTTTGGGGATCAAGGTAATGCTGGCCTCATAAAATGAGTTTGGAAGTTTTCCATCCATTTCTAATTTTTGGAACAGTTTCAGAAGAATAGGTATTAATTCTTCTCGAAATGTTTGGTAGAATTCCCCTGGGAAGGTATCTGGCCCTGGGCGTTTATTTTTTGGGAGATTTTTGATGACTGCTTCAATTTCCTTAGTGGTTATAGGTCTGTTCAGGTTTTCTATTTCATCCTGGTTCACTTTTGGTAGTTGATATATCTCTAGGAATGCCTCCATTTCTTCCAGTTATCTAATTTGCTGGCATAGAGTTGCTCATAATGTTTTCTTAAAATTGTTTGTATTTCTTTGGTGTTGGTTGGATCTCTCCTCTTTTATTCATGATTTTGTTGATTTGGGTCATTTCTATTCTCTTTTTGATAAGTCTGGCCAGGGGTTTATCAATCTTGTTAATTCTTTCAAAGAACCAGCTCCTAGTTTCGTTGATCTGTTCTACTGTTCTTTTAGTTTGTATTTCATTGATTTCTGCTCTGATCTTCATGATTTCTCTTCTCCTGCTGGGTTTAGGCTTTATTTGCTATTGTTTCTCCAGCTCCTTTAGGTGTAGGGTTAGGTTGTGTACTTGAGACCTTTCTTGTTTCTTGAGAAACGCTTGTATTGCTATATACTTTCCTCTTAGGACTGCCTTTGCTGCATCCCAAAGATTTTGAACAGTTCTGTTTTCATTTTCATAGGTTTCCATGAATTTTTTTAATTCTTCTTTAATTTCCTGGTTGAGCCATTCATTCTTTAGTAGGATGCTCTTTAGCCTCCATGTAATTGAGTTCTTTCCAACTTTCCTCTTGTGATTGAGTTCTAGTTTCAAAGCATTGTGGTCTGAAAATAGGCAGGGAATGATCCCAATCTTTTGGTACCGGTTGAGACCTGATTTGTGACCTAGGATGTGATCTATTCTGGAAAATGTTCCATGGGCACTAGAGAAGAATGTGTATTCCGTTGCTTTGGGATGGAATGTTCTGAATATGTCTGTGAAGTTCATTTGGTCCAGTGCGTCATTTAAAGTCTTTATTTCCTTGTTGATCTTTTGCTTAGACGATCTGTCCATTTCAGTGAGGGGGCTGTTAAAGTCCCCAACTATTATTGTATTGTTGTCAATGGGTTTCTTTTCTTTGTTATTAATTGGCTTATATAATTGGCTGCTCCCATGTTAGGGGCATAGATATTTACAATTGTTAGATCTTCTTGTTGCATAGATCCTTTAAGTAGGATATAATGTCCTTCCTCATCTCTTATTACAGTCTTTGGTTTAAAATCTAATTTGTCTGATATAAGGATTGCCACCCCAGCTTTCTTTTGGTGTCCATTAGCATGGTAAATGGTTTTCCACCCCCTCACTTTCAATCTGGGGGAGTCTTTGGTTCTAAAATGAGTCTCTTGCAGACAGCATATTGATGGGTCTTGCTTTTTAATCCAGTCTGATAGCCTGTGTCTTTTGATTGGGGCATTTAGCCCATTTACATTCAGGGTAACTATGGAAAGATAGGAATTTAGTGCCATTGTATTGCCTGTAAGGTGACTGTTACCGTATATTGTCTGTGTTCCTTTCTGGTCTATGTTGCTTTTAGGCTCTCTCTTTGCTTAGAGGACCCCTTTCTAGATTTCCTGTAGGGCTGGTTTTGTGTTTGCAAATTCCTATAGTTTTTGTTTGTCCTGGAAGCTTTTTATCTCTCCTTCCATTTTCAATGACAGCCTAGCTGGATAGAGTATTCCTGGCTGCATATTTTTCTTATTTAGTGCTCTGAATATATCATACCAGTCCTTTCTGGCCTGCCAGGTCTCTGTGGATAGGTCTATTGCCAATCTAATGTTTCTACCATTGTAGGTTACATATCTCTTCTCCCGAGCTGCTTTCAGGATTTTCTCTTTGTCTATGAGACTCGTAAGTTTTACTATTAGATGTCGGGGTGTTGACCTATTTTTATTGATTTTGAGAGGGGTTCTCTGTGCTTCCTGGATTTTGATGCCTGTTTCCTTCCCCAAATTAGGGAATTCTCTACTATAATTTGCTCCATTATACCTTCTGCCCCTCTCTCTCTTTCTTCTTCTTCTGGGATCCCAATTATTCTAATGTTGTTTCGTCTTATGGTATCACTTATCTCTCGAATTCTGCCCTCGTGATCCAGTAGTTGTTTATCTCTCTTTTTCTCAGCTTCTTTATTTTCCATCATTTCATCTTCTATATTACAGATTCTCTCTTCTGCCTCATTTATTCTAGCAGTTAGCGCCCCCATTTTTGATTGCATCTTATTAATAGCCTTTTTGATTTCTACTTGGTTGGATTTTAGTGCTTTTACTTCTCCAGAAAGGGTTTCTCTAATAACTTCCATATTTTTTCAAGCCCAGCTAGTATCTTTAAAGTAATGATTCTGAACTCTAGATCTGACATCGTACTAATGTCCGTATTGAGTAGGTCCCTGGCAGTCGGTACTACCTCTTGTTCTTTTTGTTGAGGTGATTTTTTCCGTCTTGTCATTTTGTGCAGAGGAGAATAGATTAATGAGAGAACAAAATGCTAGCAGAGTAACAACGTCCCCAGAAAATATACTCTAAACAAATCAAAAGACCTGAAGCAGTGGGAAAAGAAAGGGAAAGAGAGAAAAAAGAAAAAAAAAAAAAAGAAAAAGATAAAGATAAAAACAAAAGCAAACACACAAAACAACAACAAACAAACAAACAAAAAACCCAGAATGTGATCAAATATGATCAGGCTGGTATATAGATCAGTGCCACATACTAGTGCCTCCCAAAATTTTAAAGAAAGAAAAACTTATATATGTACAAAAATAAGTGTTGATATGATGAAGGCATGGAATATGACTGTAAAGATGGAAATTATAAAAAATTTTATAAAAGGAATTGATAAGAAGTTGTTTGAAAAAAGAAAGAAGAGGATTTAAAAAAAGAAATAAGAAAAAAAAAGGGAGAGGATTTGATCAGGCAGGGGAATAGAAAACACCATATATTAGAGTTTTAGGGTATATTTTAATCTGTTAGAAGAAACGATCTCAAAATTTTAAAGAGAGAACAATTTATATATATAAGCCAAAAATACGGGTAACTACTATGAAGGGATAGAATATGACTCTAAAAATGAAAAATAAAAATTTTTTTTTAAAAAAAACGGATTGATAAGATATTGGTTGAAAAAGGGAAAAAGAAAAATTCAAAAAGAAAAAAAGACAGTTAAACAAAAATTAACTTTGAAAGACTAAAGAATCATGGTAAAAAAGCCATGATTTCTATGTGCAGTATTCCCCTAGTGCTGGAGTTCTGCCGTTCTCATTGATCGGTAAACTTGGTCTTGGCTGGCTGTTTTTGGTGATCTTCTTGGGAGGGGCCTGTTGCTGTGGTTTCCAAATGTCTCTGTTTCAGGCAGAATTGCCCCGCCCTTGCCCGGTCTGGGCTAAGTAATCTGCTCGGGTTTGGTCTTGGGAGCTTTTGTTCCCTGCGAGCTTTCCGTACAGCTTTGGAGGCAGAGAGTGAAAACGGTGGCCTCCCAATCTCCGCCCCGGAGGAGCCAAGAACTTGGGCCCTGCTCCTCAGTGAGCCCCCAGAGAAAAGCCATCAGTCACTCCTATCTCCCCAGTCTCCGGCTGCACTCCGTGCTCACCTGGCCCGCGACTGTGCGCCTCTATCTCTGGCACCCAACCCCGGGTGGAGTGTCCAAACCCAGCAGATCCATGCGGTGCACTCCCGTGCGGCTCCTCCCGGGGGAGGAAGGTGAGTCTCCCTGGATCTGCTGCTTGTTGGGTCCCTGCTGGAGGAGCAGGGCCCGGACTGTGCCGTGGATCACAGTTTATGGCAACCCCGAGCTGAGAGCCCGCTCCTTGGCTCTGCCTCTGCAGCCGGCTTCCCTGGTCCGTTACCTGAGAGCTCTGCAACACTCAGGCACCCCCGGGCTTTCTGTGACCCCGAGGGTCCTGAGACCACACTGTCCCAGAGGGTTCCACCCCCAGCTTAGCCACCAGAGTGACGTCCCTCAGCGGAGCAGTCTTTTAAAAGTTCCGATTTTGGGCTCCGCGGCTCTATCACTTGCCAGAAGCGGCCGATGGAGGCCCCTCCCCTGCCATCTATCCTCCCGAATATCGCCTCAGATTCACTTCTCCACACATCCTACCTTCCAGAAAGTGGTCGCTTTTCTATTCAGAGAGTTGTTGCTATTCATTTCTTCGATCTCCTGTTGAGTTTGTAGGTGTTCAGAATGGTTTGGTCCCTATCCAGCTAAATTCCTGAGAGGAGACGAAATCCAGGTCTCCTACTCCTCCACCATCTTGCTCCGCCCCCTTCCCTTCTTCGTCTCTTATTAGAGTCTTTGGTTTAAAATCTCTATTTTCTGATATAAGTATGGCTACTCTGGCTTTCTTATTATATCCATTAGCATGATAGATCACTCTCCACCCCTTCACCTTCAGTCTGGAGGAAACTTTGGGTCTAAAAAGAGTCTCTTGTAGCTAGCATATACATGGGATTTGTGTTTATTTTTATTCTATTTTATTTTATTTTATTATTTTATTTTATTTTATGTAGGCCTCACACCCAATGTGGGGCTCAAACTCACAGCCAAGAGATCAAGAGTCAGATGCCGACCGATTGAACCAGCCAGGCACCCAGGGTCTTTTTTTTTTTCCCATTCTGATACCCTAAGTCTTTTATTATTATTATTATTATTATTATTATTATTATTATTATTATTATTAT
>NW_023270464.1:4274151-4308127 GCF_011800145.1 Mirounga leonina | reverse complement strand
ATTATTATTATTATTATTATTATTATTATTATTATTATTATTATTATGTTATGTTAATCACCATACATTGCATCATTAGTTTTTGATGTAGTGTTCCATGATTCATTGTTTGCATATAACACCCAGTGCTCCATGCAGAACGTGCCCTCTTTAATACCCATCACCAGGCTAACACATTCACCCAAGCCCCTCCCCTCTAGAACCTTCAGTTTGTTTCTCAGAGTCCATAGTCTCTCATGGTTCATCTCCCCCTCCGATTTCCACCACTTCATTCTTCCCCTCCCACTATCACCTTTTTTTTTTTTTTTCATATAATGTATTATTTGTTCCAGAGGTACAGGTCTGTGATTCAACAGTCTTACACAATTCACAGTGCTCAACATAGCAGATACCCTCCCCAATGTCTATCACCCAGCCACCCCATCCCCCCTACCCACCACCACTCCAGCAACCCTCAGTTTGATTCCTGAGATTAAGAATTCTTCATATCAGAGAGGTCATATGATACATGTCTTTCTCTGATTGACTAATTTCACTCAGCATAATACCCTCAAATTCCATGCAGCCGTTATAAATGGCAAGATTTCATTCCTTTTGATGGCTGCATAATATTCCATTGTATATATATACCACCTTTTCTTTATCCATTCATCTGTCGATGGACATCTTGGCTCTTTCCACAGTTTGGCTATTGTGGACATTGCTGCTAGAAACATCGGGGTGCTTGTACCCCTTCGGATCCCTACATTTGTATCTTTGGGGTAAATACCCAGTAGTGTGATTGCTGGGTCGTATGGTAGCTCTATTTTCAACTTTTTGAGGAACCTCCATACTGTTTTCCAGAGTGGCTGTACCAGCTTGCATTCCCACCAACACTGTAGGAGGGTTCTCCTTTGTCCCCATCCCAGCCAACCTCTGTTGTTTCCTGACTTGTTAATTTTAGCCATTCTGCCTGGTGTGAGGTGATAGCTCATTGAGGTTTTGATTTGGATTTCCCTGATGCCAAGCGATGCTGAGCACTTTTTCATGTATCTGTTGGCCATTTAGATGTCTTCTTTGGAAAAATGTCGTTCATGTCTTTGGCCCAATATTGATTGGATCATTTGTTCTTTGGGTGTTGAGTTTGATAAGTTCTTTATAGATTTTGGATACTAACCCTTTATCTGATATGTCATTTGCAAATATCTTCTCCCATTCAGTTGGTTGTCTTTTGGTTTTGTTGACTGTTTCTTTTGCTGTGCAAAAGCGTTTTATCTTGATGAAGTCCCAATAGTTCATTTTTAACCTTCCTTCCCTTGCCTTTGGTGATGTTTCTAGGAAGAAGTTGCTGCGGCGGAGATTGAAGAGGTTGCTGCCTGTGTTCTCCTTTAGGATTTTGATAGATTCCTGTCTCACATATAGGTCTTTCAACCATTTGGAGTCTATTTTTGTGTGTGGTATAAGGAAATGGTCCAGTTTCATTCTTCTGCATTTGGCTGTCCAGTTTTCCCAACACCATTTGTTGAAGAGACTGTCTTTGTTCCATTGGACATTCTTTCCTGCTTTGTCAAAGATTAGTTGACCATAGAGTTGAGAGTCCATTTCTGGGCTCTTGATTCTGTTCCATTGATCTATATGTCTGTTTTTGTGCCAGTACCATACTGTCTTGATGATGACAGCTTTATAATAGAGCTTTAAGTCCAGAATTGTGATGCCACCAGCTTTGATTTTCTTTCTGAACATTCTTCTGGCTATTAAGGGTCTTTTCTGGTTCCATAGAAATTTTAGGATTATTAGTTCCATTTCTTTGAAAAAAGTCGATGGTATTTTGATGGGGATTGCATTGAATGTGTAGATTGCTCTAGTTAGCATTGACATCTTCACAATATTTGTTCTTCCAATCCATGAGCATGGAATATTTTTCCATTTCTTTTTGTCTTCCTCAATTTCTTTCATGAGTATTTTATAGTTTTCTGTGTACAGATCCTTTGCCTCTTTGGTTGGATTTATTCCTAGGTATCTTATGGTTTTGGGTGCAATTGTAAATGGGATCAACTCCTTAATTTCTCTTTCTTCCGTCTTAGTGTTGGTGTATCGGAATGCCACTGATTTCTGTGCATTGATTTTATATCCTGCCACTTGACTGAATTCCTGTATGAGTTCTAGCAGTTTTGGGGTGGAGTCTTTGGGGTTTTCCACATAAAGTGTCATATCATCTGCAAAGAGTGAGAGTTTGACTTCTTCTTTGCCAATTTGGATGCCTTTGATTTCTTTTTGTTGTGTGATTGCTGTGGCTAGGACTTCTAATACTATGTTGAATAGCAGTGGTGATAGTGGGCATCCTTGTCGCGTTCCTGACCTTAGGGGGAAAGCTCTCAGTTTTTCCCCATTGAGAATGATATTCTCTGTAGGTTTTTCATAGATGGCTTTTATGATATTGAGGTATGTACCCTCGATCCCTATACTCTGAAGTGTTTTGATCAAGAAAGGATGCTGTACTTTGTCAAATGCTTTTTCTGCATCTATTGAGAGGATCATATGGTTCTTGTTCTTTCTTTTGTAAATGTATTGTACCATGTTGATTGATTTGCGGATGTTGAACCAACCTTGCAGCGCAGGGATAAATCCCACTTGGTCGTGGTGAATAATCCTTTTAATGTACTGTTGGATCTTATTGGCTGGTACTTTGTTGAGAATTTTTGCATCCATGTTTATCAGGGATATTGGTCTGTAATTCTCCTGTTTGATGGGGTCTTTGTCTGGTTTTGGGATCAAGGTAATTGTGGCCTCATAAAACGAGTTGGGACGTTTTCCTTCCATTTCTATTTTTTGGAACAGTTTCAGAAGAATAGGTATTAATTCTTCTTGAAATGTTTGGTAGAATTGCCCTGGGAAGCCATCTGGCCCTGGGCTTGATACAATGAAGGGATTGGAATATGACTGTAAAGATGAAAATTATAAAAAAAATTATAAATGGAATTGATAAGAAGTTGTTTGAAAAAAGAAGAGGATTTTAAAAAAAGAGAGAGAGGGAGAAAAAAGGGAGAGAATGTGATCAGGCAGGAGACTAGAACAAAGCCATACACTAGAGATTTAGGGTATATTTTTGATCTGTTAGAAGAAACTGTATCTCAAAATTTTAAAGAGAGAACAACTTATATATATATGCCAAAAATAAGGGTAACTACTATGAAGGCATAGAATATGACTCTAAAAACGAAAAATAAAAATGTTTTTTAAAAAAGGGATTGCTAAGATGTTGGTTGCAAAAGGGAAAAAGATAAATTAAAAAAAAAAAAGACAGTTAATAAAAAATTAACTTTGAAAGACTAAAGAATCATGTTTAAAAAGGCATGGATTCCTTGGGCAGTATTCCCCTAGCTCTGGAGTTCTGCCATTCTCATTGATCGGTAATCTTGGTCTTGTCTGGCTGTTCTTGCTGATCTTCTGGGGGAGGGGCCTGTTGCCGTGGTTCCCAAATGTGTTTGCCAGAGGTGGAATTGCCCCACTCTTGCCCAGCCCCGGCTAAGAAATCCCCTTGGGTTTGCTCTTGGGAGTTTTTGTTCCCTTCAAGCTTTCCGTTCGGCTTTGGAGGATCAGAGTGAAAATGGAGGCCTCCCAATCTCCGCCCCACAGGAGCCAAGAACCTGGGGCCCCACTCCTCAGTTTGCACCCAGAGAAAAGCAGTCAATCACTCCTGTCTCCCTGGTCTCTGGCTGCACTCCGTGCTCACCCAGCCTGTGACCAAGCATTTCTATCTCTGGCACCTGACCCGGTGTGGATTCTCCAACCCAGCAGATCCCTGCAGTGCACTCCCACACCCCTCCTCCTGGGGGAAGAAGCAGAGTCTCCCCGTATCTGCCGCTTGCTGGGTCCCTGCTGGAGGAGCAGTGGCCCGACTGCGCTGAGGATCAGGGTTTATGGCAACTCCGAGCTGAGAGCCTGCGCCTCAGCTCCGTCTCTGCAGCTGGCTTCCCCGCTATGATACCTGGGAGCTCTGCTGCACTCAGGCACCTCTGGTCTTTCTGTGACCCCGAGGGTCCTGAGACCACACTGTCCCGCAAGGGTTCCACCCCCCGCTTAGCCACTGGAGTGACGTCCCTCAGTGGAGCAGACTTCTAAAAGTTCCGATTTTGAGCTCTGCTCTTTATCACTTGCCAGAAGCGGCTGCCAGAGGTCCCCTCCCCGCCATCTATCCTCCCGAATATCACCTTAGATTCGCTTCTCCACACGTCCTACCTTCCAGAAAGTGGTCGCTTTTCTGTTCAGAGAGTTGTTGCTATTCTTTTCTTCAATCTCCTGTTGAGTTCATAGGTGTTCAGAATGGTTTGATCCCTATCCAGCTGAATTCCTGAGACCAGACAAAATCCAGGTCTCCTACTCCTCTGTCATCTGGCTCTGCCCCCATGCAAAGTATTTATTAATCCTCTACTATATACTAGACATGCTTTTCAATACTGGGGATACAAAATTTAAAAGATATCAGTTTCACCTTTCAGGAGCATGAGGTCTATAGAGGAACACGGGATGAAATCAGGCACTCTGTAATAGCAGCATGTACAGAGGGGTAACAGAGAGGGAGATAAGAGCCAGAAGAACATAAGATGGGGCAAAGTTTACTGGGGCTAAGAAAATTTGAAACAAGTTATGAAGGAGAGGAGTGGTGATGGCAGGAGACTCCAAGCAGAGGAAACAGCACTTGAAAAGGCATGGAGGTGTGAGAGAGTACAGCAAGTCTAAGAAGTCACTTTTTTCCAGGTGGAGACAGCACACTACCATTTGATTAGGCTGGAGAAATGAATCGTGAGAACCAGCTTATGAAGGCCTTGTGTATTTAAGAGTGTGAACCTGATTTCAAATGTGAAGAGGACTTTTGGATGTATGACTTAGACAACACAGCCATCCTCCAAGGTAGAGAACATAGATTTGCTCTAAATTTTGCTCCTAATCCCATTGACTGAGCTTGATTTTGAAATGAGTGAGCTCTAGTAGCTTCTGCTATGTACATTGTGTCATTCTCACTCAAGGTAGTCATTGTACCCCCAAAGATAGCATCCTTCCACCAAAAGAAGCTTTAGCACAGAAAACAAGCCACATAAGCACAGAGTCACAATGTTCTGCCTGGGTTGAACATCCAAAAAACCAGTCCCTGTCCCATATGGAGAGAAGAGGATGATGAGAGAATGTCATTTATAGGACAAGGGGGCTACTCAAAGGGTTAAAAAATTAGATGATAATCAACGAGTACTGGAGGACAAAGATGCCTGGATACTCTCCACATCTTAAGGTTTAACCACTCTTTAAACTATCTTATGGATCACAGGTCAATTTGTGGCTAAATAAGAATAGCTAATGTTTACTGAGGATTTTCTTTGTGGCAGTTGCTTACTAAGTTTTCATGAGATAGTCATAATGCCTGAGCAACTACTTTCCCAGTTGCAACTCTGCGGTAAAGATGATAAAGTCTGCTCAGTGCAAGACTAAGCACACTTTACCATATTAATGTGAGGAGGTTTAGGAAAGTGATGCAGACAGCATGAAAACACTCCAGAAGGAATATGCCTGCAGAACAAGATGTGAGTCTAATTCTGTCTACATATGAAAGGTATATTAAAGCACAAATTTGTTTATCTCTGTGAGATGAGAGTCAAGCAATGTTAATTCCTTCTTTAGACCTTTCTTCTAGTATGAATACAAACTATTTTTATAATAAAATATTGTTATTTTAATTTTTTTTTTGCATTTTAAAAATTTTATTATGTTATGTTAATCACCATAATTACATCATTAGTTTTTGATGTAGTGTTCCATGATTCATTGATGTTATTTTAATTTTTTTATTTAAATTCAATTAGCCAAGGTATAGTACATCATTAGTTTTTTTATATAATGTTCAATGATTCATTAGTTGAATATAACACCCAGTGTTCATCATATCACATGCCCCCTATAATTCCCATTTTGTTATATTTATAAAAGGGAAATTTTATCTGGCTGAATTGGAGCCCAAAAGTTATGAATGAAAGATATCTCTATGTTCCTCTGAATGTCCCTTAAACTATTGAACCCTAAGTGTTTGTTTCATGCTATGCGTGAAAGTTTTTATTCTCTCATTATGAAAGAGTTCTGGTTGTGACAGAAGGTAGAAGCTGGATTTGGGTTTCCATAGCTGGAGGAGGGAGGCAGGAAATGGATAGAGCTATTTTTCATGGAAGACTTGGTAGAGCTGAACAGTCAGAAGTTGAATGTCTCTGCTGTAAGTAGAAATGATTAGGAACTGAAGGTAGCACAACAATAGAGAAGAACTTACTCTCCTCACTTCTGCACAGAACCAAGTGATTGCCTGGCATCAGGAGCATCCTAAGACCACAAGCTGAGTGTGGGTGTTTTCACATAATAAGTAGGGTGAGGTGACAGGGCCAAAGCGAGTCCCCTTCAGGCAGGTGTGTGGACACGTGAGAGCTATAGTTAAACACCAGGGCAAGTGCAGCTCATGTGGGGGCTAGCATGAGGTCCCTTTCAGGACTTGGAATAATGGGGAAAACCTTGAGGCCAACCAAATCTGAGCTACCAAGATGGCCTTGTTTGTGATCACGGGCTGATGGAGGCTTAATGTGGGGTTATGTTACTAGTACCTGAAAGAAGATTCATTTATGACTAAGTAAGAACTTCTAAAGCCATTGGCATTCATCCCAAAGCTTGGCACAGGTTTTGGTTGGTTTTATGGTTGTAATAAGCACTAGATTGGGCAAAGTAGCAGGTGGCTGCTTAGGTTCTTATGGGGGAAGTTGACATATGCTGAGTGCCCCATCCCTGCCCAGCCCATGGTGGCTTAAGGAGAGGCAGGCTTTCAGTGTTTGGGACCATTTCTCCCTGTTAAAGACAGATCAGGACCATCTGCTGCAACTCCTGCAAACCAAATGCAAGTGCTTTAAAGTGAACCAAAAATTGATTGACTTGAACATTTGGTTGTGTGAATAAGAACTTCCTGACATGAGCGGGGAAGCCTAGCTGTGTTTGAATGCCGACCAGGCCAGAAGTCAATGTGACAACCACAGACTTGATGAGAACTCTGAAGGGGTTGTCTGTTATCTTCACATTGCCACAGGAGACTACCTTCAGGTCAGATGCTAAAGTCAATGACTGCTGAGAAAGTGTATATTTACAGAGGGAGAGAGTACTATTTTCTGATGTTACCCTCCCAAAGAAAGATTAATAAAATTTTAGGAAAAATGCATTTAACCAACATTTTAAAAAATAAATGAATCCAGTAACCACTATTTCTGGGTTTTGGAGGAGAATAACGACTATATTTTTAAAAATGCTATGAATCATGTTTCAAGGTCTTTTGATATGACATGTAGATGAAATATAGCTGCTTTGAAAAAATTAAATGTACCAAGGAGGCAGGGAAGATGGTGGAGTAGGAGGACCCTAAAGTCACCTTATCCCATGGATACAACTCAATAACACACATCAGCATAAATAACTCAGAAAATGACCCAAAGCCTGGAAGAACAAACTGTACAACTAAAGGTAGAGAAGATGCCATATCAAAGAAGGCAGGAAGGGTGAAGACATAGTTTGGGAGGGAAGGGGACCATGGCTGTCTGTGGTCAGGGTGAGCTGGGGTCACAAAGAAAAGCCAAAAAACAGACTATTACACTATATACACTGGGGAGCCCACACAGGGAAGACAATTCCCCATAACATTTGGCTTTTGAAAGTGAGAAGGGTTGAATTTTGTAGAATTTTGTGAGTTCCTAATAAAACCTGGAATTTTAAAAATCAGCAGGCTTGGCTTTGGGAGAGCTTGGAAGGTATTAGGAAGTTGAATCCCCACACATAGACTCCCCCCACTCATGACTAACAGCCAGTGGAGATACAGCATAGAAGCAGCAATTTGAAAAATGCCTCTGGCATATAGAGGGAAGAGTTATATATTCATGTCAGAGCCTGTCACAGAGAGGCAAGGATCACAGGGATACTCCTCCAGGAAAAAAGGATCTGCCAGGTGCCACTTCCCTCCCTCAACCCCCAGCATAAACACATGGCTACCTGTGGGAACCAGCACTGCACTGACACTCACTACCTAACTTGCTTACACCAAACAGCATCCCCACCACACACTTCAGCCCTGTCCAGTCATGCTTGACTCAGTCCCTGCACTATGAATCCCCTCATATAGGAGACCAGAGCAAATCACTCCAACAGTGCGTCCCTTAATTCAGGACCTTGGTTCTAGCAGCGGTGGTAACAGTTCTCATTTTGTAAACAGACCAGTGCACAATTTGTTAAAACACACCTCACCTGGCCAGGGGCCAAACCCACAACAGGCGAAGAGAGCCTCTGCAGATGACTTGGCTGAAGGAAAAAGTGTCAAAGACACAACAGCAGGGCACATGCAACATACATATAATGTTCCCAGAAGCACTAGGTCCTGGGGAACAGGGTACACTGCATTGCAGGGTACTACAGGAACTCTTCTTCATTAACTTCAAGAGCAGGAGATATAGTTGACTTTCCTAACACACAGAAACAGGCACAGAAAGTTAAATACAATAAGGAGACAGAGGGGAGCGAGATGGCAGAGAAGTAGGAGACCTGGATTTCGTCTCCTCTCAGGAATTCAGCTGGATAGGGATCAAACCATTTGAACACCTACAAACTCAACAGGAGATTGAAGAAAAGAATAGCAACAACTCTCTGAACAGAAAAGCGACCACTTTCTGGAAGGTAGGACGTGCGGAGAAGTGAATCCCAGGCGATATTCGGGAGGATAGATGGCGGGGGAGGGGCCTCCGTGGCCGCTTCTGGCAAGTGATAGAGCCGCGGAGCACAAAATCAGAACTTTTAGAAGTCTGCTCCGCTGAGGGACGTCACTCTGGTGGCTAAGTGGGGGGTGGAACCCTCTGGGACAGTGTGGTCTCAGGACCCTCAGGGTCACAGAAAGACCGGGGGTGCCTGAGTGCAACAGAGCTTGCAGGTATTGGAGCAGGAAGCCGGCTGCAGAGACGAAGCTGAGGCACGGGCTCTCAGCTTGGGGTTGCCATAAACCATGATCCAAGGCACAGTCGGGCCACTGCTCCTCCAGCAGGGACCCAACAAGCGGCAGATCCGGGGAGACTCACCTTCCTCCCCCGGGAGGAGAGGTGCGGGAGCGCACTGCAGGGATCTGCTGGGTTTGGAGACTCCACACCGAGTTGGGTGCCAGAGATAGAAACACGCGGTCACAGGCCCGGTGAGCATGGAGTGTGGCCGGAGACCGGGGAGACAGGAGCAACTGACTGCTTTTCTGTGGGGGTGCACTGAGGAGCAGGGACCTGAATTCTCGGCTCCTCCAGGACACAGATTGGGAGGCCACCATTTTCACTCTCCACCTCCAAAGCAGTACGGAAAGCTTGCAGGGAACAAAAGCTCCCAAGACCAAACCCGAGCAGATTACTTAGCCTGGACCGGGCAAGGGTGGGGCAATTCCACCTCCAGCAAAGACATTTGGTAACCACAGCAATAGGCCCCTCCCCCAGAAGATCAGCAAGAACAGCCCGCCAAGACCAAGTTTACTGATCAATGAGAACGGCAGAACTCCAGTGCGAGGGGAATACTGCACATAGAATTCATGGCTTTTTTACCATGATTCTTTAGTCTTTCAAAGTTAATTATTTTTTTTAACTGTCTTTTTTCTTTTTTTTTTTTAATTTTTCTTTTCCCCTTTTGCAACCAACATCTTATCAATCCCTTTTTAAAAAACATTTTTATTTTTCATTTTTAGAGTCATATTCTATCCCTTCATAGTAGTTACCCGTATTTTTGGCATATATATATACAAGTGGTTCTCTCTTTAAAATTTTGAGATAGTTTCTTGTAACAGATCAAAATATACTCTAAATCTCTAGTGTACGGTTTTTTTCTACTCTCCTGCCTGATCACATTCTCTCCCTTTTTATTTCTTTTTTTTTTAAATCCTCTTCTTTCTTTATTCAAACAACTTAGAATTCCTTTTATAAAATTTTTTATAATTTCCATCTTCACAGTCATGTTCCATCCCTTCATCATATCAACACTTATTTTTGTACATATATAAGTTTTTCTTTCTTTAAAATTTTGGGAAGCACTTTCTTCTAAAAGACTAAAATACACCCAAAACCTAGTGTGTGGCACTGATCTATATACCAGCCTGATCATATTTGATCACATTCTGTTTTTGTTTTGTTTTGTTTTGTTCTGTTTTTGTTTGTTTTTATCTTTATCTTTTTCTTTTTTTTCTTTTTTCTCTCTTTCCCTTTCTCTTCCCACTGCTTCAGGTCTTTTCTCATTTGTTTAGAGTATATTTTCTGGGGACGTTGTTAGCCTACTAGCATTTTGTTCTCTCATTAATCTATTGTCCTCTGCACAAAATGACAAGACGGAAAAAATCACCTCAACAAAAAGAACAAGAGGTAGTACCGACTGCCAGGGACCTACTCAATACGGACATTAGTATGATGTCAGATCTAGAGTTCAGAATCATCACTTTAAAGATACTAGCTGGGCTTGAAAAAAATATGGAAGTTATTATAGAAACCCTTTCTGGAGAAGTAAAAGCACTAAAATCTAACCAAGTAGAAATCAAAACGGCTATTAATGAGGGGCAATCAAATATGGGTGCGCTAACTGCTAGAATAAATGAGGCAGAAGAGAGAATCAGTGATATAGAACACCAAATGATGGAAAATAAAGAAGCAGAGCAAAAGAGAGATAAACAACTACTGGATCACGAGGGCAGAATTCGAGAGATAAGCGATACCATAAGACGAAACAACATTAGAATAATTGGGATCCCAGAAGAAGAAGAAAGAGAGAGAGGGGCAGAAGGTATAATGGAGCAAATTATAGCAGAGAACTTCCCTAATTTGGGGAAGGAAACAGGCATCAAAATCCAGGAGGCACAGAGAACCCCTCTCAAAATCAATAAAAGTAGGTCAACACCCCGACATCTAATAGTAAAACTTATGAGTCTCAGAGACAAAGAGAAAATCCTGAAAGCAGCTCGGGAGAAGAGATATGGAACCTAGAATGGTAGAAACATTAGATTGGCAACAGACGTATCCACAGAGACCTGGCAGGCCAGAAAGGACTGGCAGGATATATTCAGAGCACTAAATAAGAAAAATATGCAGCCAAGAATACTCTATCCAGCTAGGCTGTCATTGAAAATGGAAGGAGAGATCAAAAGATTCCAGGACAAACAAAAACTAAAGGAATTTGCAACCACGAAACCAGCCCTACAGGAAATCTTGAAAGGGGTCCTCTAAGCGAAGAGAGAGCCTAAAAGCAACATAGACCAGAAAGGAACACAGACAATATACGGTAACAGTCTCCTTACAGGCAATACAATGGCACTAAATTCCTTTTTTTAATAGTTACCCTGAATGTAAAGGGGCTAAATGCCCCAATCAAAAGACACAGGATATCAGATGGGATTAAAAAACAAGACCCATTGATATGCTGTCTGCAAGAGACTCATTTTAGACACAAAGTCACCCCCAGATTGAGAGTGAGTGGGTGGAAAGCCATTTACCTTGCTAATGGACACCAAAAGAAAGCTGGGGTGGCAATCCTTATATCAGACAAATTAGATTTTAAACCAAAGACTCTAATAAGAGATGAGGAAGGACACTATATCCTACTGAAAGGGTTTATCCAACTAGAAGATCTAACAATTGTAAATATCTATGCCCCTAACATGGGAGCACCCAATTATAAAAGGCAATTAATAACAAAAGCAAAGAAACACATCGACAACAATACAATAATAGTGGGGGAGTTTAACAGCCCCCTCACTGAAATGGACAGATCGTCTAAGCAAAAGATCAACAAGGAAATAAAGACTTTAAATGACACACTGGACCAAATGGACTTCACAGACATATTCAGAACATTCCATCCCAAAGCAACGGAATACACATTCTTCTCTAGTGCCCATGGAACATTCTCCAGAATAGATCACATCCTAGGTCATAAATCAGGTCTCAACCGGTACCAAAAGATTGGGATCATTCCCTGCCTATTTTCAGACCACAATGCTTTGAAACTAGAACTCAATCACAAGAGGAAAGTCAGAAAGAACTCAAATACATGGAGCCTAAAGAGCATCCTACTGAAGAATGAATGGGTCAACCAGGAAATTAAAGAATTAAAAAAATTCATGGAAACCAATGAAAATGAAAACACAACTATTCAAAATCTTTGGGATGCAGCAAAGGCAGTCCTAAGAGGAAAGTATATACCAATACAAGGCTTTCTCAAGAAACAAGAAAGTTCTCAAGTACACAACCTAACCCTACACCTAAAGGAGCTGGAGAAAGAACAGCAAATAAAGCCTAAACCCAGCAGGAGAAGAGAAATCATAAAGATCAGAGCAGAAATCAATGAAATAGAAACTAAAACAACAATAGAACAGATCAACAAAACTAGGAGCTGGTTCTTTGAAAGATATAACAAGATTGATAAACCCCTGGCCAGACTTATCAAAAAGAGAAGAGAAATGACCCAAATCAACAAAATCATGAATGAAAGAGGAGAGATCACAACCAACACCAAAGAAATACAAACAATTATAAAAACATATTATGAGCAACTCTATGCCAGCAAATTAGATAAGCTGGAAGAGATGGATGCATTCCTAGAGATGTATCAACTACCAAAACTGAACCAAGAAGAAATACAAAACCTGAACAGACCTATAACCACTAAGGAAATTGAAGCAGTCATCAAAAATCTCCCAAAAAACAAAAGCCCAGGGCCAGATGGCTTCTCAGGGGAATTCTACCAAACATTTCAAGAGGAATTAATACCTATTCTTCTGAAACTGTTCCAAAAAAATAGAAATGGAAGGAAAACTTCTAAACTCATTTTATGAGGCCAGCATTACCTTGATCCCAAAACCAGACAAAGACCCCATCAAAAAGAATTACACACCAATATCCCTGATGAACATGGATGCAAAAATTCTCACCAAAATACAAGCCAATAGACTCCAACAGTACATTAAAAGGATTATTCACCACGACCAAGTGGGATTTATCCCTGGGCTGCAAGGTTGGTTCAACATCCACAAATCAAGCAACGTGATTCAATACATTAACAAAAGAAAGAACAAGAAGCATATGATCCTCTCAATAGATGCAGAAAAAGCATTTGACAAAGTACAGCATCCTTTCTTGATCAAAACTCCTCAGAGTAGAAGCATAGAGGGTACATACCTCAATATCATAAAAGCCATCTATGAAACATACAGCGATATCATTCTCAATGGGGAAAAACTGAGAGCTTTCCCCCTAAGGTCAGGAATATGACAGGGATGCCCACTATCACCACTGCTATTCAACATAGTATTGGAAGTCCTAGCCACAGCAATCAGATAACAAAGAGGAATCAAAGGCATCCAAATTGGCAAAGAAGAAGTCAAACACTCACTCTTTGCAGATGATATGATACTTTATGTGGAATACCCCATTGACTCCACCCCAAAATTGTTAGAACTCTTACAGGAATTCAGTCAAGTGGCAGGATATAAAATCAATGCACAGAAGTCAGTGGCATTCTTATACACCAACAACAAGACAGAAGAATGAGAAATTAAGGAGTCGATCCCATTTACAATTGCACCCAAAACCATAAGATACCTAGGAATAAATCTAACCAAAGAGGCAAAGGATCTGTACTCAGAAAACTATAAAATTCTCATGAAAGAGATTGAGGAAGACACAAAGAAATGGCAAAACGTTCCATGCTCATGGATTGGAAGAACAAATATTGTGAAGATGTCAATGCTACCTAGAGCAATCTACACATTCAATGCAATCCCCATCAAAATACTATCCACTTTTTTCAAAGAAATGGAACAAATAATCCTAAAATTTCTATGGAACCAGAAAAGATCCCGCAGAGCCAGAGGAATGTTGAAAAAGAAAAGTAAATCTGGCGGCATCACAATTCCAGACTTCCAGCTTTATTACAAAGCTGTCATCATCAAGACAGTATGGTACTGGAACAAAAACAGGCACATAGATCAATGGAACAGAATAGAGAGCCCTGAAATGGACCCTCAAGTCTATGGTCAACTAATCTTTGACAAAGCAGGAAAGAATGTCCAGTGGAAAAAAGACAGTCTCTTCAACAAATGGTATTAGGAAAATTGGACAGCCACATGCAGAAGAATGAAACTAGACCATTTCCTTACACCACACACAAAAATAGACTCCAAATGGTTGAAAGACCTATATGTGAGACAGGAGTCCATCCAAATCCTAAAGGAGAACACAGGCAGCAACCTCTTCGAACTCAGCCACAGCAACTTCTTCCTAGAAACATCGCTAAAGGCAAAGGAAGCAAGGGCAAAAATGAACTATTGGGACTTCATCAAGATAAAAAGCTTTTGCAAAGCAAAGGAAACAGTCAACAAAACCAAAAGACAACCGACAGAATGGGAGAAGATATTTGCAAATGACATATCAGATAAAGGGCTAGTATCCAAAATCTATAAAGAACTTATCAAACTCAACACCCAAAGAACAGAGAATCCAATCAAGAAATGGGCAGAAGACATGAACAGACATTTTTCCAAAGAAGACATCCAAATGGCCAACAGACACATGAAAGAGTGCTCAATATGGCTCGGCATCAGGGAAATCCAAATCAAAACCTCAATGAGATACCACCTCACACCAGTCAGAATGGCTAAAATTAACAAGTCAGGAAATGACAGATGTTGGTGGGGATGCGGAGAAAGGGGAACCCTCCTACACTGTTGGTGGGAATGCAAGTTGTTGCAGCCACTCTGGAAAACTGTATGGAGGTTCCTCAAAAAGTTGAAAATAGAGCTACCATATGATCCAGTAATTGCACTACTGGGTATTTACCCCTAAGATACAAAAGTAGGCATCCGAAAGGGTACGTGCACCCCGATGTTTATAGCAGCAATGTCCACAATAGCCAAACTGTGGAAAGAGCCAAGATATCCATCGACAGATGAATGGATAAAGAAGATGTGGTATATATATATAATGGAATATTATGCGGCCATCAAAAGGAATGAGATCTTGCCATTTGCAATGACGTTGATGGAACTCGAAGGTATTATGCTGAGCGAAATAAGTCAAATAGAGAAAGACATATGTCATATGACCTCACCAATATGAAGAATTTTTGATCTCAGGAAACAACCTGAGGTTTGCTGGAGTGGGGGGTGGGAGTGGAGGGATGGGGTGACTGGGTGATGGACACTGGGGAGGGTATGTGCTCTGGTAAGTGCTGTGAATTGTGCAAGACTGTTGAATCTCAGATCCATACCTCTAAAACAAATAATGCAATATATGTTAAGAAAGAAACATAAAAAAGAAGAAGAATGTAGCAGGAGGGGAAGATTGAATGGGGTGAAATCGGAGGGGTGGACGAACCATGAGAGATGATGGACTCTGAAAAACAAACTGAGGGTTCTATAGGGGAGGGGGTGGGAGGATGGGTTAGCCTGGTGGTGGGTATTAAGGAGGGCACATTCTGCATGGAGCACTGGGTGTTATGCACAAATAATGAATCATGGAACACTACATCTAAAACTAATGATGTAATGTATGGGGATTTACATAACAATAAAAAATTAACCCCCCCCCAAAACACAAAAAACCCCAAAATAAATAAATTAAAAAATAAATTAAAAAAAAAAGGGAGACAGAGCAATATGTTCTAAATGAAAGAACAGGATAAAGCTACAGCAAGAGACTTAAGCAAACTAGACATAAATAATATGCCTGACAGAGAATTTAAAGTAGTGCTCATAAAGATACTCACCAGATGTGAGAAGAGTGGAGGACAGCAGTGAAACCCTTAACAAAGAGGTTGTTTTTTTTTTTTTTTAAACAACTAATTAGGAGCATCTGGATGCCTCAGTCAGTTAAGCATCTGCCTTCAGCTCAGGTCATGATCCTGGGGTCCTGGGATCGAGTCCCACATCAGGTTCCTTTCTCAGTGGGGAGCCTGCTTCTCCCTCTCCCTCTGCCTGACTGAAATAAAAAATACACTTGATGGAATAAGTAGCAAGGTACAGGAAGCCAAAGAATGAATTAATGACCTGTAAGGCAGAGTAATGGGAAGTAATTGAGCTGAAAAGATGAGAGAAAAAAGTTATTAAGTATGAGAATAGACTTGGGGAAATCAGTGATTCCATCAAAGGTAACAGTATTCACATTATAGAGATCCCAGAAGAAGAGAGAGAAGGGGGAGGAAATTAATTTGAAGAAATAACAGCTAGAAGCGTCCCTGCTTTGGTGAAAGAACCATACATATCCAGATTCAGGAGGCAGAGAATTTCCCCAATAAAACCAACCCAAGGAGGTCCATACGAAGACACACAGTAATTAACATGACAAAAAGTAGTTATTAAAAAAAAATTTTAAGCAGCTAAAGAAGACAGTCACATACAAGGGAAACCCTATAAGGCTTTCAGCAAATTCTTCAGCAGAAACTTTGCAAACCAGAAGGGAGTGAAATGATATATTCAAAGTGTTGAAATGAGAAAAAAAAATCTTCAACCAGGAATACTCTAGCAAGGCTATCATTCAGAATGGAAGTAGATATAAAGAGTTTTCCAGACAAACAAAAACTAAGGGAGTTAAACAACACTAAACCAGCACTACAAGAAATAATAATTGGGGACTCTTTGAGTGGAAAGGAAAGAACATAGAGTTAAAAATGAGAAACAACAGGGGAGGAGCAAGATGGTGGAGAAGTAGGAGACCTAAATTTCGTCTGGTCCCAGGAATTCAGCTAGATAGGGATCAAACCATTCTGAACATGTACAAACTCAACAGGAGATCGAAGAAAACAATAGCAGCAATCCTCTGAACAGAAAAGCAACAATTTTCTGGAAGGTAGGATGTGCGGAGAAGTGAATCCAAGGCGATATTTGGTAAGATAGACAGCCGGGGAGGGGGACTCCAGCAGCCACTACTGGCAAGTGATAGAGCAGCAGAGATCAAAATTGGAAATTTTAGAAGTCAGCTCTGCTGAGGGTCGTTGCTCCAGTGGCTAAGCAGGGGGTGGAACCCGCACTGGGACAGTGTGTTATCAGGACCCTTGGGGTCACAGAAAGACTGGGGTGCCTGAGTGTGGCAGAGCTCCCAGGTATCAGAGCAGAGAAGCCGGCTTAGGAGACGGAGCCAAGGAGTGGGCTCTCAGCTCGGGATTGTCATAAACCGTGATCCATGGCAGAGTCGGGCCAATGCTCCTCCAGCAGGGACTCAACAAGTGGCAGATCCGGGGAGACTCCCCTTCCTCCCCTAGGAGGAGCAGCGTGGGAGCACACTGCAGGACTCTGCTGGGTTTGGAGACTCCACATGGGGTCGGGTGCCAGAGATAGAAACACTGGGTCATAGGCCGGGTGAGCACCGAGTGTGGCCAGAGACCGGGGAGACGGGAATGATTGACTGCTTTTCTCTGGGGGCTCACTGAGGAGTGGGGCCCTGAGTACTCGGCTCCTCCAGGTTGGAGATTGGGAGGCCGCCATTTTTACTCTCATCCTCCAAAGCTGAACGGAAAGCTTGCAGGGAACAAAAGCTCGCAAGAACAAACCCGAGCAGATTACTTAGCCTGGACTGGCAGGGGCGGGGCAATTCCATCCTCAGCAAAGACATTTGGGAACCACAGCAACAGGCCCCTCCCCCAGAAGATCAGCAAGAACAGCCAAGGGGAATACTGCACATAGAATCCACGGCTTTTTTCCCATGATTCTTTAGTCTTTCAAAGTTAATTTTTTTCAACCTTTTTCTTTTTCATTTCCCTTCTGCAAACAACATCTTATAAATCCCTTTTTAAAAAAATATTTTCTATTTTTCATTTTTAGAGTCATATTCTATACCTTCATGGTAGTTATCCTTATTTTTGGTGTATATATATATAAGTTGTTCTCTCTTTAAAATTTTGAGATACAGTTTCTTCTAACAGACCAAAATATACCCTAAAGCTCTAGTGTATGTCTTTGTTCTATTCTCCTGCCTGATCACATTCTCTCCCTTTTTCTTTTTTAAATCTTCTTTCTTTTTTCAACCAACTTCTTATCAATTCCTTTTATAAAATCTTTTACAATTTTCATCCTTACAATCATATTTCATCCCTTCATCGTATTTACCCTTATTTTTGTACATATATAAGTTTTTCTTTCTTTAAAATATTGGGAGGCACTTTCTTCTAACAGACCAAAATATGCCCAAAATCTATTGTGTGGCACTGATCTATGCACCAGCCTGATCATATTTGATCATATTCTGTTTTTTTGTTTGTTTCTTTGTTTTTATCTTTTTCTTTCTGTCTTTTTTTTTTTTCTTTTTTCTTTCTTTCCCTTTCTTTTCTCCCGGTTTCAGGTCTCTTCTGATTTCTTTAGTGTATATTTTTCTGGGGACGTTGTTACCCTGTTAGTATTTTGTTCTCTCATTCATCTATTCTCTTCTGGACAAAATGATAAGATGGAAAAAATCACCCTAACAAAAAGAACAAGAGGCAGTACCGACTGCAAGGGACCTAATAAGAGTTCAGAATGACGATTTTAAAGATACTAGCTGGGCTAGAAAAAAGCATGGAAGATATTAGAGAAACCCTTTTTTTTTTTTTTAAGATTTTGACGTTTTTTATTCCATTGTTAGTCTGCCCTACACAGCACAACATATTTCTTTCACTTAATAGTATACATGGGCTTTTTACGTATCAGTACATAAAAAGCTTTTTCTTTTTTTTTTTAAATTTTATTATGTTATGTTAGTCACCGTACAATACATCATTAGTTTTTGATGTGATCCACAATCCATTGTTTTCATATAACACCCAGTGCTCCATGCAGTACGTGCCCTCCTTAATACCCATCACTGGGCTAACCAATCCCCTCCCCCCCTCCCCTCTAAAACCCTGTTTGTTTCTCAGGTCCATAGTCTCTCATGGTTCATCTCTCCCTGCAATTCCCCCCCCCCCATTTTTCCCTTCCTTCTCCTAATGTCCTCCATGTTATCCCTTATGTTCCACAAATAAGTGAAACCATATGATAATTGACTTTCTCCACTTGACTTATTTCACTTAGCATCATCTCCTCCAGTCCCATCTATGTGGATGTAAAAGTTGGGTATTCATCTTTTCTCATGGCTGAGTAATATTCCATTGTATATATGGACCACATCTTCTTTATCCATTCATCTGTTGAAGGGCATCTCAGCTCTTTCCACAGTTTGGCTATTGTGGACATTGCTGCTATGAACACTGGGGTGCGTATGGCCCTTCTTTTCACTACATCTGTGTCTTTGGGGTAAATACCCAGGAGTGCAATTGCTGGTTCATAGGGTAGCTCTATTTTTAAATTTTGAGGAACATCCACACTGTTTTCCAAAGTGGCTGTACCAACTTGCATTCCCACCAACAGTGTAAGAGGGTTCCTCTTTCTCCACAACCTCTCCAACATTTGTTGTTTCTTTCCCTGTCCATTTTAGAGAAACCCTTTCTGGAGTGTTTCAAAATCAAAAAGTCTATTAATGAGGTACAATCAAAAATGGAGGCTCGAACTGCTAGGACAGAGGCAGAAGAGAGAATTAATGATATAGAAGACCAAATGATGGAAAATAAAGAAGCTGAGAAGAAGAGAGAGAAAAAACTACTGGATCACAAGGGCAGAATTCGAGACATAAGTGATACCATAAGACGAAACAATATCAGAATAATTGGGATCCCAGTAGAAGAAGAAAGAGAAAGAGGGGTTGAAGGCATATTGGAGCAAAATATAGCAGAGAACTTCCCTAATTTGGGGAAGGAAACAAGCATCAAAATCCAGGAGACACAGAGAACCCCCCTCAAAATCAATAAAAATAGGTCAACATCCCAACATCTAATAAACTTATGAGTCTCAGAGACAAAGAGAAAATCCTGAAAGCAGCTTGGGAGAAGAGATCTGTAACCTACAATGGTAGAAACATTAAATTAGCAAGAGACCTATCCACAGAGACCTGGCAGGCCAGAAAAGACTGGCATGATATCTTCAGAACACTAAATGAGAAAAGTATGTAGTCAAGAATACTATATCGAGCTAGGGCTGTCATTGAAAATAGAAGGAGAGATAAAAAACTTCTAGGACAAACAAGAACGAAAGGAACTCGTGAACACGAAACCAGCCCTACAGGAAATATTGAAAGGGGTCCTCTCAGCAAAGAGAGAGCCTAAAAGTAACATAGACCAGAAAGGAACACAGACAATATACAGTAACAGTCATCTTACAGGCAATACAATGGCACTAAATTCCTATCTTTCAATAGTTACTCTGAATGTAAATGGGCTAAATGCCCCAATCAAAAGACACAGGCTATCAGATTGGATAAAAAACAAGACCCATCGATATGCTGTCTGCAAGACTCATTTTAGACCCAAAGACACCCCCAATTGAAAGTGAGGGGGTGGAAAGCCATTTACCATGCTAATGGACACCAAAAGAAAGCTGGGGTGGCAATCCTTATATCAGACAAATTAGATTTTAAACCAAAGACTATAGTAAGAGAAGAGGAAGGACACTATATCCTACTTAAAGGGTCTATCCAACAAGAAGATCTAACAATTGTAAATATCTATACCCCTAACATGGGAGCAGCCAATTATATAAGCCAATTAATAACAAAAGCAAATAAACACATCGACACAATACAATAATAGTGGGGGACTTTAACACCCCCCTCACTAAAATGGACAGATCATCTAAGCAAAAGATCAACAAGGAAATAAAGACTTTAAATGACACATTGGACCAAATGGACTTTACAGATATATTCAGAACATTCCATCCCAAAGCAAAAGAATACACATTCTTCTCTAGTGCCCATGGAACATTCTCCAGTATAGATCACATCCTAGGTCACAAATCAAGTATCAACTGGTATCAAAAGATTGGGATCATTCCCTGCCTATTTTCAGACCACAATGCTTTGAAATTAGAACTCAATCACAAGAGGAAAGTCAGAAAGAACTCAAATACATGGAGGCTAAAGAACATCCTACTAAAGAATGAATGGGTCAACCAGAAAATTAAAGAAGAATTTAAAAAATTTATGGAAACCATTGAAAATGAAAACACAACTGTTCAAAATCTTTGGGATGCAGCAAGGGTGTCCTAAGAGGAAAGTATATAGCAATACAAGCCTTTCTCAAGAAACAAGAAAGGTCTCAAATACACAACCTAAGCCTACACCAAAGAAGCTAGAGAAAGAACAGCAAATAAAGCCTAAACCCAGCAGGAGAAGAGAAATAATAAAGATCAGAGGAGAAATCAATGAAATAGAAACCAAAGAACAGTATAACAGATTAATGAAACTAGGAGCTGGTTCTTTGAAAGAATTAACAGGATTGATAAACCCCAGCAAAACTCATCCAAAAGAAAAGAGAAAGGACCCAAATAAGTAAAATCATTAATGAAAGGGGAGAGATCACAACCAACATCAAGAAAATACAAACAATTATAAGAACATATTATGAGTGAAGTTGGAGAAAAAGATGGTGGAGTGTTGGGGACCCTATTCCAACTTGTTCCCAGAATTGAGCTGGATATCTACCAGAGCACACTGACCACCCACAAAATCAGCCTGAGGTGTAAGAAGATCTGGATCTCTACAAACAGAATATTGCAGGTGGTTGGTTTCGAGGTACGAAGCGGGGAGCCATGATTCCACGGGCAGATATCAGAGGATAAATGGCACCGGGAGGGGGCCTGGCCATGGGGATCCTACACCACCGGTGAGTGACAGCCTCGATCGCTGGGGATGGGGCACAGACTCAGACCGGTAGCAGTGGGGAAAGGACTTTAGGGCAGCCCCTGGATGGAAACCCAGAGCGGTGGGGTTGGGCGTGCAAACTGGGAATGGCTGGTGGTTTTAGAAGCACAAAGGGCAGAGACATGCCCGACCTGGAGGCAGGTCTGGGAGCACTGCGGAGGGGCACACAATGCAGGATGCTACAGTTTATAACAGCACAGACAGAGACGGAGATAGTGTGGCCTGGAGAGTTCACTGAAGAACAGACTGCGATCCCTCTGCTCTGAGGCAGAGGGTTGGAAATGGTCTCTTCTGCTCTGACTCTCAGAAGAGATGCAGAAGGCCACCAGGGGAAGCTGCCAGAGAACAAAAACCCCCAAAACTGATTCCCACTGAGCCCATCCCATGCCACAGGGGGCAGGGCAACTCTGCCCAAACTGGGTTGCCTGACTAACAACACAGCAGGCCCCTCGCCCAGAAGACAGGCTGGGAGAACAAGAGGCCAGCAACCCTAAGGTCCCAAGAAAACAGGTGCATCTTGCTTGGGTTCTGGTCAATAATTGGGACTCTGTACATTCCCTCTACCACCCCTCAACAGAAAGACTAGGAGGAGGAAACCCCAAAATAGGAACAACACAGAGACTATGACTTATGCTGCAGATCTACAAATGGATGCAGATATAACTAAGATGTTGGAGATGGAATTCAGGCCAGCAATTGTGAATACAATTACTAGAATGGAGAAATCAATTAATGGTAACATAGAGTCTCTAAGGGCAGAAATGAAAGCTGAATTGGCAGAAGTTAAAAATGCTATCAATGAGATCCAATCTAATCTAGATAATCTATCAGCTAGGGTAAGTGAGGCAGAAGAACGGATCAGTGACCTGGAAGACAATTTAATAGATAAAAAGGGAAAAGAGGAGGCCAGGGAAAAACAACTCAGAATGCATGAAAATAGAAACAGAGAAATAGGTGACACAGTGAAGTGTTCCAATGTGAGAATTATTGGAATCCTGGAGGAGGTGGAGAGAGAGAGAGGACTAGAAGATGTACTTGAGCAAATTGTAGCTGAGAACTTCCCTAATCTGGGGAATGAAACAAACATTCGAGTCCTAGAGGCAGAGAGGACCCCTCCCAAGATCAAGAAAAACAGGCAAAAACCCCGGCATATAATAGTAAAACTCACAAATCTTAGAACCAAGGAAACCATCTTAAGGGCAGTCAGGGGGGAGAGATTCCTTACGTAGAGAAGGAAGAACATCAGTGTAACATCAGACCTATCCACAGAGACCTGGCAATCCCGAAAGGCCTGACAAGACATATTCAGGGTACTAAACGAGAAGAATATGCAGCCAAGAATACTTTATCCACGAAGGCTGTCATTTAGAATGTATGGAGAGATGCAGAGCTTCCATGACCGACAGAAACTGTAAGAATATGTGACCAC
Source organism: Mirounga leonina (assembly GCF_011800145.1). Classification (NCBI taxonomy): domain Eukaryota; kingdom Metazoa; phylum Chordata; class Mammalia; order Carnivora; family Phocidae; genus Mirounga; species Mirounga leonina. Next base: position 4,284,892 of record NW_023270464.1, on the reverse strand, counting down.
TAAGCCAGCCCTGCAAGAAATATTAAGGGGGGTTCTATAAAAGGAGAAAGACCCCCAAGAGTGATATAGAAAAGAAATTTACAGGGACAATCTATAAAAACACGTTTTCACAGGCAACATGGTGACAATTAATTTATATATTTCAATAATCACTCTCAACGTAAATGGCCTAAATGCTCCCATAAAACGGCACAGGGTTGCAGGTTGGATAAAAAGACAGGACCCATCCATATGCTGTCTACAAGAGACTCATTTTGAACCTAAAGATACATCCAGACTGAAAGTGAAGGGATGGGGATCTATCTTCCATGCCAGCAGACCTCAAAAGAAAGCTGGGGTAGCAATTCTTATATCAGACAAATTAGATTTTAAACTAAAGTCTGAAATTAGAGACACAGAAGGACACTGTATCATTCTTAAAGGGTATATCCATCAAGAAGATCTAACAATTGTAAATATCTATGCCCCCAAAATGGGAGCAGCTATCTTCATAAGCCAACTATTAACCAAAATATTGAGTCATAGTGATAACAATACGTTAATTGTAGGAGACTTCAATACTCCACTCTCAGCAATGGAAAGATCATCTAAGCAGAAAATCAACAAGGAAACAAGAGCTTTGAATGACACACTGAACCAGATAGACCTCATAGATATTTACAGAACATTCCACCCTAAAACACCAGAATATTCATTCTTGAGCACCCATGGAACTTTCTCCAGAATAGACCACATACTGGGTCACAAATCAGGTCTCAACTGATACCAAAAGATTGAAATTATTCCCTGCATAATTTCAGACCAGAATGCTTTAAAACTGGAACTCAAACGCAAGAAAAAATTTGGCTGAAATTCAAACACTTGGAAGCTAAAGACCACTCTGCTCAAGAATGTTTGTGTCTACCAGGAAATCAAAGAAGAACTTAAACAATTCATGGAAATCAATGAGAACGAAAACACATTGGTGCAAAACCTATGGGATACTGCAAAGACAGTCCTAAGGGGAAATACATAGCCATCCAAGCCTCACTCAAAAAAAAAAAAAAAAATAGGAAAATCCTGAATTCACCAACTAACTCCACACCTTAAAGAACTAGAGAAAAAGAAACAAACGATGCCTAAGCCATGCATTAGAAGAGAAATAATTAAGATTAGAGCTGAGATCAATGAATTAGAAACCAGAAACACAGCAGACCAGATCAATGAAACTAGAAGTTGGTTCTTTGAGAGAATTAATAAGATCAATAAAGCACTGGCCAGACTTATCCAAAAGAAAAGAGAAAAGACCCAAATTAATAAAATTATGACTAAAAGGGGAGAGAGCATGACTAACACCAAGGAAATAGCAACAATTATTAGAAATTATTATCAACAACTATATGCCAATAAACTGAGCAATCTGGATGAAATGGAGGCCTTCCTGGAAACCTATAAGCTGCCAAGACTGAAACAGGAAGAAATTGACAACCTGAATAGGCCAATAACCAGTAACGAGATTGGAGCAGTTGTCAAAAACCTCCCAAAAAACAAGAGTCCAGGGCCTGATGGATTCCCTAGGGAATTCTACCAAACATTCAAAGAGAAATAATACTTATTCTCCTGAAGCTGTTGCATAAAATAGAAACAGAAGGAAAACTTCCAAACTCATTCTATGAGGTCAGCATTACCTTAATCCCCAAACCAGGCAAAGACCCCACCAAAAGATAGTATCAGACTGTTATCCCTGATGAATACGGATTCCAAAATCCTCAACAAAATCCTAGCTAATAGGATCCAACAATACTTTAAAAGGATCCTCCACCACAACCAAGTGGGATTTATCCCTGGGATGCAAGGGTGGTTCAATATTCGCAAATCAATCAATGTGATAGAACACATTAATAAGAGGAGGGAGAAGAACCATATAGTCCTCTCAACTGATGCAGAAAAAGCCTTTGACAAATACAGCATCCTTTCCTGATTAAAACTCTTCAGAGTATAGGGATAGAGGGAATATTCCTTAAGTTCATAAAACCCATCTATGAAAAACCCACAGCGACTATCATCCTCAATGGGGAAAAGCTGAGAGCATTTCCCTTAAGATCAGGAACACATCAAGGATGCCCACTCTCGCCACTATTGTTCAACATAGTACTAGAAGTCCTAGCCACAGCAATCAGACAACAAAAAGAAATAAAAGTACTCAAATTGGCAAAGAAGCAGGAAAACTCTCTCTTTTCGCAGATGACATGATACCTTATGTGGAAAACCCAAAGAGTCCACCCCAAATTACTAGAACTCATAGAGCAATTCAATAATGTGACAGAATACAAAGTCAATGCACAGAAATCAGTTGCTTTCTTATACACTAACAATGCAACTGTAGAAAGAGAAATTAGAGAAATGATTCCATTTACAATAGCACCAAAAACCATAAGATACCTCACAATAAACCTAAAGAGGTAAAGGATCTATACTCTAGGAACTACAGAAAACTCATGAAAGAAATTGAAGAAGACAGAAAACGATGGAAAATATTCCATGCTCATGGATCAGAAGAATAAATCTTGTTAAAATGTCTATGCTACCCAGAGCAATCTATACTTTCAATGCCATCCCGATCAAAATTCCAATGACATTTTTCAAAGTGCTGGAACAAACAATCCTAAAATTTGTATGGAATCAGAAAAGACCCCAAATCGCCAAGGAAATGTTGAAAAAGAAAAACAATGCTGGGTGCATCACGTTGCCCGATTTCAAGCTATATTACAAAGCTGTGATCACCAGGACAGCATGGTACTGCACAAAAACAGACATATAGATAAATGGAACAAAATAGAGAACCCAGATATGGACCCTCAACTCTATGGTCAAATAATCTTTGACAAAGCAAGAAAAAATATGTAACGGGAAAAAGGCAGTCTCTTCAATAAATGGTGCTGGGAAAATTGGACAGCCACATGCAGAAGAATGAAACTCGACCATTCTCTAACACCACACCCAAAGATAAACTCAAAGTGGATGAAAGGCCTCAATGTGAGACAGGAATCCATCCAAATCCTAGAGGAGAACATAGGCAGTAACTTCTTTGATATCGGCCACAGCAACTTCTTTCAAGATATATCTCCAAAAGCTAGTGAAACAAAAGCAAAAATGAACTTTTGGGACTTCAACAAGATAAAAAGCTTCTGCACAGCAAAGGAAACAGTCAAGAAAACAAAGAGGCAACCCACAGAATGGGAGAAGATATTTGCAAATGACAATACAGATAAAGAATGGATATTCAAGATCTTCTCAACTCAAACTCAACACCCAAAACACAAATAATCAATTCAAAAAATGGACAGGAGACATGAAAAGACACTTCTCTGAAGAAGACATACAAATGGCTAATGGACACATGAAAAAATGTTCATCATCTTTAGACATCAGGGAATTTCAAATCAAAACCACATTGAGATACCACCTTACACCAGTTAGAATGGCAAAAATGGACAGGGAAAGAAACTACAAGTGTTGGAGAAGTTGTGGAGAAAGAGGAACCCTCTTACACTGTTGGTGGGAATGGAAGCAGGTGCAGTCACCCAGGAAAACGGTATGGAGGTTCCTCAAAAAGTTGAAAATAGAGCTACCCTACATTTAAAGAAGAATTAATACCTGTTCTTCTGAAACTGTTCCATGAAATAGAAATGGAAGGAAAACTTCCAAACTCGTTTTATGAGGCCACCATTACCTTTATCCCCAAACCAGACAAAGACCCCATCGAAAAGGAGAATTACAGACCAATATCCCTGATGAACATGGATGCAATAATTCTCACCAAAATACTAGCCAATAGGATCCAACAGTACATTAAAAGGATTATTCACCATGACCAAGTGGGATTTATCCCTGGGCTGCAAGGTTTGTTCAACATGCTCAAATCAATCAATGTGATACAATACATTAATAAAAGAAAGAACAAGAACAATATAATGCTCTCAATAGATGCAGAAAAAGCATATGACAAAGTACAGCATCCTTTCTTGATCAAAACTCCTCAGAGTATAGGGATAGAGGATACATACCTCAACATCATAAAAGCCATCTATGTACAACCCACAGCGAATATCATTCTCAATGGGGAAAAACTGAGAGCTTTCCCCATAAAGTCAGGGACATGGCAGGGATGTCCACTACCACCATTGCTATTTAGCATAGTATTAGAAGTCCTAGCCACAGCAATCAGACAACAAAAAGAAATCAAAGGCATCCAAATTGGCAAAGAAGAAGTCAAACTCTCACTCTTTGCAGATGATATGATACTTTATGTGGAAAACACAAAAGACTCCACCTCAAATCTGCTAGAACTCATACAGGAATTCAGTCAAGTGGCAGGATACAAAATCAATGCACAGAAGTCAGTGACATTCCTATACACCAACAACAAGACAGAAGAAAGAGAAATTAAGGAGTCGATCCCATTTACAATTGCACCCAAAACCATAAGATACCTAGGAATAAATTAACCAAGGGGCAAAGAATCTGTACTCAGAAAACTATAAAATAGTCATGAAAGAAATTGAGGAAGACACAAAGAAATGGAAAAACGTTCCATGCTCATGGATTGGAAGGACAAATATTGCGAAGATGTCAATGCTACCTAGAGTTATCTACACATTCAATGCAATCCCCATCAAAATACCATCGACTTTTTTCAAAGAAATGGAACAAATAATCCTAAAATTTGTATGGAACCAGAAAAGACCCTGAATAGCCAAAAGAATGTTGAGAAAGAAAAGCAAAGCTGGCGGCATCACAATTCTGGACTTAAAGCTCTATTACAAAGCTGTCATCATCAAGACAGTATGGTACTGGCACAAAAACAGACATATAGATCAATGGAACAGAATAGAGCACCCAGAAATGGATCTCAACTCTATGGTCAACTCATCTTTGACAAAGCAGGAAAGAATGTCCAATGGAAAAAAGACAGTCTCTTCAACAAATGGTGTTGGGAAAATTGGACAGCCACATGCAGAAGAATGAGACTGGACCATTTCCTTACGTCATACACAAAAATAGACTCAAAATGGTTGACAGACCTCAGTATGAGACAGGAGTTCATCAAAATCCTAAAGGAGAACACAGGCAGCAACCTCTTCGACCTCAGCCACAGCAACTTCTTCCTAGAAACATTGCCAAAGGCAAGGGAAGCAAGGGCAAAAATGAACTATTGGGACTTAATCAAGATAAAAAACTTTTGCCCAGCAAAGGAAACAGTTAACAAAACCAAAATATAACTGACAGAATGGGAGAAGATATTTGCAAATGACGTATCAGATAAAGGGCTAGTATCCAAAATCTATAAAGAGCTTTTGAAACTCAACCCCCAAAGAACAAAGAATCCAATCAAGAAATGGGCAGAAGACATGAACAGACATTTTTCCAAAGAAGACATCCAAATGGCCAACAGACACATGAAAAAGTGGCATCAGGGAAATCCAAATCAAAACCTCAATGAGATACCACCCCACACCAGTCAGAATGGCTAAAATTAACAAGTCAGTAAACAACAGATGTTGGTGGGGATGCGGAGAAAGGAGAACCCTCCTACACTGTTGGTGGGAATGCAAGCTCGTGCAGCCATTCTGGAAAACAGTATGGAGGTTCCTCAAAAAGTTGAAAATAGAGCTACCCTATGACCAAGCAATTGCACTACTGGGTATTTACCCCAAAGATACAAATATAGGGAGTCAAAGGGGTATGTGAATCCCGATGTTCATAGCAGCAATATCCACAATAGCCAAACTGTGGAAACAGCCAAAATGTCCATTGGGAGATGAATGGATAAAGAAGAGGTGGTATATATATACAATGGAACATTATGAAGCCATCAAAAGGAATGAAATCTTGCCATTTGCAATGATGTGGATGGAACTGGAGGGTACTATGCTAAGTGAAATAAGTCAATAAGAGAAAGACATATATCATATGGCCTCACTGATATGAGGAATTCTTAATCTCAGGAAACAAACTTAGTGTATCTGGAGTGGTGGGGGGTGGGAGGGATGGGGTGGCTGGGTGATAGACATTGGGGAGGGTATGTGCTATGGTGAGCGCTGTGAATTGTGTAAGACTGTTGAATCATAGACCTGTACCTCTGAAATAAATAATACATTATATTTAAAAATACATTAAAAAAATAATAAGAAGAAGATAGCAGGTAGTGAAAAATGAAGGGAAGGAAATCGGAGGGGGAGATGAGAACCATGAGAGACTGTGGACTCTGAGAAACAAACTGAGGGTTCTAGAGGTGAGGGGGTAGTGGGATTGGTTAGCCTGGTGATGGATATTAAAGAGGGCACATACCGAATGGAGCACTGTGTGTTATATGCAAACAATGAATCATGGAACACTACATCATAAACTAATGATGTAATGTATGGTGATTAACATAATAAGAAAGTTGAGAAACAGGGGCGCCTGGGTGGCCCAGTTGTTAAGCGTCTGCCTTCGGCTCAGGTCATGATCCCAGGGTCCTGGGATGGAGCCCCACATCGGGCTCTCTGCTCAGCGGGGCGCCTGCTTCTCCCTCTCCCACTCCCTCCGCTTGTGTTCCCTCTCTCACTGTCTCTCTCTGTCAAATAAATAAATAAAATCTTAAAAAAAAAAGTTGAGAAACCAAAAAGTCAGCAAAAATAAATATATCTGTAAAAATCAAAGAATTCTAACATAAAAGGATGTAAAATATAATGCCATATACCTAAAATGTGAGGAAGAGAGGAGTAAAGAATTGGTTTGAACTTAAGCAGTCATCAACTTGATACACACTGCTATGTGCAGATGTTCTATACAAACCTAATGGTAGCCGTGAATCAAAAATGAGTAATAGATGCAAAGCATAAAGAGAAAATAATCCAAGTATGTCACTAAAGAAGGCTAACAAGCCATGAAAGAGAAGAAAAGATCAGAGAAAAATTACAAAAACAATCACAAAACAAATAATAAATTGGCAATAAATACATATCTATCAATAATTACTTAGAATATAAATGGACCAAATGCTACAATAAAAAATATAAGGTTACAGGGTAGATTAAAAAAATAGGACCCATCTATATGCTGCCTATGAGAGATTCATTTTAGACCTAAAGACACCTGCAGATTGAAATTGAGGGAATGGAGAAATATTTATCACACAAATACATGTCAAAAGAAAGCTGGAGTAGCAATACATATATCAGAAAAACTGGACTTTAAAACAGAGACAAAGAAGGCCGCTATATAATAATAAAGGAGACAATCCAACAAGAAGATAGAACAATTGTAAATATTTATGCACCCAACATTGGAGAACCCAGATTCATATAACAGTTAATAACAAACATAAAGGAACTAATCGACAGTAATATAATAAAAGTAGGGGACTTTAAAAACTCACTTATAACAATGGACAGATCATTTAAACAGAAGATCAACAAGGAAACTGTGGTTTTGAATGGCACACTGGACCAGATGGATTTAACAGGTATATTCACAGCATTCCATCTTAAAACAGCAAAATACACATTCTTTTTTTTTTTTTTTTTAGGTTTTTATTTATTTATTTGACAGAGAGAGACACAGCGAGGGAGGGAACACAAGCAGGGGGAGCGGGAGAGGGAGAAGCAGGCTTCCTGTAGATCAGGGAGCCTGATGCGGGCCTCGATCCCAGGACCCTGGGATTATGACCTGAGCCGAAGGCAGATGCTTAATGACTGAGACACCCAGGTGTCCCCAAAATACACATTCAAGTGTTCATGGAACATTCTCTGGAATAGATCACATATTAGACCACAAAACAAATCTCAACAAATTTAAAAAGATAGTTGCAAATGACATATCTGATAGTCTTAAAATATATAAAAATCTTTTAAAACTCAACACCCAAAAAACCCCCAAAATCCAATTAAAAATGGGCCAAAGACATGAATAGACATTTTCCAAAAGAAGATGTACAGATGGCAAACAGGCATATGAAAAGTACTCAGCATCACTGATCATCAGGGAAAGACAATGAGATGTCACTTCACACCTGGCAGTGGCTAAAATCAACAGAACAAGAAAAAACAGGTAATGATGAGGATGTAGAGAAAGGGGAACCCTTCTGCACTGTTGGTGAGAATGTAAACTAGTGCAGCCACTCTGGAAAACAGTATGGAGTTTCCTCAAAAAGTTAAAAATAGATCCGCCCTATGATCCAGCAATTGTACTACTAGGTATTTATCCAAAGAATACAAAAATACTAATTCAAAGGGATACATGCACCCAAATGTTTACAGCAGCATTATCTACAATAGCAAAACTATGGAAACAGCCCATGTATCCATCAACTGATGAATGGATAGAGAAGTGATATATATATATATATATATATATATATATATATATATATATATATATATATGCCTATATATATATAAATGGAATATTACTCATCCTTAAAAAAGAATGAAATCTTGCCATTTGCAATGACATGAATGGAGCTAGAGAGTATTATGCTAAGTGAAATGAATCAGAGAAAGACAAATACCATATGATTTCACTCATATATGGAATTTAAGAAACAAAACAAATGAGCATAGGAACCAAAAAAAAGGAGAGAAGAAGGTATTGTATGTAAGTGTTGAATCACAATTCTACACCAGCATCTAATATTTCATTGTATGTTAACTAACTGTAATTTAATAAATAAAATTTAAATTTTATTTAAATTTATTAACATTTATTTAATAAATAAAATTTAAATTTTATTTATTTTAAATTAAATAAAAACTTTAAAAAAAGAACACTGTATGTTAACTACTATGGAATTAAAATTAAAAACAATAAAAAAAGATTTACTGTTAGTCAATGCGGGTAGACTTCACATTGGCCCGATACCACTTGGTTCCTCTCACAGAGCTGGTGATCCTGAGCCCAGGTATGATGAGGCCTCTGTATGCCCTGGGTTGTGCATTGTGTGTGGAGACCCTGGAGTGGTTTCCAGTGTCCCTCCAAGTGTGCTCTCAACTCCACCAGCCTCTGGATTACCCCAGATATACATCCTGTCAGATAACTGTGACTGGCAGTATCTGATGCTCCCATGGACAGTCACAATGGGTCCTGAGAAGTCCTTAAGAAGTCTTTAAATTTACTCAGGTATTTACCCAGGTATTTTCAAATACTGTCAGGTATTTGATGAGAGTTTATTTTTGTTTTTCCCTGGAAATAGCTCATTGCATGGAACACTCTGCTTTCTGGTGGGAATTCTAAGTAACTCTTTTCCATTGTTTTCTGGGACACTCCCTGTCATTTCACTCTGGAATCTAACAGAGTCTAATTATTTCTCTTTTTGTCTTTATATGTGATTCTCTGTCTTTAAGAACATGGACTAGGGCTAATTGATCATTGTGTTATAAAAGCACCTTGGCTAGGACTCAGCCAACAATTGCCATAGTGGGAAGCCACCTCTTTGAGGCTGAGTGCATGCTTGCAAGACAGCCTCGGCTCAAACCCTGACTGAGCTGTCCACAGATTCCTGCTGCTATCCAGATGGCATGGAGGAGATGGACAAAATCATAGTTTTTGTGAGAGTGAACTAGATTCCAGGGTGAAAATTATTTCTAGGGGCACCTGGGTGGCTCAGTTGGTTAGGCAACTGCCTTCGGCTCAAGTCATGATCCTGGAGTCCTGGGATTGAGTCCCACATCATGCTCCCTGCTCAGCGGGGAGTCTGCTTCTCCCTCTGTCCCTCCCCCCCTCAAGTGCTCTCTCTCTCTCTCATTTTCTCTCTTTCAAATAAATAAATAAAATCTTTAAAAAAAAAAGAAAATTATTTCGAGGTGAATAGTCATGTAGTGTTTTAATCCTGTCATTTTAGAGCTTTTATTTTTTTGGTTAAATTATTTTTGAATAATTATTTTATTTTTTTCTTTCTCCAAATTTTTATCCAAATTCCAGTTAGTTAACATTCAGTGTAATCTTAGTTTCACTTGTAGGGTTAGTGATTCATCCTTACATACAACACCCAGTGCTCATCACAAGTGCCCTCCTTAATCCCCATCACCTATTTTACCCATCCCCCTGCCACCTCTTTCCAGTAACCCTCAATTTGATCTCTACAGTTAAGAGTTTCTCTCTTGGTTTGCTTCTCTTTCCCTACCCCCATGTTATTTGTTTTGTTTCTTAAATTCCACATGAATGAAATCATATGGTATTTGTCTTTCTCTGACTGACTTTCTCAGACTGACTTATTTTGCTTAGCATAATACTTTCTAGCTCTATTCATGTCTTTGTAAATTGCAAAATTTCATTCTTTTTTTATGGCTGAGTAATATATATATATATATGAGGATGAATGGATATTTCAGCTCTTTCCATAATTGAATCAGTATTTATGTATCTTTTGGGTAAATACCTAGTAGTGAAATTGCTGGATCATGGGGTAGTTCCATAGTTCTATTTGTAACTTTTTTTTCTCTTTCTTTCTTTCTTTCTTTCTTTCTTTCTTTCTTTCTTTCTTTCTTTCTTTCTTTCTTTCTTTTTCTTCCTTCCTTCCTTCCTTCCTTCCTTCCTTTCTTTCTTTCTTTCTTTCTTTCTTTCTTTCTTTCTTTCTTTCTTTCTTTCTTTCTTTCTTTCTTTCTCTCTCTTTCCTTCCTTCCTTCCTTCCTTCCTTCCTTCCTTCCTTCCTTCCTTCCTTTTTCTTTTTCTTTCTTCCTTCCTTCCTTCCTTCCTTCCTTCCTTCCTTCCTTCCTTCCTT
>NW_023270464.1:4209309-4274141 GCF_011800145.1 Mirounga leonina | reverse complement strand
CTTCCTTCCTTCCTTCCTTCCTTCCTTCCTTCCTTCCTTCCTTCCTTCCTTCCTTCCTTTCTTTCTTTCTTTCTTTCTTTCTTCTTTCTTTCTTTTTCTTTTGAGAGATAGTGTGAGGGGTATGCAGAGGGAGACAGAGAGAGAGAACCTTAAGCAGGCTTCACACTCCATGCACAGCAATAAGCCTGATGTGGTGTTCCAACTCACTACTCAGAAATCATGACCTGAGCCAAATTCAAGAGTCGGGCGCTTAACTGACTGAACCAACAAGGCACCCCATATTTTTTAACTTTTTAAAGAATCTCCATACTGTTTTCCAGAGTGGCTGCACCAATTTGCATTCTCACCAACAGTGCAGGAGGGATCCCTTTTTTCCACATCCTCACCAATACCTTTTCTTTCTTATGTTTTTGATTCTGTCATTCTCACAGAGTGAGGTGATACCTCTTTGTAGTTTATATTTGTATTTCTCTAATGTTGAGTGAAGTTGACCAGCTTCTCACGTGACTGCTGGCCATAGGTATGTATTTGGAAAAATGTCTGTTCATATCTTCTGCCCATTTTTAATTGGATTATTGGTTTTTTGGTTGTTGAGTTTGATAAGTTCTTTATACATTTTGAACACTAACCCTTTATCAGATATGTCATTTGCAAATATCTTCTCCCATTCTGTAGGCTGTCTTGAAGTCTTGTTTTTTCCCTTATTGTGCAGAAGCTTATATCAATGAAGTCCCAGTAGTTTATTTTTGGTTTTGTTTCCCTTGCCTCAGGAGACATATCTAGTAAGAAGTTGCTACAACAAATGTCAAAGAGGTTATTGCCTATGCTCTCCTCTAGGATTGTAATGGTTTCCTGTCTCACATTTAGGTCCCTAATCCATTTTGAATTTATTTTTGTATATCATGTAAGAAAGTGGTCCAGTTTCATTCTTTCGTATATTGCTGTCCAATTATCCCAACACCGTTTGTTGAAGAGATTCATTTTCCCATGGATATTCTTTCCTGCTTTGTCAAAGATTAGTTGACCATACAGTTGCTGGTTTGTTTCTGGGATTTCTGTTCTGTTCCATTGATCTATGTGTCTATTTCTGTGCCTGTACCATACTGTCTTGATCACTACAACTTTGTAATATAAATTTGAAGTCTGGAATTGTGATACTTTCAGCTTTGCTTTTCTTTTTCAAGATTTCTTTGGCAATTTGGGGTCTTTTGTGGTTCCATACAAATTTTAGGGTTGTTTATTTTAGCTCTGTGAAAAAAAATGCTGTTGGTATTTTGATAAGGATTGCATTAAATGTGTGGATTGCTTTGGGTAGTATAGACATTTTAACAATATTTGTTTTTTTCCAATCCATGAGCATAGAATATTTCTCCATTACTTTGTCATCTCCAATTTCTTTCATCAGGGTTTTATAGTTTTCTGAGTACAAATCTTTTATCTTCTTGGTTAGGTTTATTCCTGTGAATCTTATGGTTTTTGGTGCAACTGTAAATGGGATTGATTCTTTGATTTCTCTTTCTGTCGCTTCATTATTGGTGTATAGGAATGCAACAGGTTTCTGTACTTTGTGTATCCTGCAACTTTACTGAATTCATGTATCCGTAATAGCAATTTTTTTTTTTTTTTGGTGGAGTCTTTTGTGTTTTCTTTCTTTTTTTTTTTTTAAGATTTTATTTATTTATTCATGAGAGACAGAGAGAGAGACAGAGGCAGAGGGAGAAGCAGGCTCCCCGCGGAGCAGGGAGCCCAATGCGGAACTCGATCCCAGGACCCTGGGATCACGACCTGAGCCGAAGGCAGACGCTTAACCGACTGAGCCACCCAGGCGTCCCTATCTTTTGTGTTTTCTATATAGAGTATCATGTCATCTGCAAATAGTGAAAATTTTACTTCTTCCTTGCTGATTTGGATGCCTTTTTTCCCTTTTTGTTGTCTTATCACTAAGGCTAGGACTTCCAGTACTTTGCTAAAAAACAGTGGTGAGAGTGGACATTTCTGTCTTATTCATGACCAAAGGGGAAAAGCTCTCAATTTTTCCCAATTGAGGACGATATTAGCTGTGGGTTTTTCATATATGGCCTTTATTATGTTGAGGTATATTCCCTCTAAATCTACTTTGTTGAGGGTTTTTATCCTGAATGGATGTTGTACTTTGTCAAATGCTTTTTCTGCATCTATTGAAAGGATCATACAGTTCTTATCTTTTCTTTTATCAGTGTGGTGTATCACCTTGATTAATTTGTGAATATTAAACCACCCCTACATCCCAGAAAAAAATCCCACTTGATTGTGGTGAGCGATTCTTATATTGAACTGTTGAATTTGATTTGTTAGTATTTTCTTGAGAATTTTTGCATTCATGTTCATGAGGGATATTGGTCTGTAGTTCTCTCTTTTTTAGTGGAATCTTTGTCTGGTTTTAGAATCAGGGTAATGCTGGCCTTGTAGAATGAGTTTGGAAGCTTTCCTTCTATTTTTATTTATTTATTTATTTTGGAACAGTTTGAGTAGAATAGGTATTAACTCTTCTTTAAATGTCTGGTAGAAGTCCCCTGGGAAGCCATCTGGCTGTGGGTTTTTGTTTGTTGGAAGATTTTTGATTACTGATTCAATTTCTTTGCTAGTTATCAGTCTGTTCAAATTTTCTATTTCTTCCTGTTTCAGTTTTGGTAGTTTGCATGTTTCTAGGAATGTATCCATTTCTTCCAGGTGGTCCAATTTGTTGGCATATGGTTTTTCATAATATACTCTTAAAATTGTTTCTATTTCTCAGGTATTGGTTGTTATTTCTCCTCTCTCATTTGTGATTTTATTTATTTGTATCTTTTCTCTTTTCTTTTTGATAAGTCCAGTTAAGGATTTTTTAATTTTGTTAATTCTTTTAAAGAACCAGCTTCTGGTTTCATTTTTCTGTTATATTGTTTTATTTAGTTTCTATATCATTTATTTCTGCTCCAATCTTTATTATTGCCCTTATGCTGGTTTTAGGCTTCAGTTTGTTTTTCTTTTTCCAGGTCCTTTAGGTGTAAGGTTAGGTTGTTTATTTGAGATTTTTCTTGCTTCTTGAGATAGGCCTGTATTGCTATATACTTCCCTCTTAGGACCACTTTTGCTGTATCCCAAAGATTTTGGACTTTAGTATTTTCATTTTCATTTTCATTTTCACTTGCTCCAGGTATTTTTTTACTTCTTCTCTGATTTCCTGCTTGATCCATTCATTTTTTTAGTAGGATATTCTTTAACCTCTATGTATTTATGGTCTATCCAAATGTTGTCTTGTGGTTAACTTCAAGTTTAATAGTGTTGTGGTCTGAAAAAAAATGCATGATGTAATCTCAATCTTTTTCTACTTGTTGAGGCCATATTTGTGACCTAGTATGTGATCTATTCTGGAGAATGTCCAAAGTGCACTCAAAAAGAATGTGCATTCTGCTGCTTTAGGATGAAATGTTCTGAAAATATTGATAGTCCATCTGTTCCAGTATGTCATTCAAAGCCATTGTTTCCTTGTTGATTTTCTGCTTAGATGATCTGTCCATTGATTCAAGTGGGGTTTTAAAGTTCCCTACACACACACACACACACACACACACACACACACACACACACAAGTCTCCTACAATTATTGTATTACTATCAATGAGTTTATGTTTGTTATTAATTGATTTATGTATTTGGGTTTTCCCATGTTGGGGGCATAAATATTTACAATTATTCAATCTTGTTAGATAATCCCCTTTAAAATGATATAGTGCCCTTCTTCATCTCTTGTTATAACCCTTGGTTTAAAATCTAGTTTGTCTGATATAAGTATTGCTACTCCAACTTTCTTTTGATGTGCAATTGCATGGTTAATGATTCTCTATCCCCTCATTTTCAATCTGGAGGTATCTCTAGGTCTAAAATTAGTGTCTTGTAGGCAGCATATCAATGGGTCTTATTTTTTTGTTTGTTTGTTTTCCATTCTGATACCCTATGTCTTTTGGTTGGAGCAACATTTACATTCATAGTAATTATTGATAGATCTGATTTTAATGCTATTTTATTATTTATTTTATCATTGTTTCTGGTTCCTTTCTAGTCTTTATCACTTTTGATCTTTCTTTCTCATTCAAAGAGTCCCCTTTAATGTTTATTGCAGGGCTGGCTTAGTGGTCACAAACTCCTTTAGTTTTTATTTGTCTGGAAAACTCTTTATCTCTCCTTCTAGCTAACCTTGCTAGATAGAGTATTCTTAGCTACAGATTTTTCCCATTCAGTACTTTCAATACACCATGCCACTCCCTCTGGCTTGCCATGTTTCTTTTAAAAGATCCACAGTACAACTATTGAGTCATTGAACACTACATCAAAAACTAATGATGTACTATATGGTGGCTAACTGAACATACTAAAAAAAAAGAAAGAAAGAAAGAAAGATCTGTAGCTAACTTTATGGATCTTCCCTTGTAAGTTATGGACTTCTTTTTTCTGTGTGCTTTTAGGACTTTTTTCTTTATCACTACATTTTGCTAATTTAACTACAATACGTTTTGGTGTTTGCCTGCTTTTGCTGATTTTGATGGGAGTTCTCTGTGCCTCCTGGATCTGGGTGTCTATTTCCTTCCCAGATTAGGGAAGTTTTTTCAGCTATTATTTCCTCAAATAAACCTTCTGCCCCCCCCCCCCTTGTGTCTCTTCTTCTGGGAATCCTATGATACAGATGTTATTACATTTGATGGAGTCTCTGAGTTTCCTAAGTCTATTCTCATGTTACATAATTCTTCTTTCTCTTTTTTGTTCACCTTCATTATTTTCCATTATTTTATCTTCCATATCACTTATTTGGTTCTCTACTTCTTCCATCTTTGTGGTTGTTACAACTAGCCTGTTTTGAATCTCAGTTATTGACTGTTTTTTTTTTTTTAACTCTTTTATCTCTGTGGTAAGAATTTTCCTGCTTTTCTTAAACCCAGCTAGTATCCTTATGACTGTTGCTTTAAATTCTCCTTCAGGTATATTACTTATATCTGTTTTGATAGATCTCTGGCCATGATTTTGTTCTTTCTTTTGGGATGAATTCCTCTGTCTTGGCATTTTATCTACATCTCTGTCTTCTGTGTGTTTAGAAAAGCCTGTTATGTTTCCTGGTTCTGAGAGTAATGAATTTATGAAGAAGAAGTGGTATAATGTCCAGGGCCTGGCACTTCAGGGAGTGTCTCTGGTGTGTGCTGCATGTACTCTGCTGCTATATTTTGGCTGCCATATCCTTCAGACCAGTCATCTGCAGAGACTCTCCTTGCCTGCAGTGGGCAGTGTTTGGGCCTTGGCCAGAGTGTGGCAAGTTTTCATTAGGTGTGCTCTGGTCTGTTTGTAAATGAGATCTAATGTGTTTACACTAGAACTAAGCTTTGCAGAATGCTATGGTCAATAGCATGATTGTGCAGGGGTTCTGCTGGTCTTCTGGGGAAGGGACAAACTCACTGGGCCTTAGGCACACTTGCCTGAGAAAGCAGTAGCAGCAGAGTGCAGGGGGCAGGACTTGTTGTAAACAGATTAGGCAGCCAGTGTTGGCACTGTGCTGTTTACTGAGGTTGGTTTTTGCTGAGGGGCAGGGGAAGGAAATAGTGCCAGCCAGGTCCTTTGTCCCAGGAAAGGTGTCTCCATGCTTGCTGCTCTCAGGGAAGCACTCCCAGAAGAACAAATAATTTCCCCTTATGCATCCCAGGCATTTTTCAAATCGCTGGTTTCATGCTATCTGTTTCTGTGTTGCTTGCCTGCCTGGAACAGTGCAGTGCACTTTGGGCTCTATCCCTGCCAAGCAGGCTGACTTTTAAAACTCCAAACTTTAGGGACATGCTGTGGCACGTGCCTGCACTGGTCTTCTGGGGGAGGGTCTTGCTGCATTGGGACAGATGCAGGTTTGACCAAAAAGAGCAGTTGTAACAGGTGCAGGGGCATGAGATTTGGAGCAAAGCAGACTAAACAGCCTGTGTCCATCCAGGTTAGCTGCCCTCAGCAGGTGTCTCTCCACCTATTCTGAGGGGCAGGGGAAGGAAATGGCACCCACCAGCTCTTTTATCCCTGGAGTGGCATCTTTGAACACCACCTCTCAAAGATGCACTCCAAGAAGAGCAAACAGTGTCTCCCTGTGCACCTTAGGTGATCCTTGGATGACAACATCTCCTCCTGGGTTGTTTGCCTGCCTTCTTTCCAGACATAGGGAATGCACCCTCAAGTCTCTGTCCCAGCCAAACCCACTGACTTTTTAAAACTCCAGTCTTTGAGCCCCACTGGTTGCAAAAATTCATGAAAATCAACCTTTCTCATTTTTCCAGCCAATGACTTTGGGGAAGTGTTCTCCTTGTGCATATCCTTGTGTGCTCCACTCTCTCTCACCTTTCTCTGTGACCAGGGATCCCTCCCCTCTGTAACACCTGTGATCCATTTCTCCTCCAAACCATGTCTCCACATTTCCTACCTTCCTCAATGTGTCCTCTTTTCTCCCTCTAGGGTCTCCCTCTAAGGCCAATTTCTTGGGTATTCAGAATTATTTGATAGTTATCTAGTTGTATTCAAGGGATGAGACAAGCCTAGGGTCCTACTATGTTGTCATCTTAACTCCACCTCTGTTTTAGAGCTTTTAAAATATACACTCTTCTGTCTTCAACTACAGTAAATCTGTAGCTCCAGCTCACATTTTTCTCTTTAGATCCTAACGTACATTTACTTCTTTTTTTTATTATGTTATGTTAATCACCATACATTACATCATTTTTTGTTTGTTTGTTTTTTGTTTGTTTGTTTGTTTTTTAAAGATTTTATTTATTTATTTGAGACAGAGAGAATGAGAGAGAGAGAGCATGAGATGGGGGAGGGTCAGAGGGAGAAGCAGACTCCCTGCCGAGCAAGGAGCCTGATGCGGGATTGGATCCCAGGACTCCAGAATCATGACCTGAGCCAAAGGCAGTCGCTTAACCAACTGAGCCACCCAGGCGCCCACATCATTTGTTTTTGATGTAGTGTTCCATGATTCATTGTTTGTGTATAACACCCAGTGCTCCATGCAGAACGTGCCCTCTTTAATACCCATCACCAGGCTTTGTGTGCTTCACAGCTTACCCAAATTCACTACACTTCCCAGTCAAACTTATTTTCCATCCCATATTCCCAAAGTTGATTATTGACTCCATCATCAATCCTGCCATCCAAACTAGAGATCTTAGAATCATTCATGACTTTTCTTTATCACTCTCATCAAATTCATTGGATGCTGTGGCATTGCCCAGAAATTTTTATTTTTAACTAGTACCCCAGGTGACCCTCACATAGTGTTTGGTGGGCCTTCTTTAAGAAACACTCCCTGTTCCATGGAAAGGGGGCATCTTTTCCATGTTTATTTTATTTTTCCTGGCTTATTCCCTGGTCTGTAAATATGCTCAAATTATCCCCACTAGAAAGAGAATTCTCACTCAATCTCTTTACCCTGTATTCTTTTATAGCTCAGATCTCCTGAAGAAATAAGCCCATATTGGTTGCCTATTTCCTCATTCTCATTCACTTGTCTTTTCTTTGCAATCCAGTGTTTGTCCCCACCACTCCACATATACTTTTATTACCCTTAAAACAAGCAAGATCCACCAACTAACCCAAACTCTAACCCTCTAATGAAGCCTATAGAGCCCTGTGTGTCTTATTCCACCACCTCTCTTCCACTGTCTGTCTCATTTGCTGCTTTCTTATAGTTTCCTAGTCTTTTCCTAGTCTTTTCTTAAGAAAGTCTCCTAGGCTTTCTTATAGTTTCTTTTTTATTTTATTTTATTTTATTTTATTTTATTTTATTTATTTGAGAGAGAGAGAATGAGAGAGAGAGAGAGAGAGAGAGAGCGCATGAGAAGGGGGAGGGTCAGAGGGAGAAGCAGACTCCCTGCCGAGCAGGGAGCCCGATGCGGGACTCGATCCCGGGACTCCGGGATCATGACCTGAGCCGAAGGCAGTGGCTTAACCAACTGAGCCACCCAGGCGCCCCAGTTTCTTATAGTTTCTTGATATGCAGAACTCTTTCCTTCCTCGGGGCCTTTGCACTGCTCCCATCTGGAACCCTTGCTTCCTCCTCATAGGTTGTCATTTGGATATCAGAGAGAGGCCTCGCTTCCTTACCTGATTTAAGGTAAGGCTCATTATTATTCTCTTTCTTATAATTCCTGTTCTTTTTCTTGAGAGTACGTTGAATAAACTATATCTATCTGTATTATATCATCTATCTATCTATCTATCTATCTATCTATCTATCTATCTATATATCTATCATCTATCTATCCATATATATCTATATCTATATCATCTATTTATCTATCATCTATCATCTGTCATCTATTATCTATCTATATCTATCTATCTATCTATCTATCTATTATCTATCTATCATCTATCATCTATCTATCTATCATCTATCTATCTATCATCGTCCCTCTCTATGAACTTCAAAGGATAGGAGCTGCATTTGTGTAGGTTATCACTATACCAAGACCAGTTCCTGGAACAGTTGCCTTGCTTGTAGAAAAAGTGAATGAATGAAGATGTTTTGTCAGAGGTAACTAATAACCCCTTTGCTTCCAAGTTCTGTGCCTGGATGAAAAAGTGAGCTAGCAGAAAATCTTTGACTCAGCATTCCACACCTCCCCCACCCCCAGATGTTCTGAGTTCCCTGATAATTTTTGTTGCTGTGTCTGATCTCCATGTTAGAAAGGTCTTGGGGAGTTTTGTTTTTAACAATTTCACTCAACAGAAAAACCTAAGTCCAATTTCTTCTTCTGTACAGAAAGATGGTACTGCTGATGTTAAGTGAATGAACTCAAGGGCGAATTACAGTACCTACCAGATGCCATCTTCCTGTGTATTGCTGTGATTTCCAGGTTTCCTTTAGAAATGAAAGTTTTAAGAGTTAGAAGGTTTTGCCTTTCAGCATTCTTCCACATGCCACCTTGGCTCCTGAGTGCAGTGCCTAATAGCGGTTCCTTTCTTTTTCTTTTCTTTTCTTTTCTTTCTTTTTTCTTTCTTTCTGAATTTCACTTTCCTTCTGGGGGGTATAAATATGCTAACAATAAAATATTCAAGTGAGTAATAATGTGTGCAATGTACATTGCCAGCGTTCCTAATAGCTATTAGATGGTGATGGGACTTAACTATTCTGGACGGAGGACTTAAACAATCATTAAAAAAAAGCTGGTGTCTGTCTAGATATCTTAAATGCACACACACACACAATGAAAACTTCAACAAATCATTGTATCTGTCCGTCTAGATGCTTTCTTAACAGATGAGACACTGACACTCTGAGTGAGAATTTGGGTACTTTGTTGTTTCTTTTATTACTTAAGAATGTTTTGAAATGTAATACAAAAGAAATGAAGGTAAAAAATATAATTATTCAAAAAAGGAAAGTGGTCACCATTGTTAAATAACAAGACTAGAAAACCCATGAGAATTACTTGCCTAGAATTAGTTTAGGAGAATGGCTAGGTATGAAATAAACTAATGAATCATTGAAAACTACATCAAAAACTAATGATACAGTGGCTAGCTGAACATAATAAAAAAAGAAAGAAAGAAAAAGAGAAACCAGTGGGAAGGCAGGTGTGACATCATGGCAAGAATGAGTGCTTTGTTTCCAAACTGATGTTAGTTTTCATTCCAATTTGCTACTTTTCTGCTGTGGGACAATTTATACAATCTATTCCAACATCAATTTTTTTGTTTATTTATAAGGAAGAAAAATACATATTCTACTGGGTTACTAGTGAGATTAAAATGAAATATCCATTCCATAAAAAATAAGTTAAATATTAAAAAGAAATATAATATGGCTTGCTATACGCTTACTTGTATGTGCTTTATACACAAAATGCTGAAGAGATACAGGAGGTCTTGAGGTCACACAAGTCAATTGTTAGTATGTCTTTGCTACTCCTTGCAGTTTCCAGTGTCACTGTCAGCTCAATCCAGGTCCTTTATATAGTTTGTCTGAATTATTGGGGATGAATTGTTCCCACTTCTAGGCCTCAATAGCTGATCAGATGAGGACAAAGGGTCATTCATAAATGCACTGAACATCTACCATTCTGTGTTAGGCCTGGTGTGCTAGGTGCCTGAGCCAGTGTGATGAAGACCCAATGCTACCTCATGGACGCACAGAGAAGGTTGTGCCAAAACTCTTAGATTTAGTGATGGGACCAGAAAAAGATTCACAGAGAAGAGTGAATTGGGGAGAAAGGTGGTGAGTTCTAACTTGAACACTAAGGGCTTGCATTTTCAAAGTGCTATTTAGACAGTGATGCCCAATAAACAAATAGGCCCTAGAGACTGGAACAAAGGTAGAGTCCAGAGTCTAAGAAGGACTCCAGAGGCAGGCCCAAAGTAGGACTGAAGTCCTACTATGTGATGTATCTGCTAAGAAAATTTACACAGAAAAGGGGAAATTTCTGAGAATCGAAGTTTAAAGAGGGCTCATGAATTTGGGGTGTATAGTAAGAAATAAAATAGTAAAGGAGAAATGCATTGAGGCCAGAAAACAGCTTTGATGTGATGAGAGATGCTGGGGACAATTGTTCCTCAGAGCAAGGAAGATGAAAATTATCTGCAAGGGCTATGGAATCAAGGGATGTGAGGGGTCGAGGCTGCAAGGGAGCCTGATCTGGGGGGTGTGGGTGGTCAATGAAAAGGGAAAATGTGAGAGAAGAGACTGATAATGCTGGGTATCAAAAGATGGTTCTCCAAATGGAGTTGACTGCAAAAGAAAGCAACAAGAGAAGAGGATAGCTAAGAAGACATGAGATGAGGTGGAACGAAGAGAAAGTAGAGAAAGTTTTACAATACTGGGAGGAGAAGTAATTTGATAAAAATGAAGGGGGCAGAGATGTCACTGGGGGCTTGAAGAGGGTGACACATACTGGGAGCAGTCACTTTAGATAATGCATGATAAAGTTAAGAAAAGATTAAATGAAAAAGGCTGAGTATTCCCTCTGAGGGCCAAATTATAGTTAGCACACATTTTGAGAATCAAAACAGCACAGTTTTATTTTCTTCCAGAAATTCTTGGACAAGAAAAGGGTGATAGGTTGCAAAAGCAGAAATTCTAAGGTCCTAAAAAGTCAATGATTTCAAATGACTAACCATGGAGTCCAGCCTGAGTAGATGTAAAAGTGATGGCCAAAAGGGGAAGAAAAGCCAGGAGAACACAGAAGGTTTTAAAGACATGACACTGCATTGAGATGAATACTTCCATACCCTTGGAAGGAGATATTCCATTTCAAAAGACAGTAATGTTCCCCTTTTCCCCTTACTTGCTTCCCCCTTCCTCACGGGTGATGATTGATGTGGGAAACAAAGGCAGAAGAAAGACTGTTGAATTTCCTAACTACCTAGACCCCACTGACAAGTCTGAAACAGGCAGAGTGACATTCTTCTAGGGACACAGTGCAATGGCCTCCATGTTGACATTTTGCTAAGGGCAAAAGGCAATCCTAGCCCAACCCCCCCCACCTCCGACCCTGTAAGCCTACTTTAACATAAAAATTCCTTAAGAAATTCCTTTATCTCTACCCCCCAAGGTACGTGTTGACAATCATCCCCCAAGCATATGGCCCACCGATATATATCTGAAGGGTCTCATGACTAAGGATTTATTAGACAGTAATAAATGACATTTTCCCAAGAATAGCTAGCCTCCTCAAGGTCCTGGAAACCTTGCTTTCAAATTCCTTAGCGACTTACACTATCCCTAACCCCCTCCCAACTTGAAGGTACAGAATGGGTCACTCCTCATGACCCCAGTTCAGCTCTTTCTGCCCATGGGTCTTGTCCCCGTACTTTAATAAAATCACCTTTTTGTACCAAAGATATCTCAAGAATTCTTTCTTGGCTGTCAGCTTCAAACCCTAACATTCTTTCCTACATTAATGAATTGTAGCCAGAGACACCTGAGAGAAGCCCATATATATATATATATATTTTTTTTTAAATTTTATTATGTTATGTTAGTCACCATACAATACATCATTAGTTTTTGATGTGGTGATCCACGACCCATTGTTTTTGTATAGCACCCAGTGCTCCATGCAGTACGTGCCCTCCTTAATACCCATCACCAGGCTAACCAATACCCCCAACCCCTCCCCTCTAAAACCCTGTTTGTTTCTCAGAGTGGCTTCCCTGGGATGCCCAGGTCTCCCTTACCTTATGCAAATGTCTACACTGCAGGAGAGGATGTTGCACTAATTAAGGGCTTGGGATTGAATAAAGCACATCCATAATGTCTGTCAATGTTAACAAACTACCAAAATCATAAAGGTGATTAATAATAACAATGCTCTCCTGCAAGTAATACAATCTCACACATATACCAAGTCATTGATCTAATCTGTTAGCGTCCTGGAGGATTTAAACAGCCCAAGATGAAAGCTGTGCCTTTTCCATGTCCTGAAAGGTATATATATGCCCTACTGCCTACCTCTCAATATAGAAGGTTATAATTAATCACAGAGATGTGGCTGAATGCAGTACCATTCCTTCTGTTGTTTCTTGCTGCCAGGAAAGAAAACAGCAGCCCCTGAAAGACCTGTAAAAGCATCTCTGTTGCCATGTGAAGCATTGGCTTTAAATCCCTGTTACTCAGTCCTGCCTCCCTGCTGTCTTGGCTTTCCTTTTTCTGTTCTTTCCTTTTCTCTTGGCTTGCCAAATTTGGGCTTAGTTAGTGCTGTGGTGTTAACACTGCAGCTCATAATGAGCCAACTCATGCTGACTCAGAACCAAAGAGCCGGATCAGCACTCTACCTAGAACCAAGGACAAAAGCAGGGGTCAAGATACTTGGGCTAGATATGTTTCCTGGAGTGCCTCTCTTTGTTCAAAATTCTATAGATGCCTGAGGGGAGAAGGCAGAGACAATGTGAGAGGAGATAAACTCCCAAGAGGAAGATTCTATTTCACTAGTAAAGAAAGATTGCAAGTTTTAATCTGGGTGTGTGTATGTGTGAGTATGTTTGTGCATGCATGTATGGTTTTTTTAAAAGATTTTATTTATTTATTTGAGAGAGGGAGAATGGGAGGGATAAAGGAGGGGAGGGTCAGAGGGAGAAGCAGACAACCCCGCTGAGTGAGGACCCAAATGTGGGACTCAATCCTAGGACTCCAGGATCATAACCTGAGCCAAAGGCAATCGCTTAACCAATTGAGCCACCCAGGCGCCCTCATTTTAAACATCTGTTTAAAAAACAGAGTATGTTTTTTAAAACAACTCTGAATATGTAAATTATTTTTAATTGAAAAATTTACTGATATAGTTATAGATTCACATATAATTATAAGAAATAATACAGAGAGATCCTATATTTACTTTCCCAGTTTTCCCTAGTGGTAATATTTTGTGAACTTATAATATCAAAACCAGGATACATTGATACAATGCATATTTCATATTTTCCAGTTTTATTTATACTTATTAGTGTATGTATGTGCATGTGTATGTATTTAGTTATATACAATTTGATTTCATTTTAGGTTTGTATATTATCCACCACAGTTAGGATACTGAAAGTTTTATCATCCCTAGAACACCCCCACCCCCATTTTGCTCTTTCATAACCACATCCACCTTCCCCCACTCCTATCCCCATCCTCATCCTTGCCCCTAAGCCCTGTTAACCTTGTTCTCCATTTCTAAAATTTTGTCATTTCAAAACTGTTATATAAAGGAAATCATACAGCACATAACATATATGATTTTTTTTTTCACTTAGCATAACTCTTTTGAGATCCATTGAAGTAATTGTGTATATCTAGAATTTGTTCCTTTTAGTTACTGAGTAGTATTTCATGGTATGCATGAAACAGATGAATTATTTACCCATTTAACTTACCTATATTGTTATAGGTAGTCTCTTCTTTAGAAGATAAGTGAGTCTCTTCTCTAAAAGAGAAGTGAGTCTTTTCTAGTCAGCATTAAAAGTGTTATGTTTTTTCATCTAATTCACCAATCTGTCTTTTTATTGCTATATTTAAACCATTTATATTGAAGGTAAATATTTGTATGTTGACACTTCAGTCTGCCTTTTTATTGTTAATTTTCTGTTTCTTTCCTCTGGTTCTTGTTCCTTTGTTTCTATTTTCTTGCCTTCCTTGGGTTATTTGAACAATTTTTTTGGATTCAACCTTGATTTATTTATAGTGTTCTTGAGTATATTTCTTTGTATAATTTTTTTTGTGGTCATTCTGGGTATTACAATATAAATATGTGACATTACAGTCTACCAGTATCAACATTTTACTACTTTGTGTTAAGTGCAGAGTTTCACTTCTACCTAGATCTCTTTAATTTCTCCTCTTTTAAATTTCATTGGCTTGAGTATCAGATGGTATTAACAATTTTGTTTCAATCATCAAACATGATTGATTTATGAAACCCATGAAAAGAAGGATAGTTCATTGTATGTACTCACATTCCTGTTATTTCTGTTGTTTCTTCTTTTCTGATGCTCCAAGATATCTTCTCTTATCAGTCTTTTTCCATTTGACAAATTACTTTTGGCAGTCCTTAAGGGTACATTTGCTAGTAAAAAATCTTTTTTTTTTAATCTGAAAATGTCTTTTTTTCTTTTTATTCCTAAAGGGCAGTGTTCCCAGCCATAATATTCATGGTTGATTTATTTCCCTTTCAATTCTTGAAAATGATGTGACATTTTCTTCTTTTTCCCATGGTTTTAGATGAGAAATCTAATGACATTTGAACATTTTCCTCCTACAGGTAATGTATCATCTCTCTCTAGTTTCTTTCAAGATTTTTTAAATTTGTCTTTGGCAGAGATTTCTTTTGGTTTATCCTGTCTGAGGTCCCTCAGGTTCTTGAACTTATAAGTTTGTGTGTGTCATCAAATTTGGGAAGTTTTCAGTTATTTCTTCTTCAAGTACTCATTGAACCCTACTCTCTTCCCTTTTTCTAGGGCTCCAATGACAGAAATGTTTTTTTCATAGTCTTTTAGGTGTCTTAGATTCTGTTTATTTTATTTTTTTACTTTTATTTTATCATGTTAATCACCATACATTACATCATTAGTTTTTGATGTAGTGTTCCATGATTCATTGTTTGCATATAACACCCAGTGCTCCATGCAGAACATGCCCTCTTTAATACCCATCACCGGGCTAACTCAACCTCCCACCCCCCTTCCCTCTAGAACCCTCAGTTTGTTTCTCAGAGTCCATAGTCTTTCATGGTTCTTCTCCCCCTCTGATTTTCCCCGCTTCATTTTTCCCTTCCTACTATCTTTCTTTTTTTTTTTGTAACATATAATATATTATTTGCTTCAGAGGTACAGGTCTATGATTCATCAGTCTTACACAATTCACAGTGCTCACCATAGCACATACACTCCCCATTGTCTAGCACCCAGCCACCTCATCCTTCCCACCCCCCACCACTCCAACAACCTTCAGTTTGATTCCTGAGATTAAGAATTCCTCATATCAGTGAGATCATATGATACATGTCTTTCTCTGATTGACTTATTTTGCTCAGCAAAATACCCTCCAGTTCCATCCACATCGTTGCAAATGGCAAGATTTCATTCCTTTTGATGGCTGTATAATAATTCATTGTATAAATATACCACATCTTCTTTATCCATTCCTCTGTCAATGCACATCTTGGCTCTTTCCATAGTTTGGCTACTGTGGACATTGCTGCTATAAACATTGGGGTGCACGTACCCCTTCAGATCACTATATTCATATCTTTGGGGGTAAATACCCATAGTGCAATTGCTGGATCATATGGTAGTGTTATTTTCAACTTTTTGAGGAATCTCCATACTGTTTTCCAGAGTGGCTGCACCAGTTTGCATTCCCACCAAGAGTGTAGGAGGGTTCCCCTTTCTCCGCATCCTCACCAATATCTGTCGTTTCCTGAATTAATTTTAGCCATTCTGACTGGTGTGAGGTGGTTTCTCATTGAGGATTTGATTTGGATTTCCCTGATGCCGAGTGATGTTGAGCACTTTTTCATGTGTCTGTTGGCCATTTGGATGTCTTCTTTGAAAAAAATGTCTGTTCAGGTCTTCTGCCCATTTCTAGATTGGATTATTTATTCTTTGGGTGTTGAGTTTGATAAGTTCTTTCTAGATTTTGGATACTAGCCCTTTATCTGATATATCATTTGCAAATATCTTCTCCCATTCTGTCGGTTGTTTTTTGGTTTGTTAACTGTTTCCTTTGCTGGGCAAAAGTTTTTTATCTTGATGAAGTCCCAATAGTTCATTTTGCCCTTGCTTCCCTTGCCTTTGGCAATGTTTCTAGGAAGAAGTTGCTGTGGCTGAGGTCGAAGAGGTTGCTGCCTGTGTTCTCCTTTAGGATTTTGATGAACTCCTGTCTCACACTGAGGTCTTTCAACCACTTGGAGTCTATTTTTGTGTGTGGTGTAAGGAAATGGTCCAGTTTCATTCTTCTGCATGTGGCTATCCAATTTTCCCAACACCATTTCTTGAAGAAACTGTCTTTTTGCCATTGGACATTCTTTCCTGCTTTGTCAAAGATTAGTTGACCATAGAGTTGAGGGTCCATTTCTGGGCTCTCTATTCTGTTCCATTGATCTATATGTCTGTTTTTGTGCCAGTACCATGCTGTCTTGATGATGACAGCTTTGTAATAGAGCTGGAAGTCCAGAATTGTGATGCCGCCAGCTTTGCTTTTCTTTTTCAACATTCCTCTGGCTATTCGGGGTCTTTTCTGGTTCCATACAATTTTAGGATTACTTGTTCCATTTCGTTGAAAGAAGTTGATGGTATTTTGATGGGGATTGCATTGAATGTGTAGATTGCTCTAGGTAGCATTGACATCTCCACAATATTTGTTCTTCCAATCCATGAGCATGGGACGTTTTTCCATTTCTTTATGTCTTCCTCAATTTCTGAGTACAGAATCTTTGCCTCTTTGGTTAGATTTATTCCTAGGTATCTTATGGTATCTTATGGTCTTGGGTGCAATTGTAAATGGGATCAACTCCTTCATTTCTCTTTCTTCTGTCTTGTTTGTGCATAAGAATGCCACAGATTTCTGTGCATTGATTTTATATCCTACCACTTACTGAATTCCTGTATGAGTTCTAGCAGTTTTGGGGTGGAGTCTTTTGGGTTTTCTACATAAAGTATCATATCATCTGCAAGGAGTGAGAGTTTGATTTCTTCTTTGCTGATTTGGATGCCTTTTTCTTTTTGTTGTCTGATTGCTGTGGTTAGGTCCTCTAGTACTATGTTGAATAGCAGTAGTGAGAGTGGACATCTCTG
This sequence comes from Mirounga leonina, assembly GCF_011800145.1. Lineage (NCBI taxonomy): Eukaryota > Metazoa > Chordata > Mammalia > Carnivora > Phocidae > Mirounga > Mirounga leonina. The sequence goes on along the minus strand of NW_023270464.1, from coordinate 4,256,831 downwards.
CCGTGTTCCTGACCTTAGGGGAAAACCTCTCAGTTTTTCCCCATTGAGAATGATATTCACTGTGCGTTTTCCATAGATGGCTTTTATGATATTGAGATTTGTACCCTCTATCCCTATATTATGAAGTGTTTGAATCAAGAAAAAAATGCTGTACCTTGTCAAATGCTTTTTCTGCATCTATTGAGATGATCATTTGGTTCTTATTCTTTCTTTCATTAATGTATTGTATCACACTGACAGATTTGCAGATGTTGAACCACGTTTGCATGCGAGGAATACCTCGTTCTGGTGAATAATCATTTTAATGTACTATTGGATCCTATTGGTTAGTATTTTGGTAAGAATTTTTGCATTCATGTTCATCAGGGATATTGGTCTGTAATTCTCCTTTTTGATGGGATCTTTGTCTGGTTTTGGGATCAAGGTAATGCTGGCCTCATAAAATGAGTTTGGAAGTTTTCCTTCCATTTCTGTTTTTTGGAACAGTTTCAGAAGAATAGGTATTACTTCTTCTTGACATGTTTGGTAGAATTCCCCTGAGAAGCCATCTGGCCCTGGGCTTTTGTTTGTTGGGAGATTTTGATGACTGCTTCAATTTCCTTAGTGGTTATAGGTCTGTTCAGGTTTTCTATTTCTTCCTGGTTCAGTTTTGGTAGTTGATACATCTCTAGGAATGCATCCATTTCTTCCAGATTATCTAATTTGCTGGCATAGAGTTGCTCATAATATGTTCTTATGATTGTTTGTATTTCTTTGGTGTTTGTTGTGATCTCTCCTCTTTCATTCATGATTTTGTTGATTTGGGTCATTTCTCTTTTCTTTTTGATAAGTCTGGCCAGCAGTTTATCAATCTTGTTAATTCTTTCAAAGAACCAGCTCCTAGTTTCGTTGATCTGTTTTACTGTTCTTTTAGTTTCTATTTCATTGATTTCTGCTCTGATCTTTGTGATTTCTCTTCTCCTGCTGGGTTTAGGCTTTATTTGCTGTTCTTTCTCCAGCTCCTTTAGGTGTAGGGTTAGGTTGTGTACTTGAGACCTTTCTTGTTTCTTGAGAAACGCTTGTATTGCTATATACTTTCCTCTTAGGACTGCCTTTGCTGCATCCCAACGATTTTGAACAGTTGTGTTTTCATTTTCATAGGTTTCCATGAATTTTTTAAATTCATCTTTAATTTTCTGGTTGACCCATTCATTCTTCAGTAGGATGCTCTTTAGCCTGCATGTATTTGAGTTCTTTCCGACTTTCCCCTTGTGATTGAGTTCTAGTTTCAAAGCATTGTGGTCTGAAAATAGGCAGGGAATGGTCCCAATCTTTTGGTACCAGTTGAAACCTGATTTGTGACCTAGGATGTAATCTATTCTGGAGAATGTTCCATGGGCACTAGAGAAGAATGTGTTGCTTTGGGATGGAAGGTTCTGAATATGTCTGTGAAGTCCATTTGGTCCAGTGCGTCATTTAAAGTCTTTATTTCCTTGTTGATCTTTTGCTTAGATGATCTGTCCATTTCAGTGAGGGGGGTGTTAAAGTCCCCCACTATTATTGTGTTGTTGTCTATGTGTTTCTTTGTTTTTGTTATTAATTGGCTTATGTAATTAGCTGCTCCCATGTTAGGGGCATAGATATTTACAATTGTTAGATCTCCTTGTTGGGCAGACCCTTTAAGTGTGATATAGTGTCCTTCCTCATCTCTTATTATAGTCTTTGGTTTAAAATCTAAATTGTCTGATATAAGGATTGCCACCCCAGCTTTCTTTTGATGTCCATTACCATGGTAAGTGGTTTTCCATCCCTTCACTTTCAATCTGGGGGTGTCTTTTGGTCCAAAATGAGTCTCTTGCAGACAGCATATTGATGGGTCTTGTTTTTTTTTATCCAATGTGATACCCTGTGTCTTTTGTTTGGGGCATTTAGCCCATTTACATTCAGGGTAACTATTGAAGGATAGGAATTTAGTGCCATTGTATTGCCTGTAAGGTGACTGTTACTGTATATTGTCTGTGTTCCTTTCTGGTCTATGTTGCTTTTAGGCTCTCTCTTTGCTTAGAGGACCCCTTTCAAGATTTCTTGTAGGGCTGGTTTCGTGTTTGCAAATTCCTTTAGTTTTTGTTTGCTCTGGACGTTTTTTATCTCTCCTTCCATTTTCAATGACAGCTGAGCTGGATATAGTATTCTTGGCTGCATATTTTTCTCATTTAGTGCTCTGAAGATATCCTGCCAGTCCTTTCTGGCCTGCCAGGTCTCTGTGGATAGGTTTGCAGCCAATCTAATGTTTCTACCACTGTAGATTACAGACCCTTTGTCCCAAGCTGCTTTCCGCATTTTCTCTTTGTCTCTGAGACTTGTAAGTTTTACTAGTAGATGTCAGGGTGTTGACTTATTTTTATTGATTTTGAGGGGGGTTCTCTGTGCTTTTTGGATTGATGCCTGTTTCCTTCCCCAAATTAGGGAAGTTCTCTGCTATAATTTGCTTCAATATACCTTCTTACCTTCTCTCTCTTTTTCTTCTGGGATCCCAATTATTCTAATATTGTTTCATCTTATGGTATCACTTATCTCTCGAATTCTGTCCTCGTGATCCTGTAGTTGTTTATCTCTCTTTTTCTCAGCTTCTTTATTTTCCATCATTTGGTCTTCTGTATCACTAATTCTCTCTTCTATCTCATTTATCCTAGCAGTTACAGCTCCCATTTTGATTGCACCTCATTAATAGCCTTTTTGATTTCAACTTGGTTAGATTTTAGTTCTTTCATTTTTCCAGAAAGGGTTTCTCTAGTATATTCCACGTTTTTTTCAAGTCCAGCTAGTATCTTTATGATCGTCATTCTGAACTCTAGTTCTGACATCTTACTAATGTTCGTATTGATTAGGTCCCTGGCAGTCAGTACTGCCTCTTGTTTTTTTTTTTTTTTTTTTTTTTTTTTTTTTTTTTTTGAGGTGAGTTTTTCCACTTTTCATTTTGTCCAGAGAGAATAGATGAATGAGATAACAAAATGCTAACAGGGTAAACAGCGACCCCAGAAAAATATACACTAAACAAATCAGAAGAGGCCTGAAACCAGGGGAAAAGAAAGGGAAAGAAAGAAGAAAGAAAAAAAAGGAAAAAAAAAGAATATGATCATATATGTTTGGGCTGGTGAATAGATCAGTGCCACACACTAGATTTTCAGCAATTTTGATCTGTTAGAAGAAACTCCTCCCAAAATTTTAAAGAGAGAAAAACCTATATATGTATAAAAATAAGGGTAAATATGATGAAGGGATAGAGTATTAATGTAAAGATGAAAATTATAAAAGATTTTATAAAAGGAATTGATAAGAAGTTGGTTGAAAAATGGGAGAAGAGAAATTTAAAAAAATGGGGAGAGAATGTGATCAGGCAGGAGACTAGAACAAAGCATACACTAGAGATTTAAGGTATATTTTGATCTGTTAGAAGAAACTGTAACCCCAAATTTTAAAGAGAGAACAACTACAATGAAGGGATAGAATACAATTCTAAAAAGGAAAAATAAAAAAGATTTTTTAAAAAGGGATTGATAAGATGGTTGAAAAAGGGAAAAAGCAAACTTCAAAAAAAATAGAAAAAGAAAAAAAGGAAAATTAAAAAAATTAACTTCGAAAGAATAAGGAATCAGTGGATAAAAAGCCATGAATTCTATGTGCTGTATTCCCCTAGCGCTGGAGTTCTGCCATTCTCATTGATTGGTAAACTTGGTCTTGGCTGGCTGTTCTTGCTGATCTGGGGGAGGGGCCTGTTGCAGTTGTTCTCAAATTTCTTTGCCAGAGGTGGAATTGCCACACCCTTGCTGGGGCTGGGCTAAGTAATCTGCTCAGGTTTGCTCTCGGGAGTTTTTGTTCCCTGCAAGCTTTCTGTACAGCTTTGGAGGATGAGAGTGAAAGTGGTAGCCTCCCAATCTCTGCCCTGGAGGAGCAGAGAACTCAGGGCCCCACTCCTCAGTGAACCCCCAGAGAAAAGCAGTCAATCACTCCCATCTTCCCGGTCTCTGGCTGCACTGTGTGCTCACCTGGCCTGTGACCGAGCATTTCTCTCTCTGGCACATGACCCCGTGTGGAGTCTCCAAACCCAGCAGAGTCCTGCAGTATGCTCCCATGCCGCTCCTCCCGGTGGAGGAAGTGGGTCTCCCCGGATCTGCCACCTGTTGGATCCCTGCTGGAAGAGCAGTGGCCTGACTGTGCTGTAGATCATGGTTTATGGCAACCCTGAGCTGAGAGCCCACTCCTTGGCTCCATCTTTGCAGCCAGCTTCCCTGCTCTGATCCTTGGGAGCTCTGCCACACTCATGCATCCCCAGTCTTTCTGTGACTCTGAGGGTCCTGAGACCACGCTGCCCCATCGAGGTTTCCATCCCCTGCTTAGCCACTGGAGCGACGTCCGTCAGTGGAGCAGACTTTTAAAATTTCTGATTTTGTGCTCTGCTGCTCTATCACTTGTGGGTAGCCAGCTGAGGAGGCTCCCTCCTCCTGTGGTCTATCCTCCCAAATATGGCCTTGGATTCACTTCTCCGCACGTCCTACCTTCCAGAAAGTGGTCGCTTTTCTGTTCAGAGAGTTGCTGCTATTCTTTTCTTCAATCTCCTGTTGAGTTTGTAGGTGTTCAGAATGGTTTGATCCCTATCTAGATGAATTCCTGGGACCAGACAAAATTTAGATCTCCTACTCCTCCGCCATCTTGCTCTTCCCACTCTGTTTATTTTTTCAAGTCTATTTCTCTCTGTTGTTTAGATCATCTGTCCAAATTGGGCAAACTATATCCTCCAGTTCTGTAATTCTACCCTCTGTCATTACCATTATACTAGTGAGCCCAATCAGTGAGGTTTTTTTTTTTTTTTTAATTGCTATTGTATTTTTCAGTTCTTTAATTTCCATTTTGGTCTATTTTTGTAATTTATATTTCTTTGGTGAGATTTTGTAATTGTTTTTATTTGCTTAAGAAAATTTGTTATTAATTGTTGGAGCATTTTTATAGCAGCTGTTTTAAAATCCTTATCAGATAATTTCAACTTATTCAATTTCAGATCTTATTCATCTCAGTGTTAATGTCAGTTGATTGTCTTTTCTCATTCCAGTTGTGTTCTTAGTTTGTGACATGGCAGGTAATTTTTTTGTTGTATTCTTTTTTTAAAAAAACATTATTTATTTATTTGACAGAGAGAGAGAACGAGAGAGGGGACACAAGTAGGGGGAGTGGAAGAGGGAAAATAAGGCTTTCCACCAAGCACGGAGCCTGATGTGGGGCTCATCCCAGGACCCTGGGATCATGACCTGAGCCAAAGGCAGACGCTTAATGACTGAGCCATGCAGGCACCGCTTTTTGTTGTATTCTTGACAATTTGTCTATTGTGTTAGGAGACTCTTTAAATCTTACTTAAATGTTTAATTTTAACAGGCAGTTACCCTGTCTAGGTTTAATACAGAAGTTCTGGCTTACTTTTCCAGGCTGTGGTTTCACATCAGTTTTATTTCAGAGCCTTGTCTTAGGTCTTCTTGATTCATCTACTGGTGTTGGGGCTTCCACTCCCTCTTAGTGTTGCCTGAGGGAGTGGAATAGGTTTCCCCAGACTGAACTACTAAGTGTCTTAGACGAAGAAGAGTCTCAGGCCCATGGTGACAAAGAAGCTTCCTGGACTGGGTCACCTGTCATGGTGGCATTTTTCTGCTGGTTCTGCCCACCCAACAAGTATGTCAGGGAATCTCAACATAGTGGGGTCTTTTGTTTGTATTTTCCCTAGACTGTAAACCTACATAGGGAAAACCAAGACTAGTAGACAGTAGTTGTGCAGCTGTCACTCTTGTGAATGGCACAGGATAGACTGTGTAAGGAGGCAATTGTGGTGGGATGGTTGTGTTATTGTTCTCCAACACCCAGAGTCTTTTTGAAATTTAGCTTATCCATGTGACTCACCTGGCTAACAAAACACAAGCAGGAATGAGTGTCACCTACAGGTGGAAGCATTGAGAGCCAGGAGGATCTTTGCTTCTCACTCTTCCCTCTGTCACAGTCACTGATGATGTTTCAGATGGTGGCTGTTCCATCAGCCCACATCCCACAGTGGGAATGATGACAGCTCAGAGCAGAGCCCACGCAGATCTAGGAAAGCACATTGATGTGAGTGATATAAATGAGCAGGACCCTTTGTGTGAATCGTGAAGATTTGCGGTGTTTTTTGTCACCATGGCATCACTTAGCCTACTCTGCAGTGAATTTTGCTTAAAGGAAAAATTGAGTGAAGAAGCAAATCCTGATAACCCTGGAGGGTACTAGAAATGCACAAAACCATGTACCTTAACAATTACATAAATTAAGCAGTTCGTTAATTCAGCTTGTGTTCTTTTTTTTTTTTTTTAAGATTTTATTTATTTATTTGAGACAGAGAGAATGAGAGAGAGAGAGAGCACATGAGAGGGGGGAGGGTCAGAGAGAGAAGCAAGCTCCCTGCCGAGCAGGGAGCCCGATGCGGGACTCGATCCAGGGACTCCAGGATCATGACCTGAGCTGAAAGCAGTCGCTTAACCAACTGAGCCACCCAGGCACCCCAGCTTGTGTTCTTTAGTTAAACATAACAAATGGGGTTTTACTTTACAGAAATGAAAATCTGTAAGTTTGGTTTGATAGCATCTGTCTATATTAGGCTACCTAAATAGTCTATAAAGATATTTGCAATGTAGTGTGCTTTCCAGTAGGAGAACAGAGAAATGAAGCTATTTCCAGAGAAATCTTTATTTCTGCTTCCACCTGCTCTGGTCTGAATATTCTCCCCTCCGTCCCCCGCCAAATTCATTTGTTGAGCTCTAAAGCCCAATGTAATGGTATTAAGATGTGGGGGTCTTTGGGAGATGATTAGGTCATGAGGACTCCGCATATTAATTATGAGATTAATGCCCTTAAAAAAGAAGCCCAAAAGTGTTCCTATACCTTTAACCATGTAAGAATGTAGCAAGAAGTTTTCATCTGCAACCTCAAAGAGGACTGTCACCAGAAGCTGACTATGCTAGTACTCTGATCTTGGCCTCCCAACTTCCAAAACTGAGAAAAAAATGTCTGGTGTTTATAAGCCACCAGTCTCTGGTATTTTGTTATAGCAGCCTGAATGGACTAAGACACCACCCCAGAACAGACTCCAGCATTAAGGATTATTATTATTGACTTCATGGCTTTATGCTTATCCCTCAGTTTTTGTTATCTGTAGCATTTTCATTTCTTTGTCAGTCTTCTGCAAATTTCTGCCTCCATTTAATAGCCTTGCATTGAGACCTCCACAGGTTAGTGGAGTTCAGATTGTACCAGACCATAAGTACAGCCTCCAGGTATGAACAAAATCATAGTCGGGGAAACTGGTTATCATCCAGAAAGAAATCAGTTTTCCTCTGGGAAGTCTTAAGAAACTCACAGAAATTATATTATTGCCAGATGATGTTTATTAAATTAAGATGGCTTTGACACATTTTTCCAATGCTCCTAATGTAATTTGTACTGAAGAAAAGATATCCTGGTCTTTTCAAGAAGATGAAAAAATAATTTAGTCAAATTGTTAGAAAGAAATCTATACCTTTTTACAATATTGAATGTGTGAAAGTGAAATCACTTTAAAATGAAATAAAATGACACATGTACCTCTGAATTAGGAAACAACAAAAACCTTTTTCCCCTTAAGCCCCTGGGCCAAACTCTGGTGCTATCTCTCAGCACCATTTTCTACTGAAGACACCTGGGACATCCAGCTCATTATTTTTCCCTCTTTCTATCTTTATTCTATGCTGCTACCACCTACTATTCACTCTTGAGGTTCCTATTTCCCCTAAGTCTAGCAATGGAGTAAGTTTCTTTTTCTGAATCTACTGGTCTTTTCCTGCTGTTCTGTTAAGGCATATTATAGACTTTTTTATTTTAAGAATTTTATTATCTCTGAGGTATAAATAAGGAGAAATAAAGCAAAAAATACAAAAATTTGGGCAAATGTCAACATGTAAGTAGTCTCACAATATCTCTATAGTTATTTTCTGTCTTGGAAATAATGTAGATGGAAGTGGATGTGTCAGCCCCTTCACTTCATTCCTTGGTCGTACTCCCTTCTTTAATCCTTAAGGAAAAGCCTTAATTTCTTTCTCAGTTCACTTATTCCTATCCATGTGTTAATTTCCTTTGTGAGTTTTGAGCTTTTTGAGAGTAAGTGCTATTTCTTTCCCATATTTCGATCTCTAGGACCTAGCCCAGTGCCCAGGAAATATTAGCTGCTCAACAAATGTTTATTAAGTATAATGCATTCTTTCTGTGGGTGCATTCTCTCATTAACTAACTGTAATTAAAAGTTTACAACTGGAATGATAAGAGTGAGGAGCTCCATAAATCAACGTTTCCATACAAGAAATGAACACAATGGCAGAAACTATGAAAACCAACTTTAAAAGAACCCTTGGAGAGGAGCTAAGATGGCAGAGGAGTAGGGGACCCTAAATTTGTCTTGCCCTTGAATACAACTAGACAGTTATCAAATCATTCTGAATACCTGAGAAGTCAATTGGAGGTCTGAGAAAACAAATACTTCAAGTCTACAACTAGAAAAGTGATCACTATTTGAAATGTAGGAAGTGCAGAGACTTGAACGCGGTGTGATATAGCTGAGGATGTGGTGGCCAGGAGGGAGCCTGCTTAAGGGGGCCACCACAGAGTATTATAAGCAGAAGAGCACAAAATTAGAACTTTTAGAAGTCTGCTACAGTGGGGGACATGCCTGGCTTAAAGGTGTTCACGTGGCAAAGTAGGGCACAATCCCTGGTGTAACATCATGATCTGAGGATCCCCTGGGTTGCAAGAAGAACGGGTGGCACTTAAGTGGGGCATGGTTCCCAGGCATAGGAGTGTGGAAGCTGGCTGAGAACAGTGTGTCTAGGTGCTGGCTTTCTGCTCTGTGTTACCATAAATTGTGAACAGCTGTGTAGTCATGTGACCACTTTTCTGGGACTGGTCCAACAAAAGGTAGGAGTGTGGTGAGGTCTTCCCCAGGAAGAAGAGCAGGGGTCTCTGCCATGGGAGTCCCTAAAATTTGGAGTTTTGAAACTCAGCTGTGTGCCTGATCTAAAAAAAAGCACAGACACAGGCAGGATGAACACAGAGTTCTGACAGAAACTGGGGAGACAAGAGTGATTGATTTCTCCTCAGTGAGGGCTCACTGAAGAGTGGGGGGCAAGAATTCTCAGCTCTCAGGCTAGAGAGTGGGCACAGCCATATTGCCCATCAGTGCTGAAATCCTTCAGGGAGCAAAACAACACCATCTAGTGGAGTCTGGAGCCTCTTAGACAAAGCCCTGCCTCCTTGCACACTGGAAGTGCTTTCCATTAGGGCAAATCCACCTGAGAATGAGTGCAACAAGCTCCTCCCCCAGAAGACCAGCACAAACAAATTGTTCACACCAAGTTTACTGATCACAGAGGACTGCAAAGTTTCAGCTCTAGGGGAAAATAGTATCTAGCATCCTTTATACTTTTATTCTTCAGGTTTTTATTATTATCTTTTCAGTAATTTTCTTATTTTTTAAATTCTTTTTTAATTTTTACTTTTATATATAATTTATATACATTTTATTTGTTTCCTTGTGAAAGGATATATATATATATATCTTGCTTTCTTATTTTGTGATCTAGTTTCTTTTAACAGGCAGACCAAAACACACCCAGGATCTAGTTTTTGTTTGTTTGTTTGTTTTTGCTGTTGGTGTTATAGTTGTTTTGTTGTTGTTGTTTTTCTTTTTCTTTCTTCTTTTCTTTTCTGGACAAAATGACGAGATGGAGAAATTCACCCCAAAAGAAAGAACAGGAGGTAGTACTCACAGCCAGGAATTTAATCAATACTGATAAAAGTAAGATATCTCAAATAAAATTAAAAACAATGATTATAAGGATATTAGCTGGACTTGAAAAAAGCATAGAAGACACTAGAGAATCCTTTATTATAGAGATAAAAGAACTAAAAACTAATCAGGTTGAAATTAAAAATGCTATAACCAAGATGAAGGCCCAAGTGGAGGCCATAAAAAGGAGGCTGAACAAAGCATAGGAGTGAATCAGTGATGTAGAAGATAAAATTATGGAAAATAAGGAAGCTGAAAAGAAGACGGAAAGAAAACTAGTAGATCACAAAGGGAGACTTAGGGAACTCAGTAATTCCATAAAATGAAATAATATCCCCATTATAGGAGTCCCAGAAGAAGAATGGGAAAGAGGGCAAAGGATTATTTGAACAAATTATAGCTAAGAACTTCCCTAATCTGAGGAACAAACAGGCATTCAAGCCCAAGAGGCACAGAAAACACCCATCAAAATCAACAAAAATAGGTCAACACCACAACATATTATAGTGACACTTGCATATTACAATGATAAAGAGAAAATTCTGCAAGCAGCTTAGGACAACAGATCCTTAACCTACAAAGATATACATATAAGGCTGGCATTGGATCTGTCCACAGACCTGGAAGGCCATAAAGGAAAGCCATGATATATTCAACATGCCACATGGAAAAAATATGCAACCAAGAATACTTTATCCAGCAAGGCTGCCATTCAGAATAGAAGGAGAGATAAAGAAGTTCTAAGATAAACAAAAACTAAAGGAATTTGTAAACACTAAACCACACTGCAAGAAATATTCAAGGGGATCCTTTGAGCAGAGAGAAAAAAGTAACTAAAACCAGGAGGGCACAGAGACAATCTACAGGAACAGTAACTTTACATGTAATACAATAGCACTAAATTCATATCTTTCAATAATTACTCTGAATGTAAATGGACTAAATGTTCCAATCAAAAGACATAAAGTATCAGGCGCCTGGGTGGCTCAGTTGGTTAAACGACTGCCTTCGGCTCAGGTCATGATCCCAGAGTCCTGGGATCGAGTCTGGCATTGGGTACCCTGCTTGACAGGGAATCTGCTTCTCCCTCTGCCCCCACCCTGCTCTTGTGCTCTCTCTCTCTCAAATAAATAAATAAAATCTTAAAAATAAAAGACATGGGTATCAGAATAAATAATAAAAAAAAAAGACCCATCAATATGCTCCTTACAAGATATTCATTTCAGACCGACAGGCACCTCCAGATTGAAGGTGAAAGAGTGGAGAACCATTTACCATACTGATGGATATCAAAAGAAAGCTGGAGTAGCCATCCTTATATCAGACAAATTAGATTTTAAACCAAAGACTGTAATAAGAGATGAAGAAGGACACTATATTATAATAAAGGGGTCTATTCAACAAGAAGATCTAACAATTGTCAATATTTGTGCCCCTAACTTGGGAACACACAAATATATAAATAAATTAATAAAAAACTTAAAGAAACTCATTGATAATAATACAATAATAGTAGGAGACTTTAACACCCCACTCAGCAACAGACAGATAATCTAGCAGTAAATCAACAAGGAAACAAAAGCTTTGAATGACAGTCTGGACCAGATGGATTTAACAGATATATCCAGAACATTTCATCCTAAAACAGCGGAATACAAAATCTTTTCTTCTTTTTTTTATTAAATTCAATTAGCCGACATATAGTACATCATTAGTTTCAGATGTAGTGTTTAAAAATTCATCAGTTGCATGTAACACCCAGTGCTCATGCATCATGTGCCCTCCTTAATCCCCATTACCTAATTACCTCATTCCCCCACCCAACTCTCCTCCAGCAACCCTCAGTTTGTTTCCTATAGTTAAGAGTATCTCATGGGTGGGGGGAGGAGCAAGATGGCAGAGGAGTAGGAGACCTAAATTTCATCTGGTCCCAGGAATTCAGCTAGATAGGGATCAAACCAATCTGAACACCTACAAACTCAACAGGAGATCGAAGAAAAGAATAGCAGCAACTCTCTGAACAGAAAAGCGACCACTTTCTGGAAGGTAGGACGTGCGGAGAAGTGAATCCGAGGTGATATTCAGGAAGATGGATGGGGGGGGAAGGGGGCTCTGTCAGCTGCTACCAGCAAGTGATAGAGCAGCGGAGCTCAAAATTGGAACTTTTAGAAGTCTGTTCCACAGAGGGACGTCACTCCAGTGGCTAAACGGGGGGTGAAAACCTCGCTGGGGCAGTGTGGTCTCAGGACCCTCAGGGTCACAGAAAGACCGGGGGTGCCTAAGTACAGCAGAGCTCCAAGGTATTGGAACAGAGAAGCCAGCTGCAGAGACGGGGCTGAGGAGTGGGCTCTCAGCTCAGCGTTGCCATAAACTGTGATCCACAGCACAGTCGGGCCACTGCTCTTCCATCAGGGAGCCAACAAGTGGCAGATCAGGGACACTCCCCTTACTCTCCTGGGAGGAGTGGCATGGGAGCACACCGCAGGACTCTGCTGGGTTTGGAGACTCCACATGGGGTCGTGTGCCAGAGAGAAAAATGCTGGGTCACAGGCCGGGTGAGCACAGAGTGCAGCCTGAGACCAGGGAGACAGGAGTGATTGATTGCTTTTCTCTGGGGGTTCACTGAGGAGTGGGGCCCTAAGGTCTCAGCTCCTCTGGAGCAGAGAATGGGAGGCTACCATTTTCACTCTCATCCTCCAAAGCTGTATGGAAAGCTCTCAGGGAACAAAAGCTCCTGAGAGCAAACCCGACTGGATTACTTAGTCCGGACCCTGGCAAGGGTGGGGCAATTCCGCCTGCAGCAAAGACATTTGGGAACCATGGCAACAGGCCCCTCCCCCAGAAGATTAGCAAGAACAGCCAGCCAAGACCAAGTTTACCCACTAATGAGAACGGCAGAATTCCAGCACTAGGGGAATACTGTACATAAAATTCATGGTTTTTGTCCCATGATTCTTTAGTCTTTCAAAGTTAATTTTTTTAACTTTCTGTTTTTTTTGAATTGTTCTTTTTCCATTTTTCAACCAACATCTTATCAATCCCTTTAAAAAAAATCTTATTTAGGGGGAGAAGGAAAGATGGTGGAGGAGTAGGGGACCCTATTTCAACTGGTCCCTGGAATTGAGCTGGATATCTACCTGACCACTCTGAGCACCCATGAAACCAGCCTGAGATGTAAGAAGATCTGGATCTCTACAAACAGAATATTGCAGGTGGTTGGTTTTGAGGTACGAAGCGGGGAGCCCTGATTCTGCAGGCAGATATCTGAGGATAAACAGCAGCAGATGGGAGCCTGTCTGTGGGGATCCTACACTGCCTGTGAGCAACAGCCTTGTGTGCTGCAGACGGGGCACAGACTCAAAGACCGGTAGCAGCGGGGAAAAGACTTTAGGGCAGGCCCTGGGGCGGAAACCCGGAAAGGCGGGGTTATGTGGGTGAAGTGGGAGCAGCTGGTGGTTTTAGAAGCACAAAGGGCAGAGATGTGCCTCGACCTGGTGGCAGGACTGGGGGCGCTGCAGAGGGGCGCACAACCTAGGATGCTGCAGTTTATAGCAGCACAGACAGAAACTGAGACAGTGTGGCCTAGAGAGCTCACTGAAGAAAAGACTGTGAACGCTCTGCTCTGAGGCACAGGGTTGGAAAGATTCTCTTCTGCTCTGACTTGCAGAAGAGACGCAGAAAGCCACCAAGGAAAGAAGCCAGAGAACAAAGCCCCAAAAACTGATTCCCGCCAAGCTCATCCCCTGCCACAGAGGGGCAGGGCAACTCCGCCCAAACAGGGTTGCCTGAGTAACAGAGCGGCAGGCCCCTCCCCCAGGCGACAGGCTGGGAAAACAAGAGGCCAGCAACCCTAAGGTCCCAAGAAAACAGGTGCATCTTGCTTGGGTTGTGGTCAATAATTTGGACTCTAAACATTCCCTCAAACACTCATCAACAGAATGACTAGGAGGAGGAGACCCCAAAATAGAAAACACTCAGAGATTATGACTTATGCTACAGATTTACAAAAGGATGCAGATATAACCAAGATGTCGGAGATGGAATACAAGCTAGCAATTGTGAAGACAATGGCTAGAATGGAGAAATCAATTAATGGCACCATAGAGTCTCTAAGGGCAGAAATGAAAGCTGAATTGGCAGAACTTAAAAATGCTATCAGTGAGATCAAATCCAATCTAGATAATCTAACAGCTAGGGTAAGTGATGCAGAAGAATGAATAAGCGACCTGGAAGACAATATAATAGATAAAAAGGGAAAAGAGGAGGCCAGGGAAAAACAACTCAGAATCCATGAAAATAGAATCAGAGAAATAAGTGACACCATGAAGCGTTCCAATGTCAGAATCATTGGAATCCCGGAGGGAGTGGAGAGAGAGAGACTAGAAGATGTATTTGAGTAAATCATAGCTGAGAACTTCCCTAATCTGGGGAATGAAACAAACATTCGAGTCCTAGAGGCAGAGAGGACCCCTCCCAAGATCAAGGAAAACAGGCCAACACCCCGGCATGTAATAGTAAAACTTGCAAATATTAGAACCAAGGAAACCATCTTAAGGGCAGTTAGGGGGAAGAGATTCCTTACGTACAGAGGGAGGAACATCAGAATAACGTCAGACCTATCCACAGAGACCTGGCAAGCCAGAAAGGCCTGGCAAGACATATTCAGGGTACTAAATGAGAAGAACATGCAGCCAAGAATACTTTATCTGGCAAGGCTTTCATTTAGAATGGATGGAGAGATGCAGAACTACCACAACTGGCAAAAACTGAAAGAATATGTGACCACTAAGCCAGCCCTGCAAGAAATATTAAGAGGTGTTCTATAAAAGGAGAAAGACTCCAAGAGTGATATAGAAAAGAAATTTACAGGGACAATCCATAAAAACAATGTCTTCACAGGCAACATGATGACAATTAATTCATATCTTTCAATAATCACTCTCAACGTAAATGGCCTAAACGCTCCCATAAAACAGCACAGGGTTGCAGATAGGATAAAAAGACAGGACCCATCCATATGCTGTCTACAAGAGACTCATTTTGAACCTAAAGATACATCCAGACTGAAAGTGAAGGGATGGGGATCCATCTTCCATGCCAGCGGACCTCATAAGAAAGCTGGGGTAGCAATTCTTATATAGACAAATTAGATTTTAAACTAAAGTCTGTAATTAGAGACACACAAGGACAATATCATTCTTAAAGGGTTTATCCAACAAGAAGATCTAACAATTGTAAATATCTATGCCCCCAACATGGGAGCAGCCATCTACATAAGCCAACAGTTAACCAAAATAAAGAGTTGTATTGATAATAATACGTTAATTTTAGGAGAACTCAATACTCCACTCTCAGCAATGGACAGATCATCTAAGCAGAAAATCAACAAGGAAACAAGAGTTTTGAATGATACACTGGACTAATGGACCTCATAGATATATACAGAATATTCCACCCTAAAACAACAGAATACTCATTCTTCTGGAGTGCACATGGAATTTTCTCCAGAATAGACCATATATTGGGTCACAAATCAGGTCTCAACAGATACCAAAAGACTGAGATTATTCCCTGCATACTTTCAGACCACAATGCTTTAAAACTGGAACTCAATCACAAGAAAAAATTTGGCAGAAATTCAAACACTTGGAAGTTAAAGACCACTCTGCTCAAGAATGTTTGGGTCCACCAAGAAATCAAAGAAGAAGTTAAACAATTTATGGAAACCAATGAGAACAAAAACATATTGGTCCAAAATCTATGGGATACTGCAAAGGCGGTCTTAAGGGGGAAATACACAGCCATCAAAGCCTCACTCAAAAAATTAGAAAAATCCCAAATTCACCAACTGACTCTACACCTTAGAGAACTAGAGAAAAAGCAACAAACGATGCCTAAGCCACACATTAGAAGAGAAATAATTAAAATTAGAGCAGAAATCAATGAATTAGAAACCAGAAACACAGTGGATCAGATCAATGAAACTAGAAGCTGGTTCTTTGAAAGAATTAATTAGATCAATAAACCACTGGCCAGACTTATCCAAAAGAAAAGAGAAAGGACTCAAATTAATAAAATTATGAATGAAAGGGAGAGAGCACGACTAACACCAAGGAAATAGAAATAATTATTAGAAATTATTATCAACAAATATATGCCAATAAACTGAGCAATCTGGATGAAATGGAGGCCTTCCTGGAAACCTATAAGCTGCCAAGACTGAAACAGGAAGAAATTGACAACCTGAATAGGCCAATAACCAGTAACGAGATTGAAGCAGTGATCAAAACCTCCCAAAAAACAAGAGTCCAGAGCCTGATGGATTCCCTGGGGAATTCTACCAAATATTCAAAGAGAAATAATACCTATTCTATTGAAGCTGTTTCAAAAAATAGAAACAGAAGGAGAACTTACAAACTCATTCTATGTGGCCAGCATTACCTTAATCCTCAAACCAGGCAAAGACCACATGAAAAAGGAGAATTTCAGACTGATATCCCTGATGAATACAGATTCCAAAATCCTCACCAAAATCCTAGCTAATAGGATTCAACAATACATTAAAAGGATCCTCCACCACAACCAAGTGGGATTTATCCCTGGGATGCAAGGGTGGTTCACCATTCGCAAATCAATCAATATGATAGAACACATTAATAAGAAGAGGGAGAATCATATGGTCATCTCAACTGATGCAGAAAAGCATTTGACAAAATGCAACTTCCTTTCCTGATTAAAACTCTTCAGAGTATAGGGATTGAGGGAACATTCCTCAAGTTCATAAAATCCATCTATGAAAAACTCACAGCGAATATCATCCTCAATGGGGAAAAGCTGAGAGCCTTTCCCTTAAGATCAGGAACACGTCAAGGATGCCCACTCTCACCACTATTGTTCAACATAATACTAGAAGTCCTAGCCACAGCAATCAGACAACAAAAAGAAATAAAACGTATTCAAATTAGCAAAGAAGAAGTCAAACTCTTTCTTTTCGCAGACGACATGATAGTTTATGTGGAAAACCCAAAACTCTGGTGGGCTGAGCAAGATGGCGGAGGAGTAGGAGACCTGGATTTCGTCTCCTCTCAGGAATTCAGCTGGATAGGGATCAAACCATTCTGAACACCTACAAACTCAACAGGAGATCGAAGAAAAGAAGAGTAACAACTCTCTCATCAGAAAAGCGACCACTTTCTGGAAGGTAGGACATGCGGAGAAGTGAATCCCAGGCGATATTCGGGAGGATAGACGGCGGGGGAGGGGCCTCCGTTGGTCACTTCTGGGAAGTGATAGAACCACGGAGCACAAAATCGGAACTTTTAAAAGTCTGCTCTGCTGAGGGACGTCACTCTGGTGGCTAAGCGGCGGGTGGAAGCCTCCGGGACAGTGTGTTTTCAGGACTCTCGGGGTCACAGAAAGACCGGGGGTGCCTGAGTGTGGCAGAGCTCCCAGGTAACGGAGCAGGGAAGCCGGCAGTGGAGGCGGAGCCCAGGCGCGGGCTCTCAGCTCGGGGTTGCCATAAACTCTGATCCGCAGCACAGTCGGGCCCCTGTGCCTCCATCAGGGACCCAACAAGCGGCAGATCCGGGGAGACTCACCTTCCTTCCCCGGGAGGAGCCACGCAGGAGTGCACCGCAGGGATCTGCTGGGTTTGGAGACTCCACCCGGGGTCGGGTGCCAGGGATAGAAACGCGCAGTCACACGCCGGGTGAGCACGGAGTGCAGCCGGAGACCGGGGAGATGGGAGTGACTGACGGCCTTTCACTGGGGGCTCACTGAGGAGCGGGGCCCAAGTTCTCAGCTTCTCCGGGTCGGAGATTGGGAGGCCGCCATTTTCACTCTCCGCCTCCAAAGCTGTACGGAAAGCTCGCAGGGAACAAAAGCTCCCAAGACCAAACCCGAGCAGATGACTTAGCTGGGAGGAGGCAAGGGCAGAGCAATTCCGCCTCCGGCAGAGACATTTGAAAACCACGGCAACAGGCCCCTCCCCAGAAGATCAGTGAGAACAGCCAGCCAAGACCAAGTTTACCGATCAATGAGAGCAGCAGAACTCCAGCGTTAGGGGAATACTGCACATAGAATTCATGGCCTTTTTACCATGATTCTTTAGTCTTTCAAAGTTAACTTTTTTTAACTGTCTTCTTTTTTTTTTTTTTGAATTTTTCTTTTTCCCTTTTTCAACCAACATCTTATCAATCCCTTTTTTTAAAAAAAAATTATTTTTCATTTTTAGAGTCATATTCTATCCCTTCATAGTAGTTACCCGTATTTTTGGCTTATATATATAAGTTGTTCTCCCTTTAAAATTTTGAGATAGTTTCTTCTAACAGATTAAAATATACCCTACATCTCTAGTATATGGTGTTTTCTATTCCCCTGCCTGATCACATTGTCTCCCTTTTTTTTCTTTTTTCTTTTTTAAATCCTCTTCTTTCTTTTTTCAAACAACTTCTTATCAATTCCTTTTATAAAATTTTGTATACTTTTCATCTTGACAGTCATATTCCATCCCTTCATCATATCAACACTTATTTTTGTACATATATAAGTTATTCTTTCTTTAAAATTTTGGGAGGCACTTTCTTGTAAAAGACTAAAATATACCCCAAATCTAGTGTGTGGCACTGATCTATATACCAGCCTGATCATATTTGATCACATTCTGGTTTTTTTTGTTGTTGCTGTTTTGTTTTGTTTTTGTTTTTATCTTTATCTTTTTCTTTCTTTTTCTTTTTCTTTTTTCTCTCTTTCCATTTCTTGTTCCACTGCTTCAGGTCTTTTCTGATTTGTTTAGAGTATATTTCCTGGGGACGTTGTTAGCCTACTAGAATTTTGTTCTCTCATTAATCTATTCTCCTCTACACAAAATGAAAAGACGGAAATAATCACCTCAACAAAAAGAACAAGAGGTAGTACCGACTGCCAGGGACCTATTGAATATGGACATTAGTACGATGTCAGATCTAGGGTTCAGAATCATCACTTTAAAGATACTAGCTGGGCTTGAAAAAAATATGGAAGTTATTAGAGAAACCCTTTCTGGAGAACTAAAAGAACTAAAATACAACCACGTAGAAATCAAAAAGGCTATTAATGAGGTGCAATCAAAAATGGGGGCGCTAACAGCTAGAATAAATGAGGCAGAAGAGAGAATCAGTAATATAGAAGATGAAATGATGGAAAATAAAGAAGCTGAGAAAAAGAGAGATAAACAACTACTGGATCACGAGGGCAGAATTCGAGAGATAAGCGATACCATAAGACGAAACAACATTAGAATAATTGGGATCCCAAAAGAAGAAGAAAGAGAGAGAGGGGCAGAAGGTATAATGGAGCAAATTATAGCAGGGAACTTCCCTAATTGGGGGAAGGAAACAGCCATCAAAATCCAGGAAGCACAGAGAACCCCTCTCAAAATCAATAAAAATAGGTCAACACCCCGACATCTAATAGTAAAACTTACGAGTCTCATAGAAAAAGACAAAATCCTGAAAGCAGCTCAGGAGAAGAGATATGTAACCTACAAGGGTAGAAACATTAGATTGGCAACAGACCTATCCACAGAGACCTGGCAGGCCACAAAGGACTGGCAGGATATCTTCAGCGCACTAAATGAGAAAAATATGCAGCCAAGAATACTATATCCAGCTCGGCTGTCATTGAAAATGGAAGGAGAGATAAAAAGCTTCCAGGACAAACAAAAACTAAAGGAATTTGCAAACACAAAACCAGCCCTACAGGAAATATTGAAAGGGGTCCTCTAAGCAAAGAGAGAGCCTAAAAGCAACATAGACTAGAAAGGAACACAGACAATATACGGTAACAGTCACCTTACAGGCAATACAATGGCACTAAATTCCTATCTTTCCATAGTTACCCTGAAAGTAAACGGGCTAAATGCCCCAATCAAAAGACACAGGCTATCAGACTGGATTAAAAACAAGACCCATCGATAAGCTGTTTATAAGAGACTCATTTTAGACCCAAAGACACCCCCAGATTGAAAGTGAGGGGGTGGGAAACCATTTACCATGCTAATGGACACCAAAAGAAAACTGGGGTGGCAATCCTTATATCAGACAAATTCCATTTTAAACCAAAGACTGTAATAAGAGATGAGGAAGGACATTATATCGTACTTAAAGGATCTATCCAACAAGAAGATCTAACAATTGTAAATATCTATGCCCCTAACATGGGAGCAGCCAATTATATAAGGCAATTAATAACAAAAGCAAAGAAACACATTGACAACAATACAATAATAGTGGGGGACTTTAACACCCCCCTCACTGAAATGGACAGATCGTCTAAGCAAAAGATCAACAAGGAAATAAAGACTTTAAATGACACACTGGACCAAATGGACTTCACAGACATATTTAGAACATTCTAACCCAAAGCAATGGAATACACATTCTTCTCTAGTGCCCATGGAACATTCTCCAGAGTAGATCACATCCTAGGCCATAAATCAGGTCTCAACCGGTACCAAAAGATTGGGATCATTCCCTGCCTATATTCAGACCACAATGCTTTGAAACTGGAACTCAATCACAAGAGGGAAATCGGAAAGAACTCAAATATGTGGAGGCTAAAGAGCATCCTACTGAAGAATGAATGGGTCAATCAGGAAATTAAAGAAGAATTAAAAAAATACATGGAAACCAATGAAAATGAAAACACAACTATTCAAAATCTTTGGGATGCAGCAAAGGCAGTCCTAAGAGGAAAGTATATAGCAATACAAGCCTTTCTCAGGAAACAAAAAAGGTCTCAAGTACACAACCTAACCCTACACCTAAAGGAGCTGGAGAAAGAACAGCAAATAAAGCCTAAACCCAGCAGGAGAAGAGAAATCATAAAGATCAGGGCAGAAATCAATGAAATAGAAACTAAAAGAACAGTAGAACAGATCAACGAAACTAGGAGCTGGTTCTTTGAAAGAATTAACAGGATTGATAAACCCCTGGCCAGACTTATCAAAAAGAAAAGAGAAATGACCCAAATCAACAAAATCATGAATAAAGAGGAGAGATCACAACCAACACCAAAGAAATACAAACAATCATAAGAACATATTCTGAGCAACTCTATGCCAGCAAATTAGATAACCTGGAAGAAATGGAGGCATTCCTAGAGATGTATCAACTACCAAAACTGAACCAGGATGAAATAGAAAACCTGAACAGACCTATAACGACTAAGGAAATTGAAGCAGTCATCAAAAATCTCCCAACAAACAAAAGCCCAGGGCCAGATGGTTTCCCAGGGGAATTCTATCAAACATTTCAAGAGGAATTAATACCTATTCTTCTGAAACTGTTCCAAAAACAGAAATGGAAGGAAAACTTCCAAACTCCTTTTTTGAGGCCAGCATTACCTTGATCCCAAAACCAGACAAAGACCCAACCAAAAAGGAGAATTACAGACCAATATCCCTGATGAACATGGATGCAAAAATTTTCACCAAAATACTAGCCAATAGGATCCAACAGTACATTAAAAGGATTATTCACCACGACCAAGTGGGATTTATCCCTGGGCTGCAAGGTTGGTTCAATATCCGCAAATCAATCAATGTGATACAATACATTAACAAAAGAAAGAAGAAGAATCATATGATCCTCTCAATAGCTGCAGAAAAAGCTTTTCACAAAGTACAGCATCCTTTTTTGACCAAAACTCTTCAGAGTATAGGGATAGAGGGTAGAAACCTCAATATCATAAAAGCCATCTATGAAAAACCTACAGCGAATATCATTTTCAATGGGGAAAAACTGAGAGCTTTCCCCCTAAGGTCAGGAATGCGTCAGGGATGTCCACTATCACCACTGCTATTCCACATAGTATTGGAAGTCCTAGCCACAGCAATCAGACAACAGAAAGAAATCAAAGGCATCCAAATTGACAAAGAAGAAGTCAAACTCTCACTCTTTGCAGATGATATGATACTTTATGTGGAAAACCCATAAGACTCCACCCCAAAACTCCTAGAACTCATACAGGAATTCAGTAAAGTGGCAGGATATAAAATCAATGTACAGAAGTCAGTGGCATTCCTATACACCAACAACAAGACAGAAGAAAGAGAAATGAAGGAGTCGATCCCATTTACAATTGCACCCAGAACCATAAGATACCTAGGAATAAATCTAAAAAGAGACAAAGGACCTTTACTCAGAAAACTATAAAATTCTCATGAAAGAAATTGAGGAAGACACAAAGAAATCGAAAAATGTTCCATTCTCATGGATTGGAAGAACAAATATTGTGAAGATGTCAATGCTTCCTAGAGCAATCTACACATTCAATGCAATCCCCATCAAAATACCATTCACTTTTTTCAATGAAATGGAACAAATCATCCTAAAATTTGTATAGAACCAGAAAAGACCCCGAATCACCAGAGGAATGTTGAAAAAGAAAAGCAAAGCCAGCGGCATCACAATTCTGGACTTCCAGCTCTATTACAAAGCTGTCATCTTCAAGGCAGCATGATACTGGCACAAAAACAGACATATAGATCAATGATCTATATCTATATAGAGAGCGCAGAAATGGACCCTCAACTCTATGGTCAACTAATCTTTGACAAAGCAGGAAAGAATGTCCAATGGCAAAAAGACAGTCTCTTCAAGAAATGGTGTTGGGAAAATTGGATAGCCACATGCAGAAGAATGAAACTGGACCATTTCCTTACACCACACACAAAAATAGACTCCAAATGGTTGAAAGACCTCAATGTGAGACAGGAGTCCATCCAAATCCTAAAGGAGAACACAGGCAGCAACCTCTTCCATCTCAGCCACAGCAACTTCTTCCTAGAAACTTCGCCAAAGGCAAGGGAAGCAAGGGCAAAATGAACTATTGGGACTTCATCAAGATAAAAACTTTTGCGAAGCAATGGAAACAGTCAACAAAACCAAAAGACAACCAACAGAATGGGAGAAGATATTTGCAAATGACATATAAGATAAAGGGCTAGTATCCAAAATCTAGAAAGAACTTATCAAACTGAACACCCAAAGAACAAAGAATCCAATCAAGAAATGGGCAGAAGACATGAACAGACATTTTTCCAAAGAAGATATCCAAATGGCAACAGACACATGAAAAAGTGCTCAGTATCGCTCGGCATCAGGGAAATCCAAATCAAAACCTCAATGACGTACCACCTCACACTAGTCAGAATGGCTAAAATGAACAACTCAGGAAACGACAGATGTTGGCGGGGATGCGGAGAAAGGGGAACCCTCCTACGCTGTTGGTGGGATGCAAGGTGGTGCAGCCACTCTGGAAAACTGTATGGAGGTTCCTCAAAAAGTTGAAAATAGAGGTACCATATGATCCAGCAATTGCACTATTGGGTATTTACCCCAAAGATACAAAAATAGGGATCCGAAGGGGTACGTGCACCCCGATGTTTATAGCAGCAATGTCCACAGTAGCCAAACTGTGGAAAGAGCCAAGATGTCCATCAACAGATGAATAGATAAAGAAGAAGTGGTATATATATACAATGGAATATTATGCAGCCATCAAAAGGAATGAGATCTTGCCATTTGTAACGACGTGGATGGAACTGGAGGGTATTATGTTGAGTGAAATAAGTCAAACAGAGAAAGACATGTATCATATGATCTCACTGATATGAGGAATTCTTAATTGCAGGAAACAAACTGAGGGTTGCTGGAGTGGGGGTTGGTGTGGGAGGGATGGGGTGACTGGGTGATAGACACTGGGGAGGGTATGTGCTCTGGTAAGCGCTGTGAATTTTGCAAGACTGTTGAATCTCAGATCTGTACCTCTGAAACAAATAATGCAATATATGTTAAGAAAAAAAAAAAGAAGAAGAAGGTAGCGGGAGGGGAAGAATGAAGGGGGGTCTTAGGGGTAGACGAACCAAGAGAGACGATGGACTCTGAAAAACAAACTGAGGGTTCTAGAGGGGAGGCGGGTGGGAGGATGGGTTAGCCTAGTGGTGCGTATTGAGGAGGGCACATTCTGGATGGAGCACTGGGTGTTATGCACAAACAATGAATCATGGAACACTTCATCTAAAACTAATGATGTAATGTATGGGGATGAACATAAGAATAAAAAAAATAAAAAAAATATAATACAAAAAAAAAAAAAAAAAAAAAAAACCAAAGCTCTACCCCCAAATTACTAGAACTCATCCAGCAATTCAGTAATGTGGCAGGATACCAAATCAACGCCCAGAAATCAGTTGCTTTCTTATACACTAAGAATGCAACTGTAGAAAGAGAAATTAGAGAAATGATACCATTTACAATAGCACCAAAAACCATAAGATACCTCAGAATAAACCTAACCAAAGAGGTAAAGGATCTATACTCTAGGAACTACAGAATACTCATGAAAGAAATTGAAGAAGATAGAAAACGATGGAAAAATATTCCATGCTCATGGATCAGAAGAATAAATCTTGTTAAAATGTCTAGGCTACCCAGAGCAATCTATGCCTTCAATGCCAACCCCATCAAAATTCCAATGACATTTTTCAAAGTGCTGGAACAAACAATCCTAAAATTTGTATGGAATCAGAAAAGACCCCGAATCACCAAGGAAATGTTGAAAAAGAAAAACAAAACTGGGGGCATGACATTGCCCAATTTTAAGCTCTATTACAAAGCTGTGATCACCAAGACAGCATGGTACTGGCACAAAAGCAGACCTATAGACCAATGGAATAGAATAGAGAACCCAGATATGGACCCTCAACTCTATGGTCAAATAATCTTTGACAAAGCAGGAAAAAACATGCAACGGAATAAAGGCAGTCTCTTCAATACATGGTGCTGGGAAAATTGGACAGCCACATGCAGAAGAATGAAACTCGACTATTCTGTAACACCACACCCAAAGATAAACTCAAAGTGGATGAAGGACCTCAATGTGAGACAGGAATCCATCCAAATCCTAGAGGAGACATAGGCAGTAATGTCTTTGACATCGGCCACAGCAACTTCTTTCAAGATATATCTCCAAAAGCTAGTGAAACAAAAGTGAAAATGAACTTTTGGGACTTCATCAAGATAAAAACTTCTGCACAGCAAAGGAAACAGTCAAGAAAACAGAGTCAACCCACAGAATGGGAGAAGATATTTGCAAATGACACTACAGATAAAGGGCTGGTATCCAAGATCTATAAAGAAGTTCTCAAACTCACCACCCAAAAAAACAAATAATTAAGTAAAAAAGTGGGCAGAAGATATGAAAAGACACTTCTCTGAGGAAGACATACAAATGGCTAACAGGCACATGAAAAAATGTTCATCATCATTAGCCATCAGGGAAATTCAAATCAAAACCACATTGAGAAACCAGCTTACATCAGTTTGAATGGCAAAAATTGACAAGGCAAGAAAGAACAAATGGTGGAGAGCTTGTGGAGAAAAGGGAACCCTCTTACGGTGTTGGCGAGAATGCAAGTTGGTACAGCCACTTTGGAAAACAGTGTGGATATTCCTCAAAAATTTAAAAATACGCTACCCTATGACGTAGTAATTGCATTCCTCAGTATTTACCCCAAAGACAGAGATGTAGTGAAAATAAGGGTCATATGCACCCTTGTGTTCATAGCAGCAATGTCCACAATAGCCAAACTGTGGAAAGAGCCGAGATGCCCTTCAACTGACAAATGGATAAAGACTTGGTCCATATATACAATGGAATATTAGTCAACCATCAGAAAGGATGAATACCCAACTTTTGCATCAACATGGATGGGACTGTAGGAGATTATGCTAAGTGAAATAAGTCAAACAGAGAAAGTCAATTATCATATGGTTTCACTTATTTGTGGAACATAAGGAATAGCATGGAGGACATTAGGAGAAGGAAGGGAAAAATGAGGGGGGAATTGGAGGGAGAGATGAACCATGAGAGACTATGGACTCTGAGAAACAAAGAGGGTTTTAGAGGGGAGGGGGGTGGGGGGATTGGTTAGCCAGGTGATGGGTATTAAGGAGGGCACATACTACATGGAACACTGGGTATTATACTAAAACAATGGATCGTGGATCACCACATGAAAAACAAATATTGTATTGTATGGTGACTAACATAACATAATAAAAGAAAAATAATAAATAAATAAATAAATAAATAAATAAATAAATAAAATAAAATCTTTTTAATTTTTCATTTTTAGGGTAATATTCTATCCCATCATAGTAGTTAACCTTATTTTTGGTATATATATATAAATTGTTCTCTCTTTAAAATTTTGGGATACAGTTTCTTCTAATAGACCAAAATATACCCTAAATCTGTAGTGTATGGGTTTGTTCTAGTCTCCTGCCTGATCACATTCTCAATTTTTTTTATATCCTCTTCTTTCTTTTTTCAACCAACTTCTTATCATTTCATATTATAAATTCTTTTATAATTCTCATTTTTACAGTCATATTCCATCCATTCATTGTATTAACCCTTAATTTTGTACATATATAAGTTTTTCTTTCTTTAAATTTTTGGGAGGCACTTTCTTCTAACAGACCAAAATACTCCCAAAAATCTAGTGTGTGGCACTGATCTATTCACCAGCCTGATCATATTTGGTCATATTCTGTTTTTTTGTTTGTTATCTTTATCTTTTTTCTTTTCTTCCCTTTCTTTTCCCCTAGTTTCAGGTCTTGTCTGATTTGTTTAGTGTATATTTTTCTCGGGACGTCATTACCCTGTTAGCATTTTGTTTTCTCATTCATCTATTCTCCTCTGGAGAAAATGACAAGATGGAAAAAATCAACTCAAAAAAAAGAAGAGGCAGGACCAATTCCAGGGACCTAATCAATACGGACATTAGTAAGATGGCAGAAGAAGAGTTCAGGATGATGATTTTAAAGATATTCACTGGGCTTGAAAAAAGCATGGAAGATATTAGAGAAAACCTTTCTGGAGAAATAAAAGAACTAAATCTAACCAAGTCGAAATCAAAAAGGCTATTAATGAGGTGCAATCCAAAATGGAGGCTCCAACTGCTAGGATAAATGAGGCAGAACAGAGAATTAGTGATATAGAAGACCAAATGATGGGGAATAATGGAGCTGAGAAAAAGAGATAAACAACTACTGGATCACGAGGTCAGAATTCGAGAGATAAATATTAGAATAATTGGGATCCCAGAAGAAAAAGAAAGAGAGAGAGGGGCAGAAGGTATAATGGAGCAAATTATAGCAGAGAACTTCCCTAATTGGGGGAAGGAAACAGGCATCAAAATCCAGGAGGCACAGAGAACCCCCCTCAAAATCAATAAAATTAGGTCAACACCCCGACATCTAATAGTAAAACTTATGAGTCTCAGAGACAAAGAAAAAATCCTGAAAGTAGCTCAGGAGAAGAGATATGTAACCTACAATGGTAGAAACATTAGATTGGCAACAGACCTATCCACAGAGACCTGGCAGGCCAGGAAGGATTGGCATGATATATTCAGAGCACTACATGAGAAGAATATGCAGCCAAGAATACTATATCCAGCTAGGCTGTCATTGAAAATTGAAGGAGAGATAAAAAGCTTCCAGGACAAACAAAAACTAAAGGAATTTGCAAACACAAAACCAGCCCTACAGGAAATCTTGAAAGGGGTCCTCTAAGCGAAGAGAGAGCCTAAAGGTAACATAGACCAGAAAGGAACACAGACAATATACATAACAGTCACCTTACAGGCAATAAAATGGCACTAAATTCATATCTTTCAATAGTTACCCTGAATATAAATGGGCTACATGCCCCAATCAAAAGACACAGGCTATCAGATTGGATAAAAAAAAAAAAAAAAAACAAGACCCATCGATAAGCTGTTTATAAGAGACTCATTTTAGACCCAAAGACACCCCCAGATTGAAAGTGAGGGGTTGGAAAACCATTTACCATGCTAATGGGCACCAAAAGAGAGCTGGGGTGGCAATGCTTATATCAGACAAATTAGATTTTAAACCAAAGACTATAATAAGAGAAAAGGAAGGTCACTATATCCTACTTAAAGGGTCTATCCAACAAGAAGATCTAACAACTGTAAACATCTATGCCCCTAACATTGGAGCAACCACTTATATAAGCTAATTAATAAGAAAAGCAAAGACACACATTGACAACAATACAATAATAGTGGGGGACTTTAATAGCCCCCTCACTGAAATGGACAGATCATCTAAGCAAAAGATCAACAAGGAAATAAAGTTTTTAAATGACACACTGGACCAAATGGACTTCACAGATATATTCAGAACATTCCATCCCAAAGCAACGGAATACACATTCTTCTCTAGTGCCCATGGAACATTCTCCAGAATAGATCACATCCTAGGTCACAAATCAGGTCTCAACCGGGCTCAAAAGATTGGGATCATTCTCTGCCTATTTTCAGACCACAATGCTTTGAAACTAGAACTCAATCACAAGAGGAAAGTCGGAAAGAACTCAAATACATGCAGGCTAAAGAGCATCCTACTGAAGAATGAATGGGTCAACCAGAAAATTAAAGATGAATGAAAAAAATTCATGGAAACCAATGAAAATGAAAACACAACTGTTCAAACTCTTTGGGATGCAGCAAAGGCAGTCCTAAGAGGAAAGTATATAGCAATACAATCCTTTCTCAAGAAACAAGAAAGGTCTCACATATACAACCTAACCCTACACCTAAAGGAGCTAGAGAAAGAACAGCAAATAAAGCCTAAACCCAGCAGGAGAAGAGAAATCACAAAGATCAGAGCAGAAATCAATGAAATAGAAACCAAAACAACAGTAGAACAGATCAACGAAACTAGGAGCTAGTTCTTTGAAAGAATTAACAAGATTGATAAACTGCTGGCCAGACTTATCAAAAAGAAAAGAGAAATGACCCAAATAAATAAAATCATAAATGAAAGAGGAGAGATCACAACCAGCACCAAAGAAATACAAACAATTATAAGAACATATTATGAGCAACTCTATGCCAGCAAATTAGATAATCTGGAAGAGATGGATGCATTCCTAGAGATGTATCAACACCAAAACTGAACCAGGAAGAAATAGAAAACCTGAACAGACCTATATAACCACTAAGGAAATTGAAGCAGTCATCAAAAATCTCCCAAAAAACAAAAGCCCAGGGCCATATGGTTTCCCAGGGGAATTCTACCAAACATTTCAAGAAGAATTAATACCTATTCTTCTGAAACTGTTCCAAAAAATAGAAATGGAAGGAAAACTTCCCAACTCGTTTTATGAGGCCACAATTACCTTGATCCCAAAACCAGACAAAGACCCTATCAAAAAGAATTATAGACCAATATCCTTGATAAACATGGATACAAAAATTCTCACCAAAATACTAGCCAATAGGATCCAACAGTACATTAAAAGCATTATTCACCACATTAAGTGGGATTTATCCCTGGGCTGCAAGGTTGGTTCAACATGTGCAAATTAATCAATGTGATACAAAACATTAATAAAAGAAAGAACAAGAACCATATGGTCCTCTCAATAGAGGCAGAAAAAGCATTTGACAAAGTACAGCATCCTTTCTTGATCAAAACTCTTCAGAATATAGGGATATCAATATCATAAAGGCATCTATGAAAAACCCACAGCGAATATCATACTCAATGGGGAAAAACTGAGAGCTTTTCCTCTAAGGTCAGGAATGCAGCACGGATGTCCACTATCACCACTGCTATTCAACGTAGTACTAGAAGTCCTAGCCACAGCAATCAGACAACAAAAAGAAATCAAAGGCATCCAAATCGGCAAAGAAGAAGTCAAACTCTCACTTTTTGCAGATGATATGATACTTTATGTGGAAAACCCAAAAGACTCCACCCCAAAACTCCTAGAACTCATACAGGAATTCAGTAAATTGGCAGGATAGAAAATCAATGCACAGAAATCAGTTGCATTTCTATGCACCAACAACAAGACAGGAGACAGAGAAATGAAGGTGTCAATCCCATTTACAATTGCACCCAAAACCATAAGATACCTAGGAATAAATCCTAGGTATTTAAACATTGATATTTAAACAAAGAGGCAAAAAACCTGTACTCAGAAAACTATAGAATACTCATGAAAAAAATGAGGAAGACACAAGAAATATAAAAATGTTCCATGCTCATGGATTGGAAGAACAAATATTGTGAAGATGTCAATGCTACCTAGCACAATCTACACATTCAGTGCAATCCTCAACAAAATACCATCCACTTTTTTCAAAGAAATGGAACAAATAATCCTAAAATTTCTATGGAACCAGAAAAGACCCCGAATCGCCAGACGAATGTTGAGAAAGAAAACAAAGCTGGTGGCGCCAGAATTCTGGACTCAAGTTATATGACAAAGCTGTAGTGATCAAGATAGTATGGTTCTGGCACAAAAACAGACACAATAATCAATGGAACAGAATAGAGAGCCCAGAAATGGACACTCAACTTTGGTCAACTCATCTTTGACAAAGCAGGATAGAATGTCCAATGGCAAAAAGACAGTCTCTTCAACAATTGGTGTTGGGAAAACTGGATAGCCACATGCAGAAGAATGAAACTGGATCATTTCCTTACACCACACACAAATATAGACTCCAAATGATTGAAAGACCACAATGTGAGACAGGAATCCATCAAAATCCTAAAGGAGAACACAGGCAGCAACCTCTTCGACCTCAGCCACAGCAACTTCTTCCAAGAAACATCGCCAAAGGCAAGGGAAGCAAGAGCAAAAATGAACTATTGGCACTTCATCAAGATAAAAAGCTTTTGCACAGCAAAAGAAAGTCAACAAAACCAAAAGACAACCAACTGAATGGGAGAAGATATTTGCAAATGACATATCAGACAAAGGGCTAGTATCCAAAATGTATAAAGAACTTATCAAACTCAACACCCAAAGAACAAATGATCCAATCAATAATTGGGCCAAAGACATGAACAGACATTTTTCCAAAGAAGACATCCAAATGTCCAACAGACTCATGAAAAGTGCTCAACATCTCTCAGCATCAGGGAAACCCAAATCAAAACCTCAATGAGATGCCACCTCACACCTGTCAGAATGGCTAAATTTAACAAGTCGGGAAATGACAGATGTTGTAGTGAAAAGGGAACCCCCCTACACTGTTGGTGGGGATGGAAGCTGGTGCAGCCACTCTGGAAAACAATATGGAGTTTCCTCAAAAAGTTGAAAATAGAGCTACCATACGACCCAGCAATTGCACTACTGGATATTTACCCCAAAGATACAAATGTAGGCATCCGAAGGGGTATGTGCACCCCAATGTTTATAGCAGCAATGTCCACAATTGCCAAACTATGGAAAGAGCCAAGACGTCCATCGACA
Source organism: Mirounga leonina (assembly GCF_011800145.1). NCBI lineage: Eukaryota > Metazoa > Chordata > Mammalia > Carnivora > Phocidae > Mirounga > Mirounga leonina. The sequence goes on along the minus strand of NW_023270464.1, from coordinate 4,225,618 downwards.
GAGGAATGGATAAAGAAGATGTGGTATATATATACCATTGTATATATATACAATAGAATATTATGCAGCCATCAAAAGGAATGAAATCTTGTCATTTGCAACAATGTGGATGGAACTAGAGGGTATTATGCTGAGCGACATAAATCAATTAGAGAAAGACATGTATCATATGACCTCACTGATATGAGGAATTCTTAATCTCAGGAAAGAAACTGAGGGTTGCTGGAGTGGTGGGGGGTGGGAGGGATGGTGTGGCTGGGTGATAGACATTCGGGAGGGTATGTGTTATGGTGAGTGCTGTGAATTGTGTAATACTGTTGAATCACAGACCTGTACCTCTGAAACAAATAATACATTATATGTTAAAAAAAAAAAAAAGAAGATAGCAGGAAGGGAAGAATGAAGGGGAGAAATTGGAATGGGATAAGTACCATGAGAGACTTTGGACTCTGCAAAACAATCTGAGGGTTCTAGAAGCAAGGGTGTGGGGGTTGGGTTAGCTTGGTAATGGGTATTAAAGAGGGCACGTTCTGCGTGGAGCACTGGGTGTAATCATGGAGCACTACATCAAAAACAAATGATGTAATGTATGGTGATAAACATAACAAAAAAAGGTAAAAAAAAAAAAAGAATATCTCATGGTTTTTCTCCCTTTCTGATGACTTCCCATTCAATTTTCCCCTTCTTTCCCCTTTAATCCTCTACACTATTTCTTATATTCAACATACGAGTAAAACTGTCTGAAAATTGTCTTTCTCTGACTTAATTTGTTCAGCATAATACTCTCCAGTTCAAGCCACGTCAATATAAGTTGTGAGATTTCATCCTTTCTGATGGCTGAGTAATGTTCCAGTATACATATATATACACTATATATACATACACACTCACATATACCACATCTCCTTTATCCATTCATCTGTTGATGGACATCTCAGCACTTTCCACAGTTTGGCTATTGTGGTCATTGCTGCTATGAATGTTGGGGTCACTACAGTTTGTATCCCTACAAATTGACCCTTCAGATCACTACATTTGTATCTTGGGGGGTAAATACCTAGTAGTGCATTGATGGGTCATAGGGTATTTCTACTTTTAACTTCTTGAGGAACCTCCATACTGTTTCCCAGAGTGGCTGTAATCAGCTTGCATTCCCACCAACAAGAGGGTTCCCCTATCTCCACATCCTTAACAACATTTGTTGTTTCCTGTCTTGTTAATTTTAGCCATTGTGACTGGTGTAAGGTGATATCTCATTGTGGTTTTGATATGTATTTCCCTGATGACAAATGATGTGGAGCATTTTTTCATGTGTCTGTTGGCCATTCCTATGTCTTCTTTGGAGAAATGTCTATTCATGTCTTCTGCCCATTTCTTAACTAGATTATTTGTTTCTTGGGTGTTGAGTATGAGAAGTTCTTTTTATTTTATTTTATAATGTTATGTAGTCACAATACAGTATATCATGAGTTTTTGATGTAGTGTTCCATGATTCATTGTTTGCGTATAACTCCCAGTGCTCCATGCAATATGTGCCCTCCTTAATACCCATCACTGAGCTAACCTATCCCCCCACCCCCCCGAAACCCTCAGTTTGTTTCTTGGAGTCCATAGTCTCTCATGGTTTGTGTCCCCCTCTGATTTCCCCCCTTTCATTTTTACCTTCCTTCTCCTAATGTCCTCCATGCAATTCCTTATGTTCCACAAATAAGTGAAACCATCTGATAATTGACTTTCCCTGCTTGACTTATTTCACTTAGCATAATCTCCTCCAGTCCCATCCATGTTGATGCAAAAGTTGGGTTTAAGTTGTTAAATTGTTTAAGTTCTTCTTTGATTTCCTGGTGGACACAAACATTCTTGAGCAGAGTGGTCTTTAGCTTCCAAGTGTTTGAATTTCTGCCAAATGTTTTCTTGTGATAGAGTTCCAGTTTTAAAGCATTGTGGTCTGAGAAGATGCAGGGAATAATCTCAATCTTTTGGTATCAGTTGAGACCTGATTTGTGACCCAGTATGTGATATATTCTGGAGAAAGTTCCATGTGTGCTTGAGAAGTATGAGTATTTTGTTGTTTTATGGTGGAATGTTCTGTATATATCTATGAGGTCTATCTGGTCCAGTGTGTCATTCAAAGCTCTTGTTTCTTTGTTGATTTTCTGCTTGGATGATCTGTCTATTGCTGAGAGTGGAGTATTGAGGTCTCCTACAATCAACATATTGTTATCAATATGACTCTTTATTTTGGTTAACAGCTGGTTTATGTAGTTGGATACTCCCATGTTGGGGGTATAGATATTTATAATTGTTACATCTTTTTGCTGGATAGACCCTTTAAGAATAATATAGTGTCCTTCTGTATCTCTAACTACAGTCTTTAGCTTAAAATCTAATTTATCTGATATGAGAATTGCTACCCCAGCTCTCCTTTGAGGTCCATTTGCATGAAAGATAGTTCTGCATCCCTTCACTTTATTTTTTTTTAAAGATTTTTAAAATTTATTTGACAGAGTGAGAGAGACAGCGAGAGAGGGAACACAAGGGGGGGAGTGGGGGAGAGAGAGAAGCAGGCTCCCCGCTGAGCAGGGAGCCCAGTGCGGGACCAGATCCCAGGGCCCTGGGATCACGATCCAAGCTGAAGTCAGATGCTCAACTGACTGAGCCACCCAGGCGCCCCATCCATCCCTTCACTTTAGGTTCAAAATGCATCTCTTGTAGCAGCATATGGATGGGTCCTGTCTTTTTATCCAATCTGCTACCCTGTGCCATTTTATGGGAGCATTTAGGCCATTCATGTAGAGACTGATTATTGAAAGATATGATTTTATTGTCATAATGTTGCTTGTGAAGTCTTTGTTTCTAGAGAGTGTCTCTGTAAATTTCTGTTCTACATCACTCTTGGGGTCTTTCTCCTTTTACAGACCCCCTTAATATTTCTTGCAGGGCCAGTTTAGCAGTCACATATTCTTTCAGTTTCTGTTGGTCCTGGAATCTCTTTATCTCTCTATCCATTCTGAATGACAGCCTTGCAGGATAAAGTATTCTTGGCTGCATGTTCTTCTCATTTAGGACCCTGAATATGTCTTGCCAGCCCTTTCTGGATTGCCAGGTGTCTGTGCACATGTCTGACATTATTCTGATGTTCCTCCCTCTGTACGCAAGGAATCTCTTACCCCTAACTGCCCTTAGGATGGTTTCCTTGGTTCTAAGATTTGCAAGGTTTACTATTACATGCCGGGGCATTGTTCTGTTCTCCTTGATCTTGGGAGGGGTCCTCTCTGCCTCTAGGACATGAACGCTTGTTTCATTCCCCAGATTAGGGAAGTTCTTAGCTATGATTTGCTCAAATATATCTTCTAGTCCCCTCTCTGTTTCTCCACGCCCTCAGGGATCCCAATAATTCTAACATTGAAACATTTCATGGCATCGTTTATTTCTCTAATTCTGTTTTCATGGATTTTAAGCTATCTGTTCCAGGCCTCCTCCTGGTCCTTCCTTTCTATCAGTTTGTCTTCTAGATCACTAATTTGTTCTTCTGCCTTGTTTACCCTTGCTGTTAGAGTATCTAGATTGCATCTCATTGATAACATTTTTTAGTTTGGCCTGATTAGCTCTCATTTCTGTCCTTAGAGAATCTATGTTGCCGTTAATGGTCTTCTCCAGCCTAGCTATTGTCTTCATAACTGTTATCCTGATGTCTATTTCTGACATCTTGCTTATATCCATATCCATTCAGTCTGTGGGAGAGGCCATTGTCTCTGGTTCTTTTATTTGTTGGGAGTTCCTCTTCCTAGTCATTCTGTTGAGGGGTGGTTAAGGGAATGTACAGAGTAAAAAATATCAACCACAACCCAGGCAAGGTGCACCCTGGGGAAATTTGGAGTGATCAGAAACCACCACCAAGAAAACCCAGCAAAAATGAAACCCAAGAATAAGATTTATAAAGTTAAATAAATAAAAGAAAAAGAAAAAAGGGGGATGAGAGTGGGGGGGCTATATATTTTAATGTGGGTGAAATAGGGTGTTTCAGTTCTTCCTGGGTGTATTTTGTTCTCTTTATTAGAGAACACTACTTCCCAGAGTTACAGGGAAATTAAAACTGGTATATATATATAAGGGTATTATTGAATAGGGAAAAAAGGACTACACTGAAGTTTATATCTCTATATATAGAAAAAAGAAAAAGGGAAAAAAAGTATAGGTGTGAAACAGTAGGAGTTAAAAAGTTAGACATCTAGTTGAAATGATAAGTAGGTGAAAAGAAAAAACAGAGAAAAAACATGAAAAAGAATAAAAAAGTTGTATCTAAGAAATACACAGACCGTGATGCAACACCAGGACTTCAGTATACTATTTTCCCCTGGTGTTAGGGTTTTACAGTTTTATGGGGAGCCTGGGGTTGTTGTCCTCTTGTTCTTCCAGCTTGTCTTCTGTGGGAGGGGCCTGCCACATTGTTTTTCAGGCAACCCTGCTTGGGCGGAGTTGCCCTGCTCCCTACCAAGGGGCTGGGCTCCATGGAAACCGTTTTTTTGTGCTTTTATTCTCCAGCAGCTTTTGTTCTCTGGCAGCTTTTGGTGCCTTTTCGGAGGGTCAAGGCAAAGGAAAATGTCTGCACCCAGACCTCTGCCCTAGAGGAAAGCAGCCACAGTCTGCTACTCTCTGAACCCTCCAGAACACACAGTCTCTTGCTCTGTTAGTGACGCTGAAAAGCGCAGCCTCCCACAGGCAGAGCATGCCCCCAGCCATTCTCTCAGCAGTGACCCAGGCCTCTGCTTGTCTCTGCCCTCTGTTCCTTTAAAACTGTGAGCAATCCCAGTCTGGGTGGGTGCAGGCAGCAATGCGGCTGTGGGTGTGGAGGAGGTTGCAGTGGTGACTGCTGTGATGGCCAGCCCCCCAGGTTCGCAAGCACAGGTCCCCACAAGTGGCCACCCTGGTCTGGCATTTGCCCCTTAAGCTCCGGGATTCTGTTTGAGTGCTGTTACCAGGCACTTCCTGTCCCACCACCACCGCTCTGCAAGCTATTGCTGGTCCCCAGGTGCAGGATGTTTTTGAACTGTGGTTTTACTTTCCAGTGGCTAGCTTCTGATGGCCCCCTCCCCCTTCTGTTTATCCTCCAATATCTGTCAGCACAATCACAACTCTGTCCTTTGTACCTCTCACTGAAGATCCTCTGCCCCATAGAGATCCAGGAGGTATAATCTTATATCTTAGGCTGATTTCATGGGTGTTCTGACTGGCTTGGTAGATATCCAGCTAAATTCAGGGGACCAGTTGAAATGGAGTCCCCCACTCCTCTGCCATCTTGCCCTCCTCCAAAAAAAAAAAAACCCAGGATTTTAGTGTGTGTGTGTGTGTGTGTGTGTGTGTGTGTTTAACCTGACTTGAAGCTGTGCTCCATGGGAAAGTCTTATTCCCAAGGCATTTGTCAAAAATCAACAGCAACAGTTATTTAACATCACAACTGCCCAACACTGTGATACAAGTTGGAGCCAAAAAAAAAAAAAGAGCCTAGTCAAAACTTAGAAGGAAGATCAAGGTCAGAAAGATGAGGATGTCATAGGGGTCTTGAAAAAACTCTGTTCTTGGGGATCTGGTGCACACATGTGCTGTGTGCACAGTCAGGAAAGACTTTGAAGCCTTCAGTGAAGGCTAAGAAAAAATTGTAAACTTCCAGAACATTGAAGGAGAGCACACCCAAGAGCACACACACACACACACACACACAACACCTATACATATTTTATTTAAACTGTTGAAAGACAAAAAATTTTGGAGACAGAAGAAAATGATTCATCAGTTACAAATCATCTTCAGTAAGATTAATAACTGATTTTCCATAAGGAACTTTGGAGATGAGAAGGCAGTGAGATGACATATTCAAAGTGCAGAAAGAAAAATAATGTCAATCCAGAATTCTATATACAGCAAAACTATCCATTTAAAATGAAGGAGAGATTAAGCCATCTATAGATCAATAAAAACTGAGAATTCATCATTAACAGATCTGCCCTACAAGAAACAATAAAGTGTCCCAAAATTAAGGGACACTTGATAATAACTTGAATCCACATAAGTTTGTAACACACCTTCTCCTATCTGATTTAAAAGGTAACTCCACAAAGCAATACTTGTAAAATTGTGTTGATGAGCTTATAATGTGTAAATATATAATTTTTATGATAATGCACAAAGGAAGGGAGAATGGAGCTATAATAGAGCAATACTTTGGCATACTCTTTAAATTACATTGGTACTAATTTGAATGAAAGTGTTTAAAGTTACTGGGTTATTAATCACTCAGAAATAACTGAAAAATACAGTGAAAGGAACAAGAAATTAAAATGGTATTGTAGGCAAAATATATTAATATAAAAGAAAGTAGTAATGAAAGAGTAAAGGAAAAAATAAACCATAAAACACATAGAAAACAAAATAGCAAAATGACAGACATAAACCTTAACTTATTTGTAATTACATTACATGTAAATGAATGAATGATCCCCAAGCAAAAGACAGAGTTTGGTAGAAGAAACATGAAACATAATCTAACTCTACTTTGTTTACAAAAGATACACTTTAGAGTAAAAAAAGCCTAACATATTGAAAATAAGAAGATGGGAAAAGATAATGCAAGCAGTAATCAAAATAGCACTGAGCTGTATACGGAATAGAATAAGGAAACAGACAATTCAACAACAACAGTTGGGGATTTCTTTCAAAGTCTCCATTTTCAATAATGAATAGAATGATGTGAATGGAGCTAGAGTGTATTATGCTAAGAGAAATAAGTCAGTCAGAGAAAGACAAATACCATATGGTTTCATTCATATGTGGAATTTAGGAAACAAAACATGAACGTATGGAAGGGAAAAAAAGAGAGGGAGGCAAACCATGAGACTCTTAACAATAGAGAAGAAACTGAGGGTTGATGGAGGCAGGTGGGTAGGGGATGGGTTCAATGGGTGTTGGGTATTAAGAAGGACACTTGTTATGAGTGTTATTGTAAGTGATGAATCACTAAATTCTACTCCTGAAACCAATATCACACTAAATGTTAACTAACTAGAATTTAAATAAAAATTTGGAGGAAAACGGGTCTGATGCCAATTTCAATGTGTGTTTGAGAAAGCGGCTTTCCCACATGAAAAAGGAATTCTCTGACACCAGCTGGGTGTCCTATAATTCAATTCAATTCTGACATTATCCACCCAGAGATATGGGTTTTATCCCATAGGTTCAGGGCTCAGTCCCAAAGATTGCTCCCTAACCCCACTTTAGACACCAGTTGCAAGCCCAAGTTATGACCTATGCTTCTGACTGACCAGCTTTAAATTGGAGGTTCCAATGATTCACTCCTGTTCCCACACCCTTGGTTTGGGTTAATCTGCTAGAGAGGCTCCCAGAACTCAGAGGAACATTTTATTCACTGTATTACTTATTTACTACAAAGATATTAAAGGATACAAATCAACTGTCAGATGAAGAGATAAATAGGGTGAGGTCCTAAACAAAGGAGCTTCTGTCCCTGTGGAGTTTGGCCTCATATAGTCATGCAGGGAAGTATTCTGCTTCACCAACCTGGAAGCTCCCTGAATCCCCTCCATTTGGGTTTTAATAAAGGTTTCATTACAGAGGCATGATTCATAAAATCATTGACTATTGGTGATTATTCAATCTCCAGCCCATCTCCCCTCCCTGGAGGTCAGTAGGTGGGACATAAGTTCCAACCTTCTAATCACCTGGTTGGTTGTTCTGGCAACCAGCACCATCCTTAAGTGGGGTCCAAAGTCACCTCATTAATGTAACAAAAGACATCTTTATTGCTTTTATCACTTAGGAAATTCCAAGAATTTTAGAAGTTCTATGCCAGAAACAGCATGGAAACCAAATATATATATATTTCTTATTATAAATCACAATATCACACTCAGTCAATGGGTATTTCTTGAGCATCTAACATGTGCCAGTTGTGTCTGAAGGTTATGGGATGGAAAATAAGTTAAATATTCTTTACAGCCCCTGACCATAAGGACCTCACCATCTACTCAGGAAATAGAATATCACTATGAAGCTATTAGTGAACATGACAATATTACATATTGCTACAGTCAACTGGGGACAAAGATGATAACCGATGAGCTAATAATTATTTAGCACAGCTATTATTTAATGTGAAAAGTTTTGGTGTTTGAAGAGAGAGTCACATGAACTGGAAAACCTTGACTTTATTTATAGGGGAAATTAAGGAGGCAGCTTCACACAAGATCCTTAGAATGGCCCCATGCTTGGCTTAATGCTCTACCATCATCATTTTGAAATTCTTAATAATTTTGAACAAGGATTCTTGCATTTTTATTTTGCTCTGGGCCCCACAATTTAGGTCCTCTCTTCTCCTGGGAAGAGCTATTTGATTTGGAAATCATAATTGCTACCACTTACTGTGTGTTTACGAATGCCTGGAAGGATCCTAGATGCTTAAATATTATCTCCTCTCACCCACACAAGAAAGGAGAAAACCAAGAAAGATTACCTGAAATCAGTCAATTTGTGGGAAAGACAATGACCCAAGCTCATTTCTTTTCTTTTTGATTCATTCTTTTCAGGTTTTTAAAAAATTATTTTTATTTTTTAAAATTTTTAAAAATTTAAATTCAGTTAATTAACATATAATGTAGTATTGGTTTCAGAGGTAGACTGTGATTCATCAGTCTTATATAATACCCAGTGCTCATTACATCATGTGCCCTCCTTAATGTCCATCACCCAGTTACCCCATCCCCCCACCTCCCTCGCCTCCAGCAACCCTCAGTTTGTTTCCTATGATTTTTATATCAATTCTTTAAATTCATGATTCATACTATGAGATATTTTTTTAATTTTTTTGAGGGGAATAAAGCAGCCCACCTCTGTGAATAGTTTGTTCTAGAGATTCTCAAAGTTCTCAGTTCACAATTAACTGTACCCTTAATGTCCCAGTGATTTTTCCCTAAGCCAAAAGAAATACTTAAAATTTCTATTTATGAAATAGTTTCAAACACCTGAATAAGTATTTATGTCCTAATAACTTAGTAGCTGAAGAATAATATGTACAAATTGAAAGAAAAAATAATATTTTAATTTTATTCTTAACCACAATTTCTTACAAATGGTATGTGGATGCACCTGTTGGGTACAAACAGCATCTAAAACATTAAAATTAGATTGGACATGCTACTTTTCTTCCAAAACTGTCACAACAACAAACCAAAAACAATGCAAAGATGTGACATCATGGAAGAGAATGTGATCTAATGCCAAAGTTGACTTACCTTGAGCTAGCAGTTCTCCAGGTGTCCTACAGATGTAGCTGGTTTCCCTCAAAAATTTAAAACACCCAGGAGGTTCTGCTGAGTTCCCCTGAGTTACCCACCCCAGGATACAGTTTGTTCATGCAAAGCAATACCTCCTTGCTGGGGGACAGGTGTAGGTAGTCTTTTATCCTCTTCATGATGATATTAGATATATAGGAAATCATGGAAAGAAAAAAAAAAAGGGAGGAATGAAAATTGAATGAAAAAGAGAGTTTCAGAAATGTATTTTTTTATGCAGTACCACACACAAAAAAATTATTTTACTAGGTATTCCATATCAGAATACAGTTGCAATTGCAATAAATTGCATTATCTACTTGACTTTTCTATAACTTAAATAATAAAGTATAATCCCAAATGAAGAGAAAGAGTCACTGCTTTCCATTATAAATGCTTTCTCAGTGTGAAAACTAGAAGTGTAGTAATGCTCACAAATGTAATAAGTTCCAAAAATTAGGTGGTGCTTAAACAATTGTTAGCAACCAAGAGTTTCCTTTTATTTTTCCTTCAAGTAAGCTGGCATGTGGAAAACCAACTATATTCACTCACTTAAGTCTAGTTAAATTCAACAGGCAAGAGGAATAATGTTCTTTAATCCTTCTAATAAAAACAAAACACAAAAGCAACTGTTAGTTATAATTTCTAATTAGTAACATGTTATTACTGCCTTGTTAGTTGATTTTATCTAGTAGTAGTCAGGTGGGTATTTTTGTTTGTTTCAATGCCATGTTGCTTCAAGAAGAGTGGATGGGTAACTTGATTTTGATGAGAACAGAAAGATTCTATGTCTCATTTTACTGGTTCTTTTTATTTTTGAACTTTGGACTTCTAAGTGCTTATTTTTAATATGTTGCTACTGCCATCTGTTGGATGGAATGTGAGACCTACTCAGTCGCAAGGACCTTTTAAACATCCAAGTATCTGTGGTTTCCTTCTTTTAACTTCAGAGCGTGCCTCCAAAAGGTAAGGTTCTGCCTTTAATCTATTCATATGAGGCGTGGTTGCTGGCTCCCAGCCCCAGAACCTAATTTATTTGTGGAACATCTTCTATTGTGGTGAGGCACTTTTTCTTCAGTTTAACTTCTTTCTACTAAAGAGAGAGTGTGAAATTTTTATCTTTTCATAAGACTTAGAAAGTGAGGCATGCTCGTGGGGGAGGAAAGATGTGTCTGTGTGTGAGTATGTTTAGGAACAAACGTCTTTTTAGTTTAGGGTGGTAGAATCTACACTCGACTAAGAAGCAAGGGGAATCAGTCAAAATTCTGTTGCTAGACTGTCATACATTTTTGAAGCCAGTGATTTTACTTCTCTGGGCTGCAGTTTCCTCAGCTGTAAGATGAGATAGCTGGACTAGAACTAAGAAAGTCTTATGGTCTCAAGATCCATGTGGTTCTGTCTCTCTAAAGAGTCATATTCAAAGAATGGCAGTCACAGCAGCTAATACGAATTTCAAAAGAAATACCAGTCTGCATCTTTTGAAAAGCATGAAAAAAGAACCAATCTACCAATCTATGGGAAATCTATCTTGCCACACACCCCTTTTCTGTCCTCCTCAGTTCTTATTTTTCTATTTTCCACATACTCTGATTATCAATCCTCCTCTATCATTACTCCTCTCCACACTGGTTCTCTGAGATGTGACTGTTTTCTCTCTCCTTCCTGTCCCCACTCTTGTTTAGCCTCTTTCTTAGTCCTCTCTTCCTCATCTAACTCCTCACATTCCATATTTCTCGCATATTTCTCTGATTCTGCATTACATATTTCTAAGGACCAGTATTGGAGAAATAGCCTCTTCTTGGAGGTGTGGGAAGGTCAAAGAAGCTGAACCAAGTGAAATACACTTCATATTGGTCTGGGAAGGCAGGAGAGGCAGGAAACATACACATCAAGAAACTTGCATGATATCACTACAATGCCTGTAACTGAATTAACTGATTAGAGTGCACAATAAGATTATGACCCTTTAGTTAGAGGTTTTTGAAGATAGAGGCTATCTTATTCCTATTTTAATCCTTGCTAAAGAAAGAAAGATTGGGATCATTATTGAGCTCAGTTCTGTTTTCTTTCTTGAAATTTGATGCCCACAAAACCTGGAGTTTATTTACTTTTCTTTCTCTTTCCTTCATGCCATTCATTTACACCAGATTAGGGAGGAAGAGCATTTAGGAAGAATTCCTTTTTGGTTTCTTCTCTGAGGATGAAGTCTTGGTTGAGCTTTTGGTAAACACAGCCAAGAATGGGAGCCTGGGAGTGGGGCTGTATTTCTCATACTGCAAGCTCTCCAGGGGAGCAATCATGAAGTGGTTCTCAAAACCTACCCTGAGCTAGGCCTGCTTTCCTGGCCCTTGCTGCCATTTATCTCTCTGACCTACCCCCTCTCCTAGTGGTGCTGAGATTTGCTGTGGGGGAAGGGAGTGCTGCCAGCCCGCACAGATAGTTTCTCCTTACAAAAGGTTTGGGGAGTTTCCTAGGCTTGTCTCTTACTAGTTCTGTCAGTGAGGGTTCAGAGAACTCCAGGCACTTGGGGTGGAAGGAAGTGGCCTGCAGTGTGACCAGCCTGAGGGCCTACCCTGGAGGAGGTCTACAGAAGAAAGATCCCATTTGTTACGTTGGAGAGTAACAACCAGTTCTGCCTTTGGTGATGGTGATTCATTAGCTCAGTAGACATTTGGGAGGATTACAGTTTGAATTTGAAAACGTCATTTCTATGTCTGGCAATGAAGTGACTCTGACCAATCAGCATACACTATATAGAGTTTTGTCATCTTTGGTAATATCACCAACAGTACTGTATTGAGAAAAATGTAAAATGGAACTGTCATATTAAAAAAGACATTATTCAAACAAAACTCCATGTTAGGGGTGCCCAGGTTGCTCAGTCAGTTAAACATTTGCCTTTGGCTCAGGTCGTGATCCCTGTTCAGTGGGAATCTTCCTCTGCTGCTCCCCCGGCTTGTGCTCTCTTGCTCTGTGTCAAATAAATAGAATCTTAAAAAAAACCCTCCATGCTAATAACATTATAATATAATGGAGTTCTATCACCACCAATCTCCTTGGGTTAAGTGTACAAGCTGTATATATATTTGTATGTATGCCTATGTATATATACATTCTTATAAATTTTCTGAGCTTTAAAGCTTGCTTTAAAGGACATAATAAAGCAATGAGCAATGCCATAATCCCAGCTGCCTGAGCTTGTGTGTATCTCCTAACACTGGCTGGGTGAGGAGGCTGAGTGCTTTGAGGATACCCCCAAATGTCAACATTGTCCTCTCCAGCTTTGCTTGAGGAAGTGGATGAACATTTGTTTAATGATTTGACAGTATACAAAGTGAGCCTGTCTGGAGCCAAGTCCATCCACTCAAAAGTCATTTTACCTCTGCTGGCACTGGAGGATCCCTGTCATTCATGGTCACCGGGCAGAGAACTCATTGCTAGTGTAAATCTTTACCAGGTCCTTCCCTTAGGATGGAGAGCTGAAGTTCCTAATTCTCAGTTCAGAAGGGCATGGCATGACTTTTTTATTTCTAGTATCTTTTGTGCTAGAGGAACCATTGTTGGGGATTGGTCTGTGGAGGTAATCATCTCCCTTAGCTCTTGAATGGTAAGTGAACATGGGGGCAGTCTTGCGCATTAAAGCCTAAGGCGTTGGTACAGTTTCTGGAGACCGTGCTGCCCTCTAATGCTGTCCTTGTCAGCAAAGATGCATAGCTTGCAAGATAAGAGGTCATTGGCATGTGGTGACTGGGTGAACCTGATTCCTGGGCATTGTGGGAATGCAGAGTTGTTTCTCCACCCATGGAGCTATGCTGTTATGGGAATCTTGGCAGGAGATGAGGGACAATCTCAAGTATTCAAGCACTCCAATGTCTTTAAAACTCTATTATGGGATGGAATATAACATAACATAACATAGCATAAAATAACATAGCATAACAGCATAGCGCAGCACAACATAACATAACAACATAACATAATATGTTAATATGGGCAAAAGGAGGTAAAGTTTTAAGGGACTAAATGGAGACTTTGACTTGAAGTCTATGGATTCCTCTTACGCTTTATTTATTTTTTTATTGAGGTATAATTGACATATGACATACTAGTTTCAGAAGTATGACATAATGATTCAACATTTGAATATATTGCAGAATAAGTCTAGTTAACATTTGTCACCATACAATTTTTAAATATACAATATTATTCACTATAGTCATATGCTGTGTGTTACATTCCCAGGACTTCTTTATTTGATAACTGGAAGTTCATACCTTTTGACCCCCTCCACCATTTCACCAAACTCCCATCTTCGCCTCTGGCAAATGCCCGGTTCTCTGTATCTAACTGTATCTAATTGCTTATTTTTGTTTTTATTTTAGATTACTCATGTGAGATCATTTGGTATTTGTCTTTCTCTGTCTGACTTATTTCACTTGGCATAATGCCCTCAAAATTTATCCACGTTGTCATAAATGGAAAAATTTTATTATTTTCTATGACTGAATAATATTCCAGTGTGTGAGGTATGTGTGTGTGCACATGTGAGGACATATCCATTTTCTTTATCCATTCATCTGTCAATGGACACTTAGATTATTTCCCTATCTTGGCTATTGTGAATAATGTTGTAGTGAACATGGAGGTGCAGATATATATATGATCTTTTTCTCAAATTAGTGGTTTTGTTACTAAGTAGAATTGCAGGATCATATGGTAGTTGTATTTTTTTTAGGAACCTCCATACTGTTTTCCATAGTGGCGGCACCAATTTACATTCCCACCAACAGTACATAAGGGTTTCCTTTTCACCATATCCTTGTGAATACTTGTTATTTCTTATTTTTTATAATAGCCATTCTAACAGGTATGAAGTGATATTTCATTGTAGTTTTGATTTGCATTTCCCTGATGTTACTGATGTTGAGCATCTTTTCATGTACCTGGTGGCCATCTGTGTCTTCTTTAGAAAAATGTCTATTCAGATCTTCTGCCATTTTTAATTAGATTATTTGGGGTTTTTTGTCTTTTTGTTTTGTTTTATTTGGTTTGGTTTGGTTTTGGGTTTGGGTGGGGTTTTTTTGTTTGTTTGTTTTGTTTTTTGCTATTGAGTTGTATGCATTCTTTATCTATTTTGGATATTAATCCCTTATCAAGTATATGATTTGCAAGTACTTTTCCCCTTTTCATTGCCTTTTCATTTTGTTGATGGTTTCCTTTGCTGTGCAAAAGCTTTTTAGCTTAATGTAATCCCACTTACTTATTTTGGCTTTTATTGCCTTTGCTTTTGGTATCAAATCCAAAAATTCATCTGCAAGACTCATGTCAAGGAATTTACCTCTTATGTTTTATTCTAGAAGTTTTATGATTTCAGGTCTTACATTCATGTCTTCAATCCATTTTGAGTTAACTTTTGTGTGTGATATAAGATAGTAGTCCAGTTTCAATTTTTTCATGTGGCTGTCCAGTTTTCCTAACACCATTGAAGAGACTGTCCTTTCCCGCATTGTATATTATTAGCTACTTTGTCATAAATTAATTGCCCATATTTATATGGACTTACTTCTTGGCTCTCTATTCTGTTTATGGAATTCTCTTTTAGATTTCACCTCATTTTTAAAAACTGCAATTAATTAGGTTTTTCTATTAAAACTGCCTATAAGTTGACTTTGAGTTTATCAGAGGTGCATATTTTCCTACTTTGATAAGGAAAATGTGGTCCTAGTGACCACTAGTAAGAACTTACAGTTACAGTCATCACCAGAAAGATAGAAGCTGAGACATGAATGATAGCTGATGCATGAATGACGATAACTGCCATTCACAGACCCCATCTGTGACAGTGCTGAGAGTATTGTGTAGGTTATCACATTTATTCCCTAATGCAACCCATGGGACAGGGACTCTCATTCCTGTTTTCAAAAAGGAAATTGAAACGTGAGGGAGGCTCACACAGCAGAACCATGCTTGGAGCTCTTCCTCTAAGCGGCCTGCAGTGACCTCTGAAAATGGTTCGCTATTCACTTGACCTAGAAAACCCTACAAAATCATGCAAATCAAGAGGTTGAAATCTTCGTGCTCACTTTTTTTTATTGTTTTTTTAAATTATGTTCAGTTAGCCAACATATAGTACATCATTAGTTTTTGATGTCATAGTAGCTTTTTAACTTGTATTTTTTCACACCTATATTTTTTATAGATACATGCTTTATTGTAGTCCTTTTTTCACTATTTAATTTTACCATATATATATATATATATATATATATATATATATATATATATATACACAAGTTTTACTTTCCTTATAATTTTGGGACATAGTGTCTAACACACAGACCAAAATACACCCAGGAACAACTGAAATACCCTGTTTTGTCCACACTTCATGTTCACTTCAAGAACACACGTGAAAATGCCCAGGCCATCAAGGGTATGCATATCCAAAAAATCACCAAGTATCTGAAAGACTTTGTAAAAGCAGGGTGTGCCATTCCGTCACTACAATGGTGGAGTTGGTAGGTGTGCCCAGGCCAAATAGTGGGGCTGGATACAGGGTCGGTGGCCCAAGAAGAGTGCTGAATTTTTACTGCACATGCTTAAAAATGGAGAGACTAATGTTGAACTTAAGGGTTTAGATGTAGAGTCTCTGGCCATTGAGCACATCCAGGTGAACAAATCACCCAAGTTGTGGCGTAGAACTTACAAGACTCATTGTTGGATTAACCTATACATGAGCTCTTCCTGCCACGCTGAGATGATCCTCACTAAAAAAGAGCAGACTGTTCCTAAACCAGAAGAGGAGGTTGCACAGAAGAAAAAGATATCCCAGAAGAAACTGAAGAAACAAAAACTTATGGCCCGGGAGTAAATTTTGCATAGAATAAAGAAAAGAAAGAAAGAAAGAAAAAAAGAAATAAGAAAGAAAGAAAGAAAGAAAGAAAGAAAGAAAGAAAGAAAGAAAG